>NC_138860.1:59991968-60359507 GCF_965194805.1 Balaenoptera borealis | reverse complement strand
CTCTCTCTTTTCCTCATTGCTTAAGGTAAGATAATCAGATATAGAACTTTAAGAAGTTTCTTATTCTTATACTATATACTTTATATACAACGACATTAGTGATCTAGAAAATAGTACATGAGTCATGAAATTGTTCATAAACCCTGTGACCAGTGGCTTATATGTATGAAACATCTTGGTGAAGCAAGGATTTAATACATAAAGCTTCCTATTTTAATTTAGATATCAAAGCTAAAACGTCAAGATTTCGTTTTAGTTTTAAACCAGTAATGGTTTAAAGATTTAGTTTTAAACCAGTAATGATATATTTCGTCAAATCCAAAAAAACAGATGAAATCAAATAAGATGAATTTCTAAAATAAAATGCATGAAATGGACCAGAAAGTACCTGGTGGTAATCTGACTTTGTAATGAAATCACTAGCAGAAATGCCAACTTAGAGGATTTCAAGGAAGGTGTTAATTGATTCTTTAAGCTGCTATCCTGATCCTTTTAAAACACTTAAGTAAAACTTTGAAAAACTACTGTATAGGCTATATTCAAGAATTTTTTTACAGGATGAGCCAAAATAAACAGTGTAAATCCAGCCCAAAGAAGGAAGTAGGTTGTGCATGTGTGTATGCCATAGGTGAGAAAAATACTCAAAGTAATCCAGCATCTAGCACATCCCAGGTACAAGGGTCAAGTCCAGGCAGAAGGGCAGCACAATGTCTGAAGAAAAGTCTGCACAGTGAGCAAGTTTCTAATCCAGGGCTCAGATTAACCCTCTGATCGAATTCTTACAGTTATATATACTGTAAAGACTTCTAAAGTCATGAATAACATTAAAATTTTGGGGTGTTTCATCATTCCAAAGCAATTTATAAAACAAATCTATGTCTACAACAAAAATTATCAAAGAATTGAAAAAATAGTTGATACAAGATTTGATTTATTAAAAAAATGTAATGGCCAAACTGCAAAGATGACTGTGTTGAGTTTTTGGCAAAACTGTCATCAAACTCCCTGCTTCTCTGCAATAATTTTTCTGAAAAACAAGTGATTCTGAGATGGCATTTAGACCAGATCTAAAACTCTGAATATGTATAAAACCTCTTTAGGGGCTTCCCTGGTAGCGCAGTGGTTGGAAATCTGCCTGCCAATGCAGGGGACATGGGTTCGAGCCCTGGTCTGGGAAGATCCCACATGCCACGGAGCAACTAGGTCCGTGAGCCACAACTACTGAGCCTGCGCGTCTGGAGCCTGTGCTCCGCAACAAGAGAGGCCGCGACAGTGAGAGGCCCGCGCACCGTGATGAAGAGTGGCCCCCGCTCGCCGCAACCGGAGAAAGCCCTCGCACAGAAATGAAGACGCAACACGGCCAAAAATAAATAAATAAATAAATAAATTAAAAACCTTTCTTTAAAAAAAAAACAAAAAAAAAACCTCTTTAAGTAAGGAGCCTATACTTAAAAGTTGAAAGCCAAAGGTCTTAATAATGTTTAAACAGTGAATTTAGTGGGCAGAAGACCTAAACAGACATTTCTCCAAAGAAGAAATACAGATAGTCAACAGGCCATAAATAGATGCTCAACATCCCTAATTATTAGAGAAATGCAAATCAAAACTACAATGAGGTACTACCTCACACCAGTCAGGATATGCCCATCATTAAAAAGTCTACAAGTAACAAATGCTGGAGAGGGTGTCGAGAAAAGGGAACCCTCCCACACTGTTGGTGGGAATATAAGCTGGTGCAGCCACATGGGAATGTATGGAGGTTCCTCAAAAAACTAAAAATAGAGTTGCTGTATGATCAAGCCATCCCACTCCTGGGCATATATCTGGACAAAACTATAATTCAAAAAGATGCATGCATCCCTATGTCCACAGCAGCACTATTCACAATAGCCAAGACATGGAAACAACGTAAATGTCCGTTGACAGATGAATGGATAAAGAAGATGTGGTACATATATACAATGGAATACTACTCAGCCATAAAAAAGAATGTAATAATGTCCTTTGCAGCAACATGGGTGGACCCAGAGATTATCATACTAAATGAGGTAAATCAGAAAGAGAAACACAAATACCATATGATATCACTTTTTTGTGGAATCTAAAATATGACACAAATGAACTTATCTACAAAACAGAAACAGACTCACATACATAGAGAATAGACTTGTGGTTGCCAAGGGGGTTAGAGAGGGATGGAGTGGGAGTTTGGGGTTAGTAGATGCAAACTAGTATACATGGAATGGATAAACAAGGTCCTACTGTATAGCACAGGGAACTATACTCAATATCCTGTGATAAACCATAATGAAAAAAATATTAAAAAGAATGTATGTGTATGTACAACTGAATCACTTTGCTTACAGCAGAAATTAACACAACATTGTAAATCAACTATACTTCAATTAAAAAGTGAATTTAGTATCATTGCATCTTCTGAACTTTACCAAAATTCAAATTCAATGCATATATTGAATGCAAAGTTCTAAACAGGTGTACAATGTCTCTTTCGCCCCACAAAATAAAGACTATTATACTTTGTGTAGGAAGAAAAATTACTTACCGCTATAATATCTAATGTATTATCGCAGACTTTTCGGATTTCATTATTTTTATCATGCATCAGATCTATGAGATATGCTGGAGCCTCTAAATAAAAAGTGGTTAAAGAAACAAACTGTGCTTGAGATTGCAGCTATTCAATCATGTTAGAGAATCCTGCATTTCTCTAAATTCAAATGTTAATCTGAAATTTAACTTCAAATTTTAAAATAAAATCATTACTACAAGATGACCAAAAATATTTAATATTTCATTTATTTAAAAAACATGGATAACAGGGATAAGAAAGGGGGGAGAAAAACCTAGATAAAAATGGGTAAGGAAAACAGAGCCAGTAAATCTCAGAAAATCCAAGGCCATATTTTTGAAACCATGAAACTTGTGAAAGTAACTAAAGAAGGAGCTCTACAGCTGCATAGTTGTAAAACTTTGATTGACCTGACCCTCCTAAAAGTTCAGAAAAATTAATTTCACACAAAAATTCACATACAAAAAATTTCACACAACAGAAAAGAATCATAGTCAAACCCCATATATGGGTATGGTTATTATAAGGAAGAGAAAACATAAGACATTTTTACATAAAAGCTGAAAGCTGCAACCCTAATATTTCAAAAAGAAATAAAAGAATTTAAGAAATCAATAGATATATATGAAAGAACAATATGAATCAGAATTAGAAAATTCAGAGAAATAATTCCAGAAATAACCAAAAATAAATGTAAAAATCATTTCAAATATATAAAAACTAAGTTTATAGTAATGCAAGAGTAAATAAAAGCAACAGATAAAACTCTAAGTTAAACAGAAGGTAAAAAAGAAGAAAATTTGTAAAATTTTAAAAAATGAAAAGAAATTAAAAAGATTAGAAAATGACAGATACTAAAGATAGGCAAAGAAGATCCAACATAATATTGATAGAAATTTTAAAGAACAACCAAAGCAACAGAACAAATACTATAAACTACAACTCAAGAAAATTTGCCTAAAATTAAAAAAAAAAAAAAGACGAAACTACATACTGAAAGACTATATTTGCATACTTGGAAAAATCAAGCAAGGATGATGAACACCAAGTCAAATTCTAATAAAACTACTTGGCTTTTAAAAAACACAGAAACATACTTTGGTCTTCCTGGCAAAAAGATCGAGTCACTTATAAGGGAAAAAAAAGTAAACTGTCATCAGACTTTATGACAGAGAATTAGTAGACTACAGACTTCTCATTGGCAGCAATTCAAGGTGGAAAAATACCTTCAAATTGCTGAGGGAAATAACTGGAAATACAGAATTCCATATTCTGCTAAATTATTATTAAAGAGGACAAACTAGTTATTTTCAGATACACATATATTTATTATTCATAGATGTTCACTAAGCAGTATAAGAGACTGTAATCAATTATGAAAGAAATCAATGCAGAAAAATAGAGGAACTGAATCCAAGAAAAAACAGTAAATGAGAAAACATACTATACTATTTAACATACTATAAATCCTAAATAAGCACTGGTTTTTAAAAAGGGATAATCAAAATAATAATTTTAAAATGTTATAAAATTTTTATGTTATAAAAATGAGGTGAAATTACAATACTAGAGAGCAACAAATAACATGGACTATGGAAGTGGAGACATCTAGACTTACAAGTAGAAGAACAGATATATTCGTTTAGAACTTGGTGAGAATGCACATTGAACTTTAAGAGTAACACAAAAGAAAAGAAATGGAATGTATAAATAACAAGTAGGGGAAAAGGGAAGAATAAAGAAAACTCAAATCAATAAAGAAACCTCAATGGATTTAAAAGAGGCAGCGAAGAAAGAGAAAGCTATAATCTCCAGTACTTAAAGTTGGTCTTGGTTAAAACTATTCGAAACAAAGCCCACAAGTTTCTAACAAGAAACTCTAGCACATGTGTACAAGCAAATGACATTTTTTGAGGCAATGATTATAATGCCAAAAAAATTTTATCAAGTTTCATAGCAAGTGGCAAAGACAGAGGTTGACCCAGATCTTCTATTCATCAGTGCTACTTACTATTTTTGGGGGGGAATAAAAGGGATATATTTAAAATGTAGAAAAATATACAGGAAAATATATCTGTGTACACTCAAATTCATTTTTAGAAAAATCTGTAAAGAATATGGTGTTTATTGCCTCTTTTCTCTACTGGAATGTAAATTCCATTAGGGTAGGGACTTGGTCTATTTTGTTCACTATGGTATCCCCAGCTCTGAGAATATAACAGGTGCTCAATAAATTTTTATTTAATAAATAAATAAATAAGACCTACTCTACATACTACCTGTGGATTTTGTGAGGATAAGATGAAAATAAAATTCTTAGGAAACTCTTAGGAATTCTCCGGGGGAATCTAAAAGGATCTAGTCAAATTTGGGTTGTTTTATTTTGCATGCTGAAACTGTCGGGATTATATGAAAATTAATTATTATTATAGCACTGGTTCTCAATTCCTATGAGTTGTGCTCAGAGCCATTTTTGATATTTCAAACATCTTAATATAAATCATATATTTACCTAAAATAAGTCTACACCAACCATTTCAAAATGTCAAGTTTATTTCATTCTGTTAAAAATTTTATCAAATAATGTTCATCAGATTTTCTAACTTAAAAAAATTGGAAAAAGCAATGATTTCCTGCCTAATAAATTTTATTTAAAATATTTAAGTATATTGGTTTCATAGAGAAAAATCACAGTAAAATGCTTAAAATTATGGTGAAATATTTAAATAATGATTTTAAACTATGTTACAAAATACGAGACATACTCAAATATCATTGACATCAACAAAAATCTTGTTTTTTGAAAACCAAAATATTGGGCTGAAGCCCTTCAGCAATCTTTATCCAATCTTAAGACATGGACTAAAGCATCAGATCTAATATTCCTTGATGCTTTTGTAAAAATTTTAATTCAGCAGATCTTTTATCTCCCACTCCCACCATTATCAACACGTTATATTCTTCAGAATAACTATTTAAAAAGTATTGACTTTAGATTCAATGGCTTAACAAAAATCGCACTTGGGAGAAAATGAAAAGAAAGTTACACTGAGAAGAAAAAATCAAATACAAGTAGTCTTAATAGTGTGAGCTTTGGTAATAAGGTACGGAGAGTACATTTAAAACAGACAGACCAGAGCAGAGGTAACACTTATTCACTGTGTGTCAGGCACCTGGTATGTACTTTAAACGTTTCATTCTTCTTTAGTCCTAAGGAAGAAACACTATGAGATGACACATAAACAAGGGGCTGCCTTCCAAAGAAGTTACCTAAAAAACGCTATACTTTCACTTTAATGTTTTCTAATATGTGTTTCTTACAGTGACTTCTGGAGTTATATAAATCTTCTCTACATAAAATATTCTTTTAGAGAGTCTCAACCCAGAAAAGCATATTAAAGGCTCCAAGAAGACCCTGCAGCAAGAATATCTGTTTAACTTTAACTCAGTGTTTCCCAAACTCATTTATCACAGAACCTTTTTTCATTAAGCAACTATTAATTCTAGAGGCACACATTCCATGGAACACAGCTGAAAAGTTATTCCAACGATGTTAACATTGCTCAAAAGTGTATTTCGAATTTATCTTTCTGGGAGAGTTAGTTTATAAGCCACATTTTAAAAATATTTATTACTTTAGGATAAAAAGAGTTCTCTCTAGTGAAGCTGTTACAGCAAAATAGTATTTGCATTTTGACAGCCCTTAGCAAAATGAACATTTCTCAATTAAACTTGCTTTAATCAGACTTGACTCTTGGAGACCTTATATGGTTCCAGAAATTAAACTTGTCCTCAAAAGAAAGGCAATGTTAATACTTAAAGCATGTGTTATTGGCTCTGAACACCAGAGGAGCCTCAAAATGTTTTGAGCAATAGCCCAGTGTATAAAAAAGTATCCCAATTAAATTTTAAATTTTAAAAGAGCATTTACCATTTAGATACATGAATTCATTGACTAAACAAGTTCTAACCACATGGCAGGTACTATAAGTTTTGGGTATGGATAAAAGGAAGACAAAGCCAGTCCTTGAGCTAGAGGAGCTCAAAATCTTTTGGTAGAGACAGGCATATAAATACATAATTTAAAGTACTTTATTAGAGGTGAAAAATAAAGAAATTACTCCCAATGGTAAGAAGGCAGGCACAGGATTAGAAAGGCTAAACTGGGAAGATGGCTTATAAACTTATCTTTGATGAGTTGGAGACTGTCAGGTAAAAAAAAGAAAAAAAAAAAAAGAGAAAAATACATCTGAGTTTGACAAGGCATACGAAGAGGGAATAAGTAATGACAGGGAGGGTAATGTCTGATAAATGATGAGAAATTTGGTATGCTAAGAGAAACTGTGTATTATAAGGTTAAAGGGCAACTTTGGAAAAATAGGTTAAGGTCAGGTTATGAAGAGATATATGCAAAAAACAATTTAGATTTTTCATATGGGTAATGAACGATTTTATGCAGTATTTGAAAGCAGCTTTTTTTTTCTTTTTTTGTACACAAATAAGCAGACCACCACAATTAAAAAAAAACAAAAATCACAAAGATTCAGCTTAGATACATCCACTGCTAGCCTTTCATGACATTCCAAGACTTGGTTTATATATATCCTCTCCTGTGCCTGATGTACATACCTTTATGACATTGATTACACTGGATTTTAATTTTATGTTGATTTACTTGTGTAGCCTTCCAATTAGACTATAAACTCCTTGAGTACAGGGACTGACACTTTTATATGTCTAGCACTTAAAACAGTATCTGTTAGATGGCCAGAACTTGATAAATGTTTGCAGAATAAACAAATGATTAATTATGTAGTAAAAGAGACAGCAGACACAACATTTTCAACTAAGGGACTGGGTGGATGACATTTATTATCGACCATGAATACAGAAGGTAGACTTTTTGAGAGGTAGATGTTAGCAATATCGAATACCCTTTTGGATGCAATAGTGATAAAATACCAATTTCTGAGTATCTCTCTGTGTTGGGAACTATTACTATTAAATCCACTAGTACTGACAGCTATCCTATAGGAGGTCTTTTTATTTTAATAATATTATGGCCATTTTATAGATGCAAGATTGTATGCTCAAGGAAATTAAGTATGGACATTATCCAATGTCCTGTAGCTAGTAAGTGCATTTAAAATTAGGGCTATTTAATTATATTATATTATATTATTTAATTATAATGCTTTATAGGCCATACTATGCCCCCTTAGGTAGGTGGAAGACATCCAGGTGGCAGTTAGCAACAAATGCCTGGGACTCAAGAAAGAGGTTTCGAAGATATCACATACTTGTTAGCATATAAGTAGCATAGGAGCTGAAGTCATGGGAATAGAAGATGTGTTTTCCCATGTATAGTGAATAAGGTAAGATTAAAAGAGGACTAAGGATAGTCCTAGGAACCTGTGACATTTAAGTTATGTTAATAGAGAAGGAAGTTATGAGATATTTGTTAGGTTTTTTAGGAAACCTGACAAGTTAATAAAATTGTTCTCCAATGTATCTTACCTATATACTGATTTGGGGTAAATAGCTTCTATGAAGAATAGCTTGCCCTCTAAATTTATTTCAAAACTTGATATTTTCTACAATATTTGAACACTTGCAAGAAAAAATACCTAAAAATGCATCTTTTCTTAATATGTGAAGTGTCATTATCTATGGTAAACATTGAAGGATACGTGTTTCCTTGATTATGACATCTCTTGTGGCTTGGTGGAAAACCATTTGGTAGAAGACATAAATTATCTGACACACAAATTCATCATCTTCTTGTTGAGCTGAAAAGAAACAGAAAACTTCAAATAAAAGAATACTATATTATACACAAAATTGAAAAACATTGAGGGGAAAAATGAAGAATGAGAAAAACTAACGGTGACAAGGAGACAGGTAAAGGACAATTAGTTTAAATTATTTATAATATATGGGTGGCATGTATCATTTACATCTTAGGTGTTTTTTCTAAATTACATGATGGTGATCAGTCAAAAAATTTCATAAAAATATATTTTCAGAAGTTTTAGTAAATTTGGTTGTGGTCAAACTAAATAGGTTAAATTACTTTGAAATACAAAAATAAAAAATAAGAGTGTAAAGAGAGAAATTATATCATCTCTGAGTCCAAACCACACTACTTGAGACTGTTCATCTCAAAAGGTTGTATCTAGGAAGAACTGAGAAACAAGACATGTTTAAGAGAATAGTAATGGTGCTTTTCTGTAATTTTTGCTATTTTTTGCCACCAAGTATAAAGAAATTGATTAAGTTAACGTCTAAGTCCCCAATGTGACATGGCAACACTTACCACCACTTGTGGGGACTTCTTTTTTTTTTGGTGCCTCATAAAAAAGTTCTTCAAATAATTCTAATTTGTAACATAAACCTGGTTTTATTTTGTCTCTATAATGTTGACCTCACATGAGAAAAATGGTTCTTAAAAAATCACATCTTCTAAGTTTTTGGTAGAAATTAGACTGTTATAAACAGGTTTTTTCTTTGTTGAATAATGTTAACAAAATTAAACTTTACTTATTGGTATGAAGTAATAAAGTAATTTTAGTTCCAATCAATTATACTAGTAAAAAGGAATGTTACATAATCATACAAACTAATTAAGAAATGTTTATTATCATGAAAAGAAGACTAACAGAATAGTGGATGACCACTGATTAATAAATGTAATGGCAAAAGCAAATACTTATAGAAATCCAATTTTTAGATACTGGTTATGAAATTTGATTTACTAATAGTCTGCTAACAACTCTTGGCAACAGATCAGTGCTATCTGTTAGACAAAGATTTACAGGTCAACAGAGCATCCAACCAGCTGTGTGGAATAAATTGTGGTCCCCTCAAAGTCCAACTGTTCCAAATAATTTTCCTCACTAACTTGTCAAAGTACCAGTCTCTTAGACTACTTGGGTTAAAATTTTATTAATTTCTCTCTTGGTATATAGTGTTCCCTCACTTAACCCCAAGGATTTTAATCTTGAAAATCCATATATTTCATAAAAACAGTAGTATACAGCCTCTGCCTGTGATAACCACATGTCAGAGAACATCAAAATATAGTAAAACACTGAGCTGGCTCTGTTATTATCTCTCAGTCATAATCAAAATGGGACAGCAATTCAAGGACCCAGATCATTTTGTTTCAACTTTCTCCAGCTCACCACAAAATCCTCATTCTCATTCTGCCAACTACATTATCTTTACTTTCACCTCCCAACTACCTGGTCTTTTAATAATTTCTAATCCAAAAACTCCTGGCTGTGTGAAGGGTGCACCAAAACAAATACATATACACTATTTGTAGACATACTTCAAATATGGAGGCACTATCTCTAGATGACCATTAAAATGCACTATGTTAAAGAATTTACAAATCAAACTTTTAAAGATTTAGAAGAGAAAAATGGGCAAAAGACTTAAATAGGCACTTCACTTTATTAGCCATATCCAATAACCAATAAATACAAATAGGTACTCAATTTCATTAATTATTAGGGAGATGCAAATTAAAACCACAATGAGATACCACTATGAAGGCTATAATTAAAGAGGCTGGATGCCAAAATATGTTGGTGATGTAGAATAACTGGAACTTTTGTACATTGCTGGTGGGACTGCAAATTGGCACAACTACTTTGGAAAACAAAGTAGTTGGCATTATTTCTAAAGCCAAATATATGTGTACTCTGTTCTGCTCCTAAGTATGTGTCTAACAGAAATGAGTAAATATGTTCACTAATTGAAATGCTTAAGAATGCTCATAGGAGCATTACTTATAATAATAGCCCATCAATTACAGGAAAAAACTGTAAAAAACACAAATACATGGAGGCTAAACAGTGCACTACTAAATAAACAAGAGATCACTGAAGAAATCAAAGAAGAAATAAAAAAATACATAGAAACAATGACAACGAAAACACGACGACCCAAAACCTATGGGATGCAGCAAAAGCAGTTCTAAGATGGAAGTTTATAGCAAATTTAATCTCACCTCAAGAAACAAGAAAAACCTCAAATAAACAATCTAACCTTACACCTAAAGCAACAAGAGAAAGAAGAACAAAGAAAACCCAAAGTCAGTAGAAGGAAAGAAATCATAAAGATCAGAGCAGAAATAAATGAAATAGAAATGAAGAAAACAAGAGCAAAGATCAATAAAACTATAAGTTGGTTCTTTGAGAAGATAAACAAAATTGATAAACTTTAGCCAGACTCACCAAGAAAAAAAGAGAGAGGATGCAAATCTGTAAAATTAGAAATGAAAAAGGAGAAATCACAACCGACACCACAGAAATACAAAGGATTATAAGAGACTATTACAAACAACTCTATGCCAATAAAATGGACAACCACAAAGATATGGACAAATTCTTGGAAAGGTACAATTTTCCAGGACTGAACCAGGAAGAATTAGAAAATATAACCAGACCTATCACAAGTAATGAAATTGAAACTATAATTAAAAATCTTCCAACAAACAAAAGTCCAGGACGAGATGGCTTCACAGGCAAATTCTATCACACATTTAGAGAAGAGTTAACACCAATCCTTCTCAAACTCTTCCAAAAATTGCAGAGGGAGGAACTCCCAAATTCATTCAACGAAGCCACCACCAACCTGATACTAAAACCAGACAAAGATATCACAAAAAAAGAAAATTACAGACTGATATCACTGATGAACATAGATGCAAAAATCCTCAACAAAATACTAGCAAACAGAATCCAACAACACATTAAAAGGTTCATACACCATGATCAAGTGGGATTTATCCCAGGGCTGCAAGGATTCTTCAATATGTGCAAATCAATCAATGTGATACACCATATTAACAAATTAAGGAATAAAAACCATATGATCATGTCAATAGATGCAGAAAAAGCTTTTGACAAAATTCAACACCCATTTATGATAAAAACTCTCCAGAAAATGGGCACAGAAGGAACCTACCTCAACATAATAAAGGCCATATATGACAAACCCACAGCAAACATCATTCTCAATGGTGAAAAACTAAAAGTATTTCCACTAAGATCAGGAACAAGACAAGGATGTCGACTCTTGCCACTCATATTCAACATAGTTTTGGAAGTCCTAGCCACGGTAATCAGAGAAGAAAAAGAAATAAAAGGAACACAAATTGGAAAAGAAGAAGTAAAACTGTCACCGTTTGCCGATGACATGATACTATACATAGAAAATCCTAAAGATGCCACCAGAAAACTGCTAGAACTGATCAATGAATTTGGTAAGGTTGCAGGATAAAAAATTAATGCACAGAACTCTTTGGAATTCCTATACACTAACAACGAAAAATCAGAATGAGAAATCAAGGAAACAATCCCATTTACCATCACAACAAAAAGAATAAAATGCCTAGGAATAAACCTACCTAAGGAGGCAAAAGACTTGTAGTTAGAAAACTATAAAACACTATGAAAGAAATCAAACATGACATAAGCAGATGGAGAAATATACCATGTTCTTGGATGGGAAGAATCAATACTGTGAAAATGCCTATACTACCCAAAGCAATCTACAGATTCAAGGCAATCCCTATCAAACTACCAATGGCATTCTTCACAGAATTAGAACAAAAAATTTTACAATTTGTACGGAAACTCAAAAGACCCCAAATAGCCAAAGCAATCTTGAGAAAGAAAAATGGAGCTGGAGGAATCAGGCTACTTGACTTCAAATTATACTACAAAGCCACAGTAATCAAGACAGTATGGTACTGGCACAAAAACAGAAATATAGATCAATGGTACAGGACAGAGAGCCCAGAGATAAACCCATGCACATATGGTCACCTAACCTATGACAAAGGAGGCAAGAACATAAAATGGAGGAAAGACAGCCTCTTCAATAAGTGGTGCTGGGAAAACTGGACAACTACATGCAAAAGAATGAATTTAGAACACTACCTAACACCACACACAAAAATAAACTCCAAATGGATTAAAGACCTAAATGTAAGACCAGACACTATAAAACTCTTAGAGGAAAACATAGGAAAAACACTCTTTGACATAAACCACAGCAAGATCGTTTTTGACTCACCTCCTAGAGTAATGAAAATAAAAACAAAAATAAATATATGGGACCTAATTAACCTTATAAGCTTTTGCACAGCAAAGGAAACCATAAACAAGATGAAAAGACAACCCTCAGAATGGGAGAAAATAGTTGCAGATGAAGCAACGGCAAAGGATTAATCTCCAAAATATAGAAACAGCTCATGGAGCTCAATATCAAAAAAACAAACAACCCAATTAAAAAATGGGTGGAAGACCTAAACAGACATTTCCCCAAAGAAGACATACAGAAGGCCAAGAGGCACATGAAAAGATGCTCAACATCACTAATTATTAGAAGAATGCAAATCAAAACTACAATGAGGTATCACCTCACACCAGTCAGAATGGCCATCATCCAAAAATCTACAAACAATAAATGCTGGAGAGGGTGTGGAAAAAAGGGAACCCTTTTGCACTGTTGGTGGGAATGTAAATTGATACAGCCACTACGGAGAACAGTATGGAGGGTCCTTAAAAAACTAAAAATACAACTACCATATGACCCAGCAATCCCACTACTGGGCATATACCCTGAGAAAACCATAATTCAAAAGGACACATGTACCCCAATGTTCACTGCAACACTATTTACAATAGCCAGGGCATGGAAACAACCTAAGTGTCCATTGACAGATGAATGGATAAAGAAGATGTGGTACATATATACAATGGAATATTACTCAGCCATAAAAAGGAATGGAATTGGGTCATTTGTAGAGACGTGGATGGACCTAGAGTCTGTCATACAGGGTGAAGTAAGCCAGAAAGAGAAAAACAAATCCCGTATGCTAACACATATATATGGAATCTAGAAAAATGGTACAGATGAACCTATTTGTAGGGCAGGAATAGAGACACAGACATAGAGAACGGACATGTGGACACGGGGGTAAGGGGAGGATGGGATGAATTGGGTGATTAGGTTTGACATAAATACACTACCATGTGTAAAACAGATAGCTAGTGGGAACCTGCTGTATAGCACAGGGAGCTCAGCCTGGTGCTCTGTGATGACCTAGATGCGGGGGTAGGGGGGGAGGGAGGTCTAAGAGGGAGGCGATATAGGCATACATAGAGCTGATTCACTTCATTGTACGGCAGAAACTAACACAACATTGTAAATCAATTTTACTCCAATGAAAAATAAATAAATAGATTAGAAAAGAAAACAAACAAAAACAACCACCCTACTATCAATCAACAGTAGAAAGGAAAAATAGTGGTATATTTATTTATACAGCAACAAAAATAAACATAGTTCTGTACAAAACATAGACAAACCTCACATTTATAGGGAAAAAGAAACAAGACTCTATTTCTAAAAAGCTGAAAACCAAGCAAAATTCATCTATGGGTGATAAAAAGAAAAATGGAAACCACTCTGGCAAAGGTGGTAATGACTGGGAGGTGGCAGGAGAGGGACTTCTAGGGTGCTGGTAATGTTTCATTTCCTCATATGAGTGGGAATAACATGAGAGCGCTCATTTTGAAAATTCATTGTGCTATACATACTTACAACTTGTGTATTTTTCTTTACGTATTATACCTGGTACAGGAAAGACTGAGATTAGAGGGTCTTTTTAAGCTTTCCATATTAGTATATTTAACTTCTATACTAATTAGCTACTTTTAATGTATATCTGCTATGGGCAAATTGCATCCCTCCAAAATTCATATGCTGAAGCCCTAATCCCAAATGTGACTATATTCGGAGATAGGGCCATAAGGAAATAAGTAAGGTTAAATGAGGTCATAAGGGTGGAGTCCTGATCCCACAAGATTAGTAACCTTATAAGAAGGGATACCCAAGCACTTGTGTGTGCTCGTGCTTTCTCTCTCTCCCTCTCCCCCACTTCCTCTGCCCGCCTGCCACATGAGGATGTTAGGACACAACAAGAAGGTGGCCTTATGCAACCCAGAAAGAAAGACCTCACCAGGAATCAAATTGGCTGGCACCCTGATAGACGTCCCAGCCTCTAGAACTATGAGAAAATACATTTCTGTTGTTTAAGCCACCAAGTCTGTGGTATTTTGTTATGGCGACCTGAGCAGACTAACACAAGGTCCTAGAGAACTTGGCCCTAATAAAATACTATTAGAGTCAGACAAATTTTGTATGCAATATGGAAAACGAAACCTTGGCCCTTAAGAGCAAAACAAAGGTAAGGGGAAGACTATCTAGGCCTCCACTATCCAGTATTGTAACCATAGCCAATGTGGTTAGTTAATTTTAATTAAATTTAATTTAAACTCCAGGTTCTCAGTCCCAACAGCCACATTTCAAGTATTCAATAGCCACATGTGTTGGACAGTGCAAATAGAGAACATTTTCTTCACTGCAGAAAGTTTAGAGGACAATACTATATATGGATCTAGGAGGGAATATGGTGATTAGAATTAGCTTCCAAATAAACTTTTCTGATTAGAAATCAAGATATTAAAAAAAAGGGTTTGTGCAAGATAGAAGATCCAATTCAACCAAAACAAAGCTCAACATAAAGAAGAAATGGTAGAATATTAGTTGTTCAAGGCTGGTAAGAGGAGGGTAGTGTCTGTGAAATTGGTCCTGAATCACTTTATAGCAACATTCTTAACTTTGCAACCTAAAGCTATTTGATACTATGCTACCTAATCCCAGTAAAAGTATATTTAATTCATTTTCCTAACTATATAATTTAAGTTGCTGTAAGATGAGTAACGCAACAAGATAAATAATATTTCATGATTGTAGATTCCACATTTAAAAATCTAAACTCATAACTTGTTTATATACTAGCATAAAAATAAATTAAGATAAATTATAATTTACCATTTAGCAACTCAATGAGTGCAGGGATTATCCCAGATTTGGCTAGCAATGCAGCACAAGAGTCATCCATAGACACAGTTCCAATCATTATAACCACTTCTAAAACAAGGTCATCTTCTGCAGCACCTAGTAAAGTCAAATCACAGAAAGTTTTCATTGAAATGTCCTGATACAAATCCTTTCATATTGCCAAAATTCTAATTCACAGAAAAGATACTAAAAGCTATTAAATCAGTTCTTATGAATCATTAACACGCTTATAAATGTGTCCTTTTTCCAAAATTCCATGTTCGCGGAATTCCATTCCATGATGACAGTTCGTGGTGGTGGGGCAGTAGAGAGGTGGAGATAAGTCTTTGCAAATACAAATGAATGACAATGTAAACACAGAAAATAGAAGAGTCATTTGAATGCCTCAAAGAACTTAGTGTGTGCATGTGAACTCGTGTAGAGCGGGATGGTATCTAGTAATTTTAAAAAGGCAGGATAAAAAAATAAGAAGGCAGGATAGGAAAGGGAAACTAATATTAAAAAAACATACTGTTAGGGAAGAGAGTACATACATATACGAGGAGAACTAGTGACTGCCTTTCTGAGAGAAAGAAACTAGAACTAGGGCTAGAACTAGAGGTGTGGGAAGAAAATGTGTTACGTAGTACAATAATGGTCACAAAATACTGTTCTAGCAGCCTTATCCACAACAGAAAGAAATAACTTAATGATTACGCAGAAGTGAAATATTTAGCACAGACCTGGTTTGAGTTTATCCTTGAGGTACGGAACCAGCTTATACTCCTTAAGAACCAATTCCCAGTCTAAGTCTGGAATGGTCAAATTTGCAAGAGTTCCTAAACATTCAATCACAAACTCCTCCTCTTCATCATTAGAGATTTGAGCTGCAAGGTCCCCAACATAATCCTGAATAAAATAGAATTTTAAAACAAATTTAAAATATGATTTCTGCAGAAGAACTAATCTAATAATTTAACCCATAGGAAGAAAAAGTATTAAATGTGATTCTCTTGTTTTAATAACCTTGAGCTAAATAGCTAAGGGAGACTATGGTGAACTGGTTTAAGGCAAGCAAACTGGAGTGAGGATGAAAAGGTTAGGGATAGGGATCGTAAAACAAAAACAACATTAAAACTTAGGTTGAGATTTCTAGGAGCTAAACTTACAAGGAAGTTGAAGAAAAACCAACTTGGGTCATGAATTAATATTTGACAAGAGCTAAGGAAGAGTTATATTTCCATACACAGCACTTTAAAGCTTTAATTCTCAGGCTATTTTAATACACAGAAAGCCAAAAACTACACTTACAATAAATAAATTTTTAGTTGGTCCATCATGCTGGGAAATGTTCCTAATCATTTTCATCAGCAATGGATCCTTGAACTTCAGAGCCCTCTTCATGAGCATCTTCAGCCCATTTCCTGATAACAAAAACAGAAAAACTCCCCCAATAAAGGTTCATTTAAATTTAATGATTTTTAAAATTTTCGGTTCTCAAAAAACCCCAATTTACACACAGAAAATACGTAAATATTAAGTGTACAATTAATTTTAATAAATGTATGCCCCTGTGTAATTCGTACCCATATCAAGATACAGAATATTTCCATTCAATGCAGAAAGTTCCTTTGTGCTTAGTCAATCTTAGTCCCCCAATACAATTACTTTTCTTCTTTTCTCCTCCTTTTCCTCTTCCTCCTCTTCCCCTTTTTCTTATTTTTTATTTTTAAACACAGATTAGTTTTGCCTCTTCTAGAATTTCACATAAATGGAAGCACAGTATGTATATGAAATATGTACCACAAAGTTTTAAAATGTAAATACTTTTTGACCCATAAAAATTGTACTTCTAGGAATTCATCCTAAGAATATAAAAATGGAAACATGAAAGATTCAGAGAAAGGAAAATTACTGTAGCATTGCTTGTAACAGAAAAGAAGTGGCAACAAACTAGCAGATTAAACTATGGAAAATCCTCTAATGGATTATTTTGCAGCTACTGGCAATTATGTTTTATTAAAGTATTTAATCATATGGAATGATATTCAGATATTAACTTCAAAAAACATGTCACCATATATAGAGAGGATCCCATTTTAATTTAAAAATACGCAGAAGCATTGTACCAAAGTTTTACCTATGATTATCTCTGGATAGTGGGAGTAAAATTTTTAATTTTTTCCTGTTTGCTCATTTGTACTTTTTATAATGAACATGTATACTTCTCAAATACGAAAAAACTATTGAGCAAACTCTGAAATATCATAACGTATGATGAATCATTTTATGAAGGTACTATAGAAACAAATAGCTAATACATTTGTATTGCAACATCTTACACTGTAACAGATTGCTTTGCAAATAAAAAGTTTTATTTCATCTAGAAAATATTTTTAAAAATCAAATTTCAATTAAGGGTAACTGACCAAATGGTTTATAAAATGTTACTAAAGGGTAAGCGTTTCTACTCATGATGTAAGAATATTCTGAGTCTGACATTTAAGGATTATAGCTATAATTTTTAAAACTATTTAAAAATAGGATTTACATATTTACTATATTTCTTAATTCCTTATTATCTATTTTCCATCATATGCCAATAGCATATGATAGAGGTTATCTATGAAGCTCAAAGGCACTAACCTTCACAGATAAGCTGTACGTTCCTTTTGTTAGCAGCTAGATTAATGCAGAAAGAAATGAGTTCCAAGTCAATTCGTTCATCCGAACATTCAAAGAGCATCTTCATTAACTAGCAAGAAGCACAAAACATATTTTACTCAAAAAACCCCCAAACACAGAAAAAACCACAGGCACTATTTTATCACAGTATGTTACCTTAGATTGTATGTTGGAAATAATATAATACAATTACATTTTCAACATAGAAGTGGTAGGCTTTTACTGTTGAATAACGGAATGCTTAATGAACTATTAGATGCTCAGCATTCAATATGAACTTCCAAGTACACTGGAGAATATAAGAGGTATATTAGATAAAGCCTTTTCATTTAAGGAATTTAAAATGTTGTGTGGAAGTAGACCATTCTGAGCAATGAAAATAGCTTGTGCAAAGGTTACAAGGCAGGAAAAAAAGTCATTCTTCTGAAGAATTAAGAGAAGGCCAAGCATGGTTGGAGTGAGGGAAATACTGTTAAGAGATAAGGTGAAAGCCAGATCACGCAGGATTCTGAAGTACACGTTAAGGATTTTGGGCTTCATCCTAAGGTAAATGGGAAGACATTAAAGGCTTCCAAATAAGGAAAGTGTAAGGATAAGATTTACGTTTCGAAAAGATCTGGTCAATGTAGAAAATAGATTGAAACGGTAAGAAAATGTGGCAAAACCATCTAAGGGGCTAGTGGAAAAGTCGAGGTATGATGATGGTTGCCTGGACTAGGTAGAGCAGTGGGGATAGAGATAAAAAGGATGGCTCAGAGATATATTTAGGAAAGAGAATCAAACTGGGATTTAATAACTGACTAGATGTTGGGGTTAAGGGAGAGGAAGGGTCAAAGATGACTCACAGGTTTCTGCCCTAAACAACAACATGGATGGTGGTGCTAACATTTACCAAAAGACAGAAACCAAAGTAGGAAAAAACTTTAAAGGGAAGACAGTAATTTTGGTTTTGGACATGCTGAATTTAAGCTGCCTATGTGACAGTCTGGTGCAGATAGTCAGTAAAAGTTATAAACACAAGTTTAGAGGACATGTTTGGACTGAAGGTATAATTTTAGGAATTGTCATTTATGGTTGATAACCGAACCTGTAAAGCTGGACCCAATCATTTGGGAGTGTGTATAAAATAAGAAACGAACTCTACTTAATGATAAGAGAAAGGGAAGGGACTTCCCTGGTGGTGCAGTGGTTAAGGATCCATCTGCCAATGCAGGGGACACGGGTGCAAGCCCTGGTCCGGGAAGATCCCACATGCCATGGAGCAACTAAGCCCGTGCACCACAACTACTGAGCCTGTGCTCTAGAGCCCACAAGCCACAACTACTGAGCCCGCGCGCCACAACTACGGAAGCCCACGTGCCTAGAACCCCTGTTCCGCAACAAGAGAAGCCACTGCAATGAGAAGCCCACACACTGCAACAAAGAGTAGTCCCCGCTTGCTGCAATTAGAGAAAGCCCATGTGCAGCAACAAAGACCCAACCCAGCCAAAAATCAATCAATTAATCAATAAATTTATTTAAAAAAAAGAGAGAGAGAAAGGGAAGATGGATCTGAGAAGCAGCAGACAGAAGAGTAGGAAGAAAAAGGCAGGCCACTTACGCCATTTAGCAGTAATCTAGATTTGTCATGATGAGAGATAGTTGCTATGTAATAAAGGAGAAATGAACAAACCTTAAGCTATACTTTTAAGAAGCCTGTCTACTATTATTGGTAAATAGCATATTAACTTAGTGCATATTATATAAATATATTTTTCTCTTAGTCAAATTGCTAACAACATATGGAAGTCAATCCTAAATTTATAACCTAAAAATTTCTTATGTTTTATCTCAGTGGATACCTTTTTAGATCAACACGCCTTTGTTGACTGGTTAGACCCTATTTTGTTAAATCTTGTTTTGGTTATTCTCTATGTTAGTTCCAAATAACTTCTAAGTTTCAAAAAGGATACATGGTGAACACACAAAAATTAATCTTATTTCTGTATGCTAGCAATGAACACCTGGAAACCAAAATTTAAAAAGCAAATCCACTTACAATTGCTCCCAAAAATACTTAGATATAATTCTAACAAAACTATATGTATATATATAAAATTCACTATTTGCTGAGAACTACAAAAACACTATAGCTGGTGAATGGTTGGCATGTATCATGCCTTTTCCCAGAGAGCACTTCTTTAACACAAATGTTGCTGCTAGTGGAATCTTTAATCACTAACACTTAATAATGTTGCAGAACAAAAAAATTCTATGGCAAAGATAAAATAATCTTAATTTATTGGATATACTTTTAACAGATTTTGCTACCTATTAACTGCCAACTAAATTACAAATTAATAAAAATGTAGGTGACAATCCTCTAAAAATGTAAATATATACAGTATGTTTTTCATACTCTAATTAAAAACCCACTCTAGATTTCTTCCAAACTTCTCCTAATACAAGAAGCTTTTTTAAAATAACAAAAGTCTGTTTGTTACATCAATGCAATGTTTAGCAAGGCAAAATATCTGTCGCTGTTTACTTGAAATTAACCTTGTAGTATGAAATTTGCCCTTAAGAACGGTGTTACAGGGTGATTTGTTAGAAGCTGAGGGTTTTTGTTTTGCCTTGTTTTTGTAATTTCCACGTTAAGTCCTGTGGTGAAATATTCAGGAGCTAGCTTTTTAAAAAATAATGCACGGTTTAAAACCTTATCCAACACCTACATCCCCAAATCAAGAGAAATCAGGACTAAGTGTGAATGAAATACATCATGATATAGAATTAGTTTTTCATAATAAGAAAGAGAAACATTTCAATTTTAAAGTGTTCACATTTTAAAATAATAGTTTAGTTCAAGCTCTACGTGCAACACTGTCTTTGACTGCTACCCATAGCACTTCAGATGTAAGTGTAATTGCTGACAACTAGGAAATACTAAAACTAGATTTGTTCTGTTTTAACTATGTCCATTGTCATCTTTTACTAATTTAACAGGAAGGCACTAAAAGGCTTCAGCCTGTGCAATGAAGAGGCAATAGTGTTCAATCAGACAAGTCCCATATTGAGTATCAGATACCAAAGACCCAGGACTGAAATCACTGTGTCTAGACTCTCTGGCACCTGACTTCACTTATTTACCAGTGACCAGAGGCCAACCCCTACAGCTCTCTGTATTCACATACACCTCTGCCACCCCCACCTCCCTACCCAAACATCTTTGAATGATTATGGCAGAACTTTGCATGCCTCAGGAATCTCTTCTGACTGGCTACTCCCTAACTCTGCTGTTTGAAGTGATGCTCTGGTTTCTGAACTTCAGCAGATAATGGCAGGCAGGAGCAAAGGGGGCTGTCAGAAAGGACGTTTACCAGCATTCAGCTCAAAAGAAGCGTGTAGATCAAAGAGGGGCCAAATAGGACAACTGTGGTAGAAAACGTGTGGATTACTATGAAGATTCTTGCGCACTGTTCTAGGTAAAATGTTAAATAACACCATGACATCATTACCTAAACATGTACTTTGGCCATTCTATTACCAATAAATACTTTTATAAGCATCTGGATGGCATTTGCACCTATTTAAACAAAACATGCATCTTAGAGGTCTAAATAACAATGAACTGTTAATGTGTACTCTTAACTATTATTAGAATACAACCATTAACTCCTGGTATCCCCAAGTATGCTTACCTGGAACAATTCACCCACTGAGACCATTAAGATCATACATAAAGAAAGACTTGCCCTGACCCTCAAGTTTTACAAAATAGTGGCATAATAGAGGGAAAATATGAGAATATATTGGATAATTAGAGGCAATAAAGTACAAAAGAAGCAAAGCAACATAATATTGGGAGAGACTATGAGGCATGTTGACTTTATAACATCTACTCTGAATATTATATAATTTACAAAAGTGAGCTCTAATTATAGGCTTATGTTAGAGCAACTCACAGTCTATTTCCACCAAAGCCCAGCTCTTTAAGAATGAGAAATCAGTAATCATTTTTCCCCCAAAAGACCATGATCATGCACTAGATACAACCTCTTAAGGTTAATCTAATTTATGAAATGCTATTCCATGAGCCCAATGTTAACACATTGTTTATTTGGACTAATAAAATTCTGATGAAGAAATTTTAGAAAGTATAGGTTTATCCTATGTAACACATATAAGAAAGGGAGTATTTAAATTGGACTCTGAGTGGTTCCAAAATAATGAGAAGCATTTACTAATGGCACCTTATTTTTGTACAGTGTTTCACAGTTTATAAAGTTCCTTTACATATGTATCTAATGGAATTAAAGAATATGACCATATCCCACATCTTTTTTGATCACTGAAATGAATATGAATGACAATTGAACCACTGCTTTCTTACTTTCAAAGTTATTTTAGGCTGCTCATTTGAAAAATTCATTTGTAATACTTGACAATATTTACTAAACAAAAATTAATGTGCATAATTTCAAAGTGAACAGAGTATTACATTAACTCTAATATATTCCAAACTTCAGATATGGTTTTATTTAATAAGTAGGTTAATCAGTTGCTACCACAAATGAGTTCAAAGCTTTGTTAGTATTATAAACATTACTTCAAGGAGTCAATACTTCTGAGAGGAGTATCGTTTTAATTCCTGAAGGAAGCTTGGGAATTTCAATTTAATCCCAAATTTGCTTTCCATGATTCTTTTATTTTACAATGTACTTTTACAATTGGTACTGGGTGGCAATCAAACCATGTCAACTTTTCCCCAAATATGTCAAAGTTGAGCCTTATAAAGTACAAGTTATAGGCTGGATAGCACTTTAGGAACAAACATACTATTCTAGAGTACCATTTGGTTTCTCAAAATATGGCCTCATACTAAAAAGTTTCAGGATGTTTACAACATAATTTGATAACATACTCTCACTATTCTTACCAGGGTTGAGCTTTAAAAACAAAATATAATAAACTAAAACCCCAAAACATTGACCACTGAATGAATTTTGCAAGATTCTGTTCATGAAATACAGACCACAAATGTTCTGAAAACCCCACTGCAGAAATGTTTCATGTTAGAAAATTATCTGGCAAGGAAACAAGCATGAATGTTGTCCTTGAAAAGGTATGGGAGAATTTTCTACAAAGTCTTCAACTGCAATAATAATAATGTTTCAAAAGTAACTTAAACAGGCTTTTATTTCTGATTATTTATTGAAAATAAAGTTTCACATTTTATGTTTGAGATTGTAAATTCTAGGGTATAGAGGGAAGGGTAACTCCAAATTAAATATTTAACAAAAAAAGTTTTCAATCTCTTTTTAGTTTACATTTATTTCTCTTTTATTTAATGTTATTCTCTTTAAAATCTCATCTAGATAAAAACAGTCAATCTAGACAAAAATATCATTCTTTTATCATTGCTTTCCAATTCATATCCTGTAGTCAATGAAGTTCTGACATTAAATGGGATTGGAAAAGGAACACCCTTTGAAACTGTGAAGCAAAACTCCTTGGAACATATGAAGTGAGACTGTAGTAAATCACCTGTAATCCCCCTTTGACATGGCTACTCTTTTATTGAAAACTTGTTTGACAAAGAGTTTGATTACACTTTGTATCGGCTGTAGTCTGACATGTGTTATCTCTATAAGAAGCCTTGCCTTGTTAGATAAAATATGCTGCATATTTGAAGGATGTCTACTTTCTGTAAACAAGCATAATTAGTTTATCCCCTGGTATAAAAGCCTAAGAAATTATCCTTGAGAGTTTATCAGTTTTTTAATTGAGTGTAGATAAAGTATTAAAATTCTGGAATAGCAAATTCAATTTTTAGAACCGTTTTATTAATTTGGGATGAATAGAAGGATTAATAAGAATTAATAAAAACTATGGCCTGTTTTTTACTACATAATAATTATTTGCCAAATAATATACATTTAATAACTTATATTAGGCTAATAAGGAATTATGTAGTAGGAGTCTTAAGAGGATTACTTTAATAAGTATGACTTACTATACATATTCTTCTGAAGTGTCTTTTAAAAGTGTTATTTTTATTGTATATTATACATCCTGCGATTTTGCTTTTTCTATTTTAGAAAGCCATACTATAAAAATAATATTAAAAATCAGCCTAACTAGTGTTCCAATCATCAGATAGTATTCAAATTAGTAGAGCTCAGTTTAATGAAGATTAATGGCACAATAGTGATTCCATGAATGTAAATTCCCTAAGAGTAAAATTACACATGTATAGAATCTCCACCATTATAGTCTATGAAAAAAAAACCACTAAACTCCTTCAAGACAAATAAACCTAACATATGAAATATATCAAGCAACTGAGTTATAGCAAAAATCTTTCTTGAGAGCAGTGCTATAAAAATAAAAGTATTTTGATGAAGCATTTTCCCATCAGAGAACGCAAAGCATTTAAAACCGTCAACCACAAACAAAATTAAAGGGCAAATGACAAAGTTGGGAAACGTCTGTAATATGCCAAGGAATTAAAATAGTTATTATATATAGAGATATTATTTATTAATCCTAAAATATTGACATGCCAATGGAAAAATTATCAAGGGACATGAATGATTTATAACATAATATCAACAATAAGCATGTGAAAAATGTTCAACCTCACCAATATTCACAGAAATGCAAATAAAATGAAAATAAAAAGAAATAGAGACACTCCATTTTTAGAGAAATGATAGTATCCAGTGCTGTTAAAAGTGAAGTGACAGTTGGAAAAAAATCAACTCACATCTTCTTAGAAGGTAATTTGCCCATATTGTGTCAAATACACAAAATACCTTTTGACCTAGTAATTCTACTTTTAGGAATTTAAACTAAAGAAAAAATCGAGATGTGGTTAAGCTTTTACATACTATGATATTTATTCCACATTATTTCATTTGTTTACATACATTTACTTACATCAGTTTTTATGTGATAAACTGGAAAAAAACCTAAATATACAATTTAACAATATTTAAATTATGGTCCACTTATGCAATAAAATAGTATACAACTATTATGAATAATTTTTGAAGAATGTTCAGTGACATGGGAGGGTACTTAACGATATATTAAGTTAAAAAAGCAATATAAAATTACATATGGCATATAATCTCAATACAGTATTTTTTTAACTATGTAGAAGAAAATGTACCAAAATTTTAAATGGTTATCTCTGGGTTTGGGATAACAGAAAGTTACTTTCATTTTTATAATGTTCTGTACTTTCCAGATTGTATATAACAAGTTTATATTATTTTTAAGAGGGGAATTTTAAAGAAAAAACCTATCTGGCAAATCAAGGGAAGAAAGCAAAAAACATATTTTTTGAATGCCTTTTAAAGAAAACACTTAAAGCACTTACTTGTGGTATACAGTCAGTGTATGCAAACATTGATTTAAAGCGGTCATCCATGCTTATGTGGTAAAGAACGCACATTGCTATTTGTTTGTAGTTTTCATTGCCTGCAAATAAGAAATCATGGATATGGTGAGATTTTATATTATGCCATGCATGGCATGGAATGACCACAAAGAAATTAATTTTTTTTGTATAACACACTTAAATTAATGCATTAAAACTTTTAAGCTACTGAATCAAAAAAATCATTATATAACCCTAATTTAGAAAATATTTTGAGCTCCCTATTTCAATTCCGAAGTTTGGAGCACACTATCTATGAAATATCACTAAGTTCCAAGAGATTATATGTATTTTACAAGGTATACTTTTGAAAAAAATTAACCACAAACCTAAGAATTAATTGTTCCCAGTAGCCCACTAAAAAGTAGATTTGGCCACTGGCCCCTCCATCCTTACTGTTTCATCAAAATATGTGATAAACACACTTCATTGACAGTGATAATGTATAAGAAATAGTAAACAAAAAGTATATTTAATTTTTATGAATCAGAAACTGGAAAAATAACAAATAATAAACAAAGTAGAATAGTATTTGCTACAATAAAAAAAAATACATGTCCAAAAGAAGACATACAGATTGCCAAAAAACACATGAAAAGATGCTCAACATCACTAATCATTAGAGAAATGCAAATCAAAACCACAATGAGGTATCACCTCACAGCAGTCAGAATGGCCTGGCCATCATCAAAAAAATCTACAAACAATAAATGCTGGAGAGGGTGGGGAGAAAAGAGAACCCTCCCGCACTGTTGGTGGGCATGTAAATTGATACAACCACTATGGAAAACAGTATGGAGAGTCCTTAAAAAACTAAAAATAGAACTACCATATGACCCAGCAATCTCACTACTGGACATATACCCTGAGAAAACCATCATTCAAAAAGATACATGTACCACAATGTTCACTGCAGCACTATTTACAGTAGCCAGGACGTGGAAGCAACCTAAGTGTCCATCGACAGATGAATGGATAAAGAAGATGTGGCACATATATACAATGGAATATTACTCAGCTATAAAAAGGAACGAAATTGAGTTATTTGTAGTGAGGTGGATGGACCTAGAGTCTGTCATACAGAGTGAAGTAAGTCACAAAGAGAAAAACAAATACCGTATGCTAAAGCACATATATGGAATCTAAAAAAACGGTACTGATGAATCTAGTGGCAGGGCAGGAATAAAGACGCAGACATAGAGAACAGACTTGAGGACACAGGGGCGGGAAGGGGAAGCTGGGACGAAGTGAGAGAGTAGCACTGACGTATATACACTACCAAATGTAAAACGGATGGCTAGTGGGAAGCTGCTCCATAGCACAGGGAGATCAGCTCGATGCTTTGTGATGACCTAGAGAGGTGGGATAGGGAGGGTGGGAGGGAGGTTCACGAGGGAGGGGATATGGGGGTATATGTATACATATAGCTGATTCACTGTTTTGTACAGCAGAAACTAACACAACATTGTAAAGCAATTATACTCCAATAAAGATGGAAAAAAAATACATGACTATAAAATGCTAAAGGGTAGAGATAATAAGCATAGTCTAAGGATTGACTCAGAACTTCTGAGGTAAGATTATTCTAGTTTCGTACACCTTGAAACTGAAAAAAGAAAAGTGAATGATATATCATAGATTTGAAAAATAAAATGGGACTTTAAAATGTCATGTAGTCCTTCTACATGCTTTCAGACAGACCATATTTTAAGGATCTACTTATGATCTCAAAGTCAGTGACAAAACTTGAGCTAGAAAAGTTTAGCTAAAAAGTTTTATCCAAAAAACAATATTATTTTTAAAAAATTTGGGCTATGAGAAATCCTTGGAGATATTTGGAGTTTTAAAACAAAATCAAGGATATACATAAATTTAGTTGATAAATAACATATCAAGAAAATTTTAAATATACTGTGACATGGAGGATAAATTCAGCACCTTTATTCTTGTGTCTACCATAGTATAAAATTACTAAAATACTTCGTGTTTTTTAAAAATACTATTTTATATTCTTATTAAATTTTTTAGATATTAGGTTATCTCTTTATGAGGTGGTGAGAAATTCTTAGGGGACATACCTTGGTATTCTTATAGGCTTAGTATAGCATATGGAAGTTTCTCAGTAAATACCTGCTGATTGATTCTATTTTTAATATCTAAAAAGCCTGGTGACTATAGTTAACATACTGTATAGTACATCTGAAAGTTGCTAAGAGAGTAAATCTTAAAAGTTCTTACAACCAGAAAAAAAGTAATTATGTGAGGTGATGGATGTGGTAACTAATCTTAAAGTGGTAACTTTTATAGTTAACTACCCTTATATCTAACCTTATATATTTTGCAATATATACATATATCGAGCCATCACCTTAAACTTACATACTGTTATATGTCAGTTAGATCTCAATAAAGCTGGAAAAAAAAACGTTATGTTTAAAAAATCAGAGGCTAAAACTGAAAAAATAAGCACATTTAGTCAAAGACAGAAATTACTAGTTCTACAAGATTTTCAGATTTGACACAAAAGTGTTTTAAGTTTCCAGGTGTTTTTTAAAAACATATAGTGACCCTCTCTCTAGCCTCTTGCTTTCCTGGAGCTTATATGTTAAATAAAAAATATATCATATGGTAAGGAAGAACAATGTGAGTCTTCAAAATAATCTGTCAAATA
This sequence comes from Balaenoptera borealis, assembly GCF_965194805.1. Lineage (NCBI taxonomy): Eukaryota > Metazoa > Chordata > Mammalia > Artiodactyla > Balaenopteridae > Balaenoptera > Balaenoptera borealis. Next base: position 60,331,214 of record NC_138860.1, on the reverse strand, counting down.
AATTTTATCATCCTTATGTTTCAGATGAGGAACTTAACACTTGGAGAAAAATAAATACTTCCTACACAGCCTTGTAAGTGGGTGTTTTAGGGCTTTAAACACAGGTTTCTCTGACTCCAGAATTTTCACCAGAGGTGAAGTTATATACACCAGAGGTATATTACAGTATCTCTCAAACATTTTTATATCATAAGGTAAAACAGTCTTTCAAGTAAGATATTATTATCAGGTATAAAAGACTGAAATACACTGACATATGATAGAATAAAACACATTTTAAAAACAGAATTTTTAAAAATCAAGACTTTTGCATCTTTTTAAATTGTTTGGCTAAAGCCTATTTCCTATGGCTTTCTATCAATGTAAAAATGAATTCTTGGCATAAAACAAAAACAATAAAATCTAGCATATGTTCATCAGATGAATACATACTAGTAAACATTTTCATCTTAACTAAAAATCTATGAATTCACTAACTTAACCACTTGGAATACAACATATGCAGGAACTACATCTGGAGGAAAACGTAATGCAAAAACTGTGAAATTACTCCAAAAAAGAGAAAAGTAGAGACTAACTGGGTGTTCCCAACCCCAGTATTTTGCTCTTGGGATCAGAGCAATCTAAATAGAAAAGACTCATAGATTTTAATAAATCACATTTTTACACCGCTGAAGGCATTCATTTATACTTATTCTAGTATAAAACACACTTGCCATAGGAAAACAAATCTTTGCATAGGTTTGCATGATACGTAGATTAAAAATGAAAAATTCCAACTTTATTCTCCAGAGAGGAAAGTATCCCTTAGGGGTTTGGTCAGATTATACTTCACAGTATTTAGTTTTTCTCCAGGGACTGAGGTATTTTAAAATCTTTTCAAGTAAGTTCCTACAGCAAACTCATATTCTGAAGGCACAGTCTCTCTTTCCCTGCTATTACAGTTTCTTTCTATATGTTGTTCAGCTGTGGGTAGGTTCTAGTCCTACTTAATTTTTTCAAAATATTATTTGAAAATATTTTCTCTATGTAATGGATTCACTGAAAAGTAGGATTCCAAGTCACACAACTTACTAAATAAATGGTAGAAGAAACAGAGAAATCAATATCCAATATAAAAGATTGTTTAACATCAAAGTAAATAATCAGACATTAAAATTCAGTGTGGAACTAAGAATGAAAAAAGACACTATTCTATGTTTGAGGATTGTCTGTTTACTGCTGGTTATCAATGAAAGGATTCTAAAATGCAATGTTCTAAAGTGGTACATCAATTCATGTAAGGTGAGAGGAAAGAAAGATTCACCTTTAAGAGATCTGTACCCCATAAAGAGAATAACAAGGAAGGTCCTTCTAGAGCAAATTACATACACATATATATATGATTATATATCTATATCACTTCCAAAGGATAACTCAGGATAAAGGATATGTGATAGAATAGAAAGCCTAGAGAAAAGTCCTAAAATTACAATAATTTTTAAAAAGTAGATGAATAACATATGCAAGAAACATCTCAGATTCAACAATAATTTATATTACTTTCTTTTTCTACAGCAAAACTAAATATTTAGCTTCAAAAAGTAGGATGAGTCATTCTACTGCCAGTTCTAATTCTGCTCTTGTGTGCTTTCTCTTTCTCCTTCTCTCCCCATACTCATGGCCAAAGGTGAAAGATCCTTGCAGTTCTCCAGTACCTTCCTAATTCTTCTTTATCTGTGATCTTCTATTTAAAAACCTATGTAAAGCAACTAAACTCCAATAAAAATTAATTTTAAAAAAGGTGGGAGGCTGGGGGGACAGGCAGGAAGTATATGGGAAATTAATGTCCTTTCTGCTCAATTTTGCTATGAACCTTAAATTGCTCTAGAAAATAAAGCTTGATTTAAAAAAAGGCTCTGAACATATGCCCAATTTCCCATAATCTTTACCTAAAATGATTATCATGCTCCAAAAATGTGCTAAAACTAAAGGACTGAAGAAAACAGAAGCTCAAGGATTACAAGGCTATCCCAAAAGATTCGTGGATAGCCAGTCTTTCTATAACTACAATTCTTTGAGAGAAGGGAAGAGAGAAAGAGTTAAGCAAACTGATAGTTCCTCTTGTATGTTAAGCATGTATTTTCTCATTTAACTCTTATAACAACTGAAAAGGTAGGTATTATCTTTGATCTGGATGTGAGGCAATGACATTCATTAAGGTTATGAATCCTTCAAAAGGAAACACAGCTCGTGAATCTGAGATTCAAACCTAGGTCGGACTACAAAGCCTGTGTGCATGTACTCTCTACTAAGCCTTCCAGGAAGCAGCAGGAAGGGTGAAATAATGCCAAATAAACATAAATTATTATCATCATTCCTTAGTGGCACAGTACCGGAAAGAAATGCAGTTAAGAAGGGACTCTATGGAGAAAGAGGTGAGACGATGGTAGAAGAGGAGAAGAGGGGAGATGAAATGAAGAAAAACAGTTATTTATCAGAGTACCTGTGCCCAGATGCAATAGGTTCCAATGGATGAAAGATCTTGACAGGGACAAATTGCATTATCCCCCAAGCAGTTTGGGGGACTAGATCTATAGCAGTTCTGAAACTCACTCTCACTGAATTGGACAAGAACTGCTATCAAGCAGTGTTTGATTTTATGAGAAAAACAAGGTGCTAGAAGCTTAAAAGTTGAGTAGAGTGGTAAACAGAGGCAGTAAAATGCTGTGGTTCAAATCTCAGGCTCTGGAGGCAGACTGCTTGGGTTCAATTTGTGGCTCTGCCACTTACTAGCATAAATGGCCTTTTGAGTGTTATTTAAATTCTCTGTGCTTCAGTTTCTTCATCTGTGAAACTGGAATAACAACTGTACCTATCTCAAAGAGTTGTTATGTGAAGATTAGGTGAAAGAATCCTGGTAAAACAATTAGTACTGAGTCTGACACACAATAAACTGAATCAATAAATGTCATTTCTTAGTGTTATTATGTTGATAATAACACTTTTCTGTTTTACCAAGAGAACACTATTTTCACGTTCCCCTAATATATATGTTGTCTTTGTGGTTTTCTATCCTCAAGATTTGACCATAGTTAGAGGTAATGTAGGTTTAAGAGGCAGCCAAGATTCCTCTGAGATGAGCTAGACAGGGTTCACAGGTATATTCTGAGCCTGTGGTTGAGCCACTTGTCCCTAGTCACTTTCCTATAAAGCTCTGCTATACACAAAGTACGGGCTTAGGAGAGTCACCTCATCCCTCAAGGCTCCACTCAGTGACCAGTATCTGATAAGGACCCTTCATCAGTCTCATAGGGTTATAAATCCCTTAATCAGAACAAAAATTGGGAAAAGAAAATAATCAAAGGACAGACTATTGTCATCAGTATGTGTTCCTCCACCACCACTACCACAAACACACTGTGACCCTCTCTTCCTTCTTTCATGCTTCCTTGTCTGTAACAGAACTTAATTTCACTCCTAGAGTGGAGAATAGCTGTGGAGGCAACGGGGTACAAAAAGATGAAAGGACACAGAGAGAGAAGTCTGAGAACACAGAAGACAAACCTCACTATTAGCTATATTACTTCATTTACCTTTAAGTTTCATGTCCCAGGCAAATAAAATGTACAGGTGTTTCCCCATTTGTTTGAGCTGAGCACAACCAAACAAAAGAAACTGGAATATGACCAGAGATATTTTTTTTCCCTTGAGGAAAGTGTGAAAGGAGGTGATGACAGATATAAGGGACTACAATATTGTACTCAGAGGTCTATATAACCCAAGTTGCTGATATGTCCTCTAGATTTTATCTGGGTAAAGGTTCCCTAGAATTCAATCAATTGATTTACAAATATCTATAAAATTGATTTTCTTCTCATTTTGTATTTATTTAGGGAATGAAAAAAGATACAAGATGACACTTGGTTTTTTATTCAGAAAAAAAGATGGAAATATTTTATAAATGGTTGTTACCCATATGTTACCTTGATGATTCTAATTCATATCTTATTGTTTCAAATCACATATTTCCAATCTCCTCTAAAGAACTGCAATGTTTGAAGGAAGATTATAGTATATCAACCACAGGTGTCATATTCATTGAATCATAAATGATTATACAAGTGATTAATTGCTTGATAAAAACACAGCCTATAACTTTACGGTATCTAGCAGATATCTGACAGCTACAGCAAAAGGACAAAATATTGTAGGAGAAAAGTGAATACCTGGAGGGGGAAGATGTCTGGAAATAACCTAAATTCATCTCTTCAAACACAGCTGCACACAGAAAGTAGAGGCTTTCTGGCAGCCAACATTTATTATTACTTAAAGACTAATTTAAAGATCACATAGCAATAAACAGCAATTAAGAGAGATTAAATGGTCCAAGTAAAATTAAAGCTTATCCCTTATTATAAGCTAATAATAGTCTTCTTCATTCACTGGAAGAAAAGATATCTGAGTTCTTAAAAAATAAATCTCAAAAAAAAAATCTTGCATATCCTAAACGAATTTGGGGCTGGGAGTTATGATTTTCCCATAAGAATTCATGATGAAGAACCATAAACTCCAGCAAACCAACTATGATTTCTCTACACCATACCAATGGCAGACATTTCAAAAGGGCTCCTTTAAGACTTACAGACATCAATTATTCCCTAGTGACATCCCAAGTTAAAGCAGTCTGCCAATAGCAGTCGCTATACTGGCAAAGCACCAAAGGCTCTGTGAATTTTGAGCAGAGCAGTGAAAAGACTGAATATTTTGAGCACTAGGTCCTTCATGACTATAGGTGGCTTAGTCAGATCTGTTCAAGTAATAAGGCCACGGTGAAAATAAAATGGCCTAGTCATTATGATTCCTTTGGTATTTATGGTAATAAACATGAATCATGATGAAGTCACCGGCTATTAAATGCAGAGGTCATAAGTACTTCGATAGGATTTCCACAGAAATTCACTGTTAATTAGCTGGATCATTATTTGAACGCGTTACTGAATTATCTTAGCAGTTGTGCAGCCATTCCCCTCAAAACTGGTCATTCCCAGCTGAGGGCAGTTAATGCCTTAACAAACTGGTCATTAACTCCAGCAACTGATTTTGTGGGAATTATTGCACTTACTCGTTCAAGATTTTTTTTTTTTCTTTTTAAAGAAATTTGCAGCTGTAGTTCAGCTGGAGCAACTGACGGAGAAAAAAAGTCAGCTCTCTGGGTTGCTCTCACGATCGATTTTCTGCCAATTAAAGGGGAAACACATGCTGATGGGTTTTGAATTTTAAAATGTCTTCAGTTTTTTCCATCTCTGAAGTGATTAGTAAAGACACCATTTAGCTACTAATTTTGTAAGATACTTGGGATTTTCCATTCACAGTTCAGTCAAGCAGAAATATGAGTTCTGAACACCAGAACTCAAAGCCAAATTTCCACTGCTGCAGTAGACCCAGCCCAATACTTTGTAAAAGCAGAGTGAGAACACAAATTATGGGTCACATTATTAGCCAGATTCTCATTCCCTTCTGCACTCCATGTCTTCGTTCAAAGTAGAAAACTCCCTTTGAAGTCACAAAGGGTCCATGAAAAGATAAGAGAAGTGGGGATATAAGCACCCCTATATTAGAATAGAGCAGCATTAAGGTGATAAATTACCCCTAGAAAGTCTATGTGAGTACAACATACTTCAAAAATCACAACTGCCTTTAAGTTTACTGTAGAGTTGGAGCCTTTAAAGCTCTATCACTATAGTGAAAATGCCACAGGCAAAACCACCACTTACAAGATAAATGCAACAATTATTGAACACATATATTGACTATACTGAAATACACTAAACATATACTGCAGGTAGATTAGGTAATCTTTTGTACACATTTCCATATCATTTTATGTTTAACTTATTAGCGCACATACTGCAGATACATAACCAGCATAACTAGATAGATAGCCTTAGTTAAAACTTGAATTTGGAGAGACCAATTTTTAAGATTGAAACTCTACTGGAGAGTCTTCTCTTCTAGAATGGATTTGTTCAGTCAAATCTAACAGAGATTTGAAATGAATAGATAAAAGCCAATGGTTTTTTAACTGTGAGTTCAGGGGGGAAAATGTCAGAATGTATAGGTTACAATGATCAGTATGAAAACAAGCATAACAATAGTTTTGTGATACAGTGGTTCATGGATAAATGTTTCTTGTGCTAAATTATTTAATTTAAAAACTATAAGAAACTGAAATTGTAAATCTACCATTAAGCTTAATAGCCTTGTCACATTAAGACGTATTCATGAAATAAGTACTCTAAAATTCAGCACTTTTGATATATTTCACTCTCTTTTAGTATGTACAACTGTACATTTCACCATGTACACCATGTTTATTTTTAAAATATTTTCAACATGTTTCAATTACTTTATTACCTTGTCTGTAGTGTTCTTTTATCCAGAGCATACTACAACAACTTATTTATAATACATCCTACAAAATATGCATACTTGTAGTACGAACGATAAGGGCCAAAATAAAGCCCTTAACAATGGCTGCTTTCTAGCCTACAGGTCCACATCATTGACTTAATGTACTTTGGTCAGTTTTTACCACCTAGAAATGGAGAGACCCCAGGCAATATTCACACACAGAGTATTGGAACCAGCTGGTGATAGAAGAATCCGAAGAAAAAAGGCTTCTTGATTTAATTGGGAAAACAGGAGGAAGCATAAATTTTACTGCCATTAATAACTTCAAGCAATCTTGATATGACTCTGCTTCACCCTGACGGCCAGACATGTGCTTTTTGTTAAAGTGTTTGACACATCTGACCCCTATTGTTTGCTCACTTGATCAGGTAAGAAAATGTAGGTTTATTTATAGGATAAATGAGGCCTATTAAAATGAGAAACAGTGCAGTAGTCTATGACGAGCTGTGTACTGAAATAGATGTGTGAAATTCCATAACAGTTTTGTAATAAACAGGCCAAATGAAGTTATAAAAAAAAAAATCTACTTTAAGTTTCTTAAAGAAATCATCATAAACGCAACTTAGTTTTTTAAAAATGGAAAATACCTCCTAATTGGAAAATATTTTGACCATTTCCAGTTTTTAATAAACAAGTCAGAAAAGGTCATTTAGAAAATATTATTCTCTTTAAAAAATAAAGACAAGCTTTATGTCTTCATTTTATGATACTTTAAAAATTATAAATTAAGTCATTAATATATAATGAAAAAAGTAAATTTAACATTATGGGGGAATTTCAAAGGTGTTCAGAACTTAACTTTTTCAATTTTCTTTTAAGGACATATGACAGAATGGTCACAGAAAATAACCCTTAATTTTTAAGTGATCAGAGTTTAGAGTCTAACAGTATCTACTCTGGCAATCTCCAACAATAAGGGAAATCAGACTTGTCTCAACCGGAAGAAATCAAACATTTATCACTTAACTCTTGACCTGGTCTGACTCCCTACATGTTGATAAAATCTTTCTACAGCCTTGGAAAATGCCCTGAAACCCAGATTACCTAATGTAATCTAGATCAAGATGAATCAGGTGCCATTCTTACTCTCAAAACCATTCTGGGTCTACTCACAGAATGTAGAAAAATTTATATCCATTTCGAGCACCTTAGAAACTCTAATTTACCTTCCATTGAAGAGAATATGGTCTAACATTTGGATCCATTTTGAAATGATTCATGTGGAATTATGAAACAGGCATGACAATGTGCTATTGAATCTAGGAATCCTAATTTTTCTGCCATAACCAATAAAATTAGTTTCAGCAAATTAGCATAGATTCACAACCCTCAAATGTAAAGGAATCAAAATTTACACAGATAGGGAAGAAAAGAAATGAGATGACAGCTAAAGGTAAAAGAGTGACGAGTCAAGAAGAATCTTTATTAAGATGGATGAAATAGTAGTATATTTGTATGTCAATAGGAATGATCTAATAGAGAGGGAAAAATTAATGATGTGGGACAGAGAGGAGAACTGCTGGAGCAAGAATCTTGAGTAGGCGAGAGAATGAAATAGGGAGGGAGTATGGCTTATGGTAAGAGTAGATGCAAAGTATAGACACAGATGCAGGCAGGAGGGTAAGTGTGGCAACAGAAACTCATGGAAATTCTTTTCTGACTGCTTCTATTTTCTCAGTGAAACAGGAAGCAAAACAAGGTAATGAGATGAGGATGAGGATGAGGTGTTGGATTTAGAAGTAGAAAGTAGAGGAATGAAATTCTCACCTAAAAGAGTGGGAGAATGACTAGACAAAGAAAATGTAGTATGATTGCTGGGCAGCATTAAAGGTCTAGTACTGATTATCCAGAATTTTCTGTATGTTTCTGTCCCTCTGTGCTCAGGGTCTTCCATCTCCATTTTCCTACACCATGACATCCATCCCCCAACTCCCCTCACGAAGCACCAAAGAAACTGGTAAAAAATGATTCTTACTAATATGTGAGTGGTCCAAAGGGCAAGGAAAGAAATATAACTAAATGTCTAAGAGAAAATAAGTATTATCCTATGGAAATGGGAGTGTTTGGGTCTTGCCTAGAAATCCAAATATAAAATTAAGAAAATATATTTTGGGAAAACCAAACATGCCTTCTAGCTACATTTAACCTGCTAGTTTGAGACTCCTGATGTATTGTTACTGCCAGAAGTGTTTGCATTTAATGGGAATTAAAAGCTTTAAAAGAATGCTCTAATTCATTGGTTTTCAAAATGTGGTTTGAGGACCCCGAAAGGGGATCCACAAAGTCACACCATTTTTATAACAATCATAATATATTATTTTCATTTTTTTTACTCTCATTATTTCATAAGAGGCTACATGACATAATATACATGACATATATGACATACGATTTCACAGCATATTGTTGAGGGAGATATGAGAGCCAGCTGTTGTCTACTAAGTCTAACTATAAAGAGATGTGCAGAAGTAAAATTATGTCCACTCCTCTCAGTAATTTTTGTTTTGTTTTAGAAAAGAGTTATTTTTCATAAAAATACTTATGTTAACATGTAGCAGGTTATTTTAAAATAAATATGTAACACTTTTTCAATTTTATTTTTGAATACAATTAATATCCATAAATATAACTCTGCATAAACAAAAAATCTCTGGGGGTCCTCAGTTATTTTTAAGAGTATTAAAAGGTCCCGAGACCAAAAGTTTGAAAACTGATGCACTAATCATTGAATTACAACAATCACCTAATAAACAGGGAACTTACAAAACAGCAGAGAAAGTGGGGAAAGTGGTCATTGTCTATAATTTACAGGTAGCTACCTAATCTGCTTAACCATTAGGTTGTTGTGCCTATTCTATTTTTGTTTTAACAAATCCAAAAATTCATGTTTATAAGATAAGACCTGTATATTTTGTAAGGTTTATTCCCTTGAGTTTAAATTCCTTTGAAAATCAAGTTAAAAACTGAAAGGCTGACATGAAAACTCAGACATCACTCAATTTAAAATACATATCAATGTCATTCACAAATGGGGGAAAAAAACAGTGTGAATTAACTCAAAGTTGTCCCAAAGAGTTCATCAGTGAAATTTGGCAGTTTTTTAATAATATTATTAAGTATGGACCCTGTAATACACTGTCTCTGTGATGTTTAAGCTTTATGCACGAAGCGATGTCATGCTGAGCTAGGATCTTCCAAAGAATACATTTCAGTTGTATTTTTATGCTTGCTTCTGTGCTAACATCATCCCCAAGCACATTAAACAATACTCAGCGTATGAAACATCCAAGCCAAAGCAACTGAGAGGCAAATAAGAAAAACATTATTTGCCTGTTGCATCTGACAGAAAGCTAAGAAAATTTAGTTTTTCCAGTTACTTTTGAAACACTGTCAGTGCATTCTCCAGGGAACTGAAGAATACACTACGACAAGGAATTTCCTTGCCATCTCCCAACCCAGGATATTCTGACATAAGGAAGCACTCTTGAGACATATCAATGTCAAACGGTTTAAGGACTTATGACAAGGGAATATTTTTTTAATGATCTGATTCCTAGATGAGCCAAGAAATCTTTGAACACTTTAAAAAGTTAACTCAATATCATAAAAAACCTGAACAAACTGTCTAACAATTACATAAGTAAAGGCAAACTTCGTAGGTCCAATTCAATTTGCAAATAATCACAATTGATGAAACCATTGGCTATGATAGGTCTCCCAGATGGTAACATAAAGTTACTAAGCATAAGAAACTATGTCATGTACAGGGATTAAGAGTACTGAAAAGATTATAAATTGATACTGAACTAAGCAGAGATAAGTTTAAGATCTTTATGAAATCTTAGGAAAATAACATATCAAAAAATGAAATAAGAAATGAATAATTTTGGTGGTATTTAGGAAAATAAAAACAAAGGAATTTAGATATAAGCTTTTATAACCTTTAGATATAAGGTTTTCCAAGGACCCAAGTAAAAATTTTGAAATACTTGGGGAAATAATGCCTTCTTTCTCTATGCCTAGGAAAAGATCAAAACTATTCAAGCAAATTAATTTCAGGATAAGTTGAGAAAGAACATTTTAAATGATGATTTCTAAAATCCCTTATTAATCCCTTTATGTGTCCCTGATGTCAAAGGAAAAAGCTAAATTCAAACTTTCTAAGTGAAATACTCATATGATAAAACAATATCAATATAATTTTTAGTTCTGTTGAACTACAATATTTGGTTCTGTTCAGAGCCTCACATGGCAAAAGAGCTGAGCTATAACATAACTTCTTTACCTTTAATAATTATTCAAATCACAAAACCTTCCTCAAGTACATATTTTTTTTCCAGTTATTTGGCAATTCTCACAACAGCAGGGGTCGCAATGTACTAGGTTAAATGTTTCAGGACACAAGGGAAGGGGATTAAATGTTCATATAGCACAGCTTTATTAGAGCCTGAAATATTCATGATTCATTATACTCTAGTTAAAATAATTTATTATCAAGTATAAAAAGATTTTTCAGTTATGGGGTCCCCAAATAATAATAAAGAAAACCTACTTAATATCTGATAGCATTTCCAGTTGAAACAGCATCCCTTAAAAATCACTTCTGAAAAGTTCTACCAGATGTATAGCTCTACAAAAGTGCTTCTGCATTTTTTGCATCTTTTAAAAATTAAGTGATTTCTATATAGAAATGGGTAATTTTAAATTCAGACAGTCATTTGTCAATGTGAACATATAATGAACAAAGAATTTTTATCTAATGAAAAAAGCAAACTGACCAGTCATATTATAATAAACTACATGCTCTTTAATTCCTTCTCCATAACTACAGTAAAGAAAATGCACCTCAAATTCTTTAAATATTTGATTTACAGAAGGTTTTTTTTTCCCTTTCAAAAAAAATTTCAACTCCATGGAATCATTCCAAGTACTATCCAAGGAGTAACCTACATAATTTAGATTATCTACTGTTCAACACATTAAAAATCCAAAAGAGACAGTGATATTTCTGAAGATTTGAAGGAAAAGACGTCTAATCACTTCCCCTAGTTCAGTTTTCTAACTGAACATCAAATCAGAGGACATAAAATCAATGATTAAGTCATAAGTAGAATTTAAAAAGAATAGAAAAAATAGAAAATATAGTGCATTGCACAGAGAAATGGCAAAATACTGCTTCATGAACGTTTAAAAAAATTACATATATTAAACACAGTGTGTAATATATATCACAAAATATAGTGTATATTAATATACACACATACATACACATACATATACATCACATACACATGTGAGTATTGGGTTGCAATGTGCAATATAATACTATAGTCTGGGGTAAAAGATATTTGAAAGGCACTGCTCTAGATGAATTATTTCCTATGCCTTCAAAATCTATGCTCTCTATAGTTCCAACTTCTATATAATTGTAGTGGCCAAAAATCAGAGATATTAAATATATCTTGAACTACTCAATGGAGAAGTTTAGTTTATTGTGTTAGGAGTTGATTTAATTTTCCGCACATATAACATATACATTAACAAATGTAAAAATAACCATTCTATTAATCACTTATCAGGAAATCATTTAGTATACACTACATACAATTTCTCTGAACACAGCAAAGAGTACAATCAAACAAAATAGGTTCTTCACAGTCAAAAGAAATGTTACAAGGTCCATGCAATAAATGTTACTAGGAAGAGAACCCTTTGGGCATTCATTTGGAATTTCATTTTTAACAAAATACACATTTCAAATAAGTTCAGTTGTTGGTTTCCAAGACCACAGGAGATTAGAAATATATCATTAGAGGAGAGGAAAATTGCTGCCATGGAATTGCTGCTGGTACAGAAGAAATGAGAAGTGACAGCCAAGGACAAGTGAGGAAAACAGAAAAACTGTATATAAAAATTAAAAATACATGGCATTCTGGGGCCATTTAGCAAGGGGAAATACTTGAGCACAGTAATATTTACAGCCCTGTATAATAAATTATCTTCAGAATTACACATTTGAATCAATGATAATGAAAAAAATAGCAATTACTTATATAGCACTTGAGCCAGGCACTCTGGCTCCAAAGCCCATGGTTTTAACCCCTACAACATTATACTGCTTCTCAATAAAAATTTAAATTATGTTTATGTATTAAGGTAAACTTAAGAAAATATTTAAGAAAAGAACAATGTAATCAATTTTTAAATACGAAATGATTAAATATCCTTAACGATATAAGCCTGGAAAACATACTTATCAAAAAAGACCCATTTCTGGATAACAATTATTTGTGTTCAACATATTTTTACATTAATTTCACTTATAATATTATTATGTTCACTAATATTTACTGCATTATATCATTTAACCCTTCCCTATTAATATGTACCATTATTATCTACATACTGGAGATGAGAAAACTGACATATGGGTTAAGTAATTTGTACAATATCACATAGCTAGTAACTGATAAAGCCAATATTCAATATAGTCTGGCTCCAGAATTCTAGCTTTTATTCAATGTGCTCTGTGCCACTACAGTGGCAAGGTATACTACATACGGTAATATTTGCAATAATGTCTCAGGATGTACTTTTTAAGAGATTCTGGTAATCTTGGAAACCCAGCTAAAATTCAGAAAAATTTAAAAATATCTTTCAGGATCATTAGGCTGCATGCTTACCAATGTTCCAGTTCTAATCCTTCCAGGCATTTGCCTACCCCCCCTTAAAGTTCTACATGGCTATGTGATTTGCTTTATCAAGGGAAATGTAAACAAAAATGATATTTGTTATTTCAAAGTGGAAGCCTTTAAGTTTGCAATTCTCCATTTTCTCTGTTTTCCCTTCCCTGATGCCACAGTGACCTGGAGGCTTTGTTAGTGGGTCCTTGACTGATGCTAACATGAACCAGCAGTTTCTACTTACTTATAGTGGATATAAATATGAGCAAAAAATAAAACTTTTTTCTATTTTAAGCTACTGAGATATTAGGGTTGTTTATTAATAATCATAGGCTTGTCCTCCTGACTAATACATTTAATAAATAGGTTTTTCTGGGAAGTGATGGATAAAAGGGCCATTTTGAGGACTTAATAAAATAGAAACAATTCTATCTACAAAATGGTTATGTTCCAAAAGTTCATACTGAATCAGTTACTTGGAATTTGGAACATTTTTTTCCCCCATAGGCTCACCTTATAAAAGGGCCTACATAAGCTTATTTAACCCATAATTTAAATGAAAAACAATTGAAAATAACAGTGGCATTAAATAATTTTTAAAAAAGCATGTGAAATACTTGTAGGTATTCTGAACATTTGTAGAGATTTTGAAGCATTTTATAGAAGTTGGAAGGCACTGTTCTAGTATATTTTAATTTCTCTTCAGTATGTACATTTTCTCCCTTTCCTTGATCCTGGAATATCAGATGATATTCTCTTTTGTTTACTACACATGACTGCCATTGCTTCCATGGTTTGTAAGTAGAAGGCAAAGGAGGAAATAAAGTTATCATGCAAAGAATATATGAACATTTGATAGCAAAGATTAATACAACTAAAAGCTGGTTCTTTGAGAAGATAAACAAATTTGATAAACCATTAGCCAGACTCATCAAGAAAAAAAGGGAGAAGACTCAAATCAACAGAACTAGAAATGAAAAAGAAGTAACAACTGACACTGCAGAAATACAAAGGATCATGAGAGATTACTACAACCAACTATATGCCAATAAAATAGACAACCTGGAAGAAATGGACAAATTCTTAGAAAAGCACAACCTTCCAAGACTGAACCAGGAAGAAATAGAAAATATAAACAGACCAATCACAAGCACTGAAATTGAGACTGTGATTAAAAATCTTCCAACAAACAAAAGCCCAGGACCAGAGGGCTTCACAGGAGAATTCTATCAAACATTTAGACAAGAGCTAACACCTATCCTTCTCAAACTCTTCCAAAATATAGCAGAGGGAGGAACACTCCCAAACTCATTCTACGAGGCCACCATCACCCTGATACCAAAACCAGACAAAGATGTCACAAAAAAAGAAAACTACAGACCAATATCACTGATGAAAACAGATGCAAAAATCCTCAACAAAATACTAGTGAACAGAATCCAACAGCACATTAAAAGGCTCATACACCATGATCAACTGGGGTTTATCCCAGGAATGCAAGGATTCTTCAATATATGCAAATCAATCAATATGATACACCATATTAACAAATTGAAGGAGAAAAACCATATGATCATCTCAATAGATGCAGAGAAAGTTTTGACAAAATTCAACACCCATTTATGATAAAAACCCTAGAGAAAGTAGGCATAGAAGGAACTTACCTCAACATAATAAAGGCAATATATGACAAACCCACAGCCGACATCATTCTCAATGGTGAAAAACTGAAACTACTTCCTCTAAGATCAGGTACAAGACAAGGTTGGCCACTCTCACCACTATTATTCAACATAGTTTTGGAAGTTTTAGCCACAGCAATCAGAGAAGAAAAAGAAATAAAAGGAATCCAAATCGGAAAAGAAGAAGTAAAGCTGTCACTGTTTGCAGATGACATGATACTATACACAGAGAATCCTAAAGATGCTATCAGAAAACTACAAGAGCTAATCAATGAATTTGGTAAAGTAGCAGGATACAAAATTAATGCACAGAAATGTCTTGCATTCCTATACACTAAGGATGAAAAATCTGAAAGAGAAAGGAAGGAAACACTCCCATTTACCATTGCAACAAAAAGAATAAAACACCTAGGAATAAACCTACCTAAGGAGACAAAAGACCTGTATGCAGAAAACTATAAGACACTGTGAAAGAAATTAAAGATGATACAAACAGATGGAGAGATATACCATGTTCTTGGATTGGAAGAATCAACATTGTGAAAATGACTATACTATCCAAAGCAATCTACAGATTCAATGCAATCCCTATCAAACTACCAATGGCATTTTTCACAGAACTAGAACAAAAAATTTCACAATTTGTATGGAAACACAAAAGACCCCGAATAGCCAAAGCAATTTTGAGAAAGAAAAATGGAGCTGGAGGAATAAGGCTCCCGGACTTCAAACTATGCTACAAAGCTACAGTAATCAAGACAGTATGGTACTGGCACAAAAACAGAAATATAGATCAATGGAACAGGACAGAAAGCCCAGAGATAAACCCACACACACATAGTCACCTTATTTTTGATAAAGGAGGCAAGAATATACAATGGAAAAAAGACAGCCTCTTCAATAAGTGGTGCTGGGAAAACTGGACAGCTACACGTAAAAGAATGAAGTTAGAACACTCCCTAACACCATACACAAAAATAAACTCAAAATGGATTAAAGACCTAAATGTAAGGCCAGACACTATCAAACTCTTAGAGGAAAACATAGGCAGAACACTCTATGACATAAATCACAGCAAGATCCTTTTTAACCCACCTCCTAGAGAAATGGAAATAAAAACAAAAAGAAACAGATGGGACCTAATGAAACTTAAAAGCTTCTGCACAGCAAAGGAAACCATAAACAAGACCAAAAGACAACCCTCAGAATGGGAGAAAATATTTGCAAAAGAAGCAATGACAAAGGATTAATCTCCAAAATTTACAAGCAGCTCATGCAGCTCAATATCAGAAAAACAAACAACCCAATCGAAAAATGGGCAGAAGACCTAAATAGACATTTCTCCAAAGAAGATATACAGATTGCCAACAAACACATGAAAGGACGCTCTACATCACTAATCATTAAAGAAATGCAAATCAAAACTACAATGAGGTATCACCTCACACCAGTTAGAATGGGCATCATCAGAAAATCTACAAACAACAAATGCTGGAGAGGGTGTGGAGAAAAGGGAACTCTCTTGCACTGTTGGTGGGAGTGTAAATTGATACAGCCACTATGGAGAACAGTATGGAGGTTCCTTAAAAAACTACAAATAGAACTACCATACGACCCAGCAATCCCACTACTGGGCATATACCCTGAGAAAACCATAATTCAAAAACAGTCATGTACCACAAGGTTCACTGCAGCTAAATTTACAATAGCCAGGACATGGAAGCAACCTAGGTGTCCATCGACAGATGAATGCATAAAGAAGATGTGGCACGTATATACAATGGAATATTACTCAGCCATAAAAAGAAATGAAATTGAGTTATTTGCAGTGAGGTGGATGGACCTAGAGTCTGTCATACAGAGTGAAGTAAGTCAGAATGAGAAAAACAAATACTGTATGCTAACACATATGTGGAATTTTAAAAAAAAACAACAAAAAAAAGTGGTCCTGAAGAACTTAGATGCAGGACAGAATAAAGATGCAGACATAGAGAATGGACTTGAGGACACGGGGAGGGAGAAGGGTAAGTTGGGACGAAGTGAGAGAGTGGCATGGACATATATACACTACCAAATGTAAAATAGCTAGTGGGAAGCAACCGCATAGCACAGGGAGGTCAGCTCAGTGCTTTGTGACCACCTAGAGGGGTGGGATAGGGAGGATGGGAGGGACACACAAGACGGAGGAGATATAGGGATATATGTATAGCTGATTCACTTTGTTATAAAGCAGTAACTAACACACCATTGTAAAGCAGTTATACCCCAATAAAGATGTTAAAAAAAAGAAAAATGAACATTTGAAAACAAAAACTGCTTAAATTCAAATTCAATGGCTTGTGGGCAATGAAAGAGAGGGGGAAGAAAGAGTATGACATAATAAATCTTTACCTAAACAGGAATGATTTTAGAGCCAACTTAGTAGCTCTCAGATAGATGAAAAGTTTTCTTGAGTTTATAAATGAATATTGGTTCCTCACATGGCAAAAGAGCCGAGCCATTACCAACTTCCTCTTTGCTTTTAATAATTATTCAAATCACAATATCTTTTCATATTTTTTCAATTTATTCTACACGAAAATTTTTGTGTATATTTTCATGAGGAATGCTACTTAGTCATCATCTTTTACTTACCAGAGAAAGATAAGCCAAGAAGTTACTGAGGCAAGCTAACCATAAACATGTCAACAGAATTATTTTGCTTTCAATCAGTTTTTACTGATCAGGTAAGAACAGAGGTGGAAACTTTTAAGATCATCCATTCCTACCTATGTAATGTAAGGTCAGAATAATACTAGCTCTTTACTCTCCCTAGTGTAGCAAAATCTGATGCCCTAGGAATTCATAATATTTCAAAGAAAATAATAAAGCACGACTTTGAAAGAATGAGTGAAAAGGAAGTAAAAAGTTTTCAGGTGCTCTTCCTACTCAGTTTCTTCACTTCTCTACTGCATGAAAATTCCAAGAGCATCACTGCTTCTCAGGAACAGCCTAAATTTAACGTGTTTTTTAATGTATCTGTTGAAAAATAATCATATTTCTCTGACTGTTGTAGCTCACTTAGTAGTTTCCCTTTTCCAGTTTTACTCATCTCTTGGACAAGTTTTTCTTTTTTTAACTCCTACCTCTCCTGAGCTCTAGACCTATGTTTCCATCTGCTCACTGAACATCTTTGTCTAAGACGTCTCCAACATATCTGAAACTAAATTCATCACTGATGTCCTCAAATTACTTCCTTTACACTTCTCCATTTCTGTTCCTGGCACTAACATTCTAACAGGCATTGAGTTTTTATGAATTCTTTACCATTATCCATATCCAAACAGCAGCCAGGTCATATTAAGTCTACCTATGATATGTCTCTTCTGCCCTTTCCTTTTGCCTCATACCTGACATACCACATCTTCCTTAATTGAGGTTTTCTTTACTTCTTGTCCTGCTAACACAACATGCTACTGTTCTCTTCTTTAGACTCTAGTTTTAGTGCATCCAGTAGAATGATGCCAGATTAATTTCCCTAGGGCAATACTCTAATTATGACCCAACTAGCTCAAAAACCTGAAATGATTACCATCATCAACTATATTAAGTATAACACTTAGCACAGCCTTAAACTTCATAATGCCACATAAGCATATGAACCCATTTTTTCAAACTTATCTCCCACTATTTTCTTAGTTATTGTTCCTCATACTGGCCTAGCGCCATCTATGCCTTAGGTAATATTGATCATTTTATCTGAAATATTTTCTACAGCCTCTATTCTTCCTTCCTTTGTAAATATCACCTTGTTAAAAACACAAATCTGTCAATGTCCATCTCAAATGGCACTTTGTCTATGAAGTATCAATGTGGAAACATTCTCTCTTTTGAATTCCAATATATCTACAGATTGAAAAATATTTCTCTACAGTGCTTAGCATTATGCTCTGCCATAGTAGATTAGCAACATTTTACTGACTTAAACTGAATTAAACTGCACGTATATCACAGGGAAGTAAAAATAAATAAGCTACCTTGTTTGTTAACAGTGATTTAATATCTATAAGAAGGATATTTGTGCTCAGAGAAAGGTAAGTCAGCAACACTTACAGAACGTTCACTTCACGTTAAATGATGATGATGATGTTAGTAATAAAAATGATTATAGCTAACACTTATTAAGAAAATACTATGTGTCAGATACTGTTCTAAGCACGTTCATGCAATAGCTCATTTAATCTTCAAAATAACTTTAAGTTGGTTATAATTATTATCTTCATTTTACAGATGAGAAAACCAAATCAGAGTTTGGGTAACTTGCCCAACGTGACACGTTCAAAAGGAAAAAGTGACAATTCTAATAAGACAGTCTGACTCCAGAAATGAACTCTAGGAGAGATGAAAGAAATATTTTTTGTATTGAATATCTTATATGCCAAAATTTACTACTTGTTAACAAAATATGAAAAGAGTACCCTATGAGTAATTTCCCAAAAATCTCTTTTAAATTATTTGCTTCATAAAAGTAGGTGACTGGATACTGAACAAACCAAATAGACTATGAATTCCTTCAGGACAAGGACTTTAGCTTATCATCTTCATACACTAAGAATCTAACCTGATATTCGATATATAATTCTGCTAGATTTATGATAAATAAAGGATCATATAAATTAAATTCAAGGCCCACCAATTTTACTTTAAAATTTTCCTGTTTCCTCACTAGATATTAGTATTTCTTTGGTTCCCCAAAAGCAATTTTTGAAAGTGCTCCTCAATAGTTTCTTCTAAAATGCATAATAAACGTCCTGTGTAATATTTGTGGACTGGCCAATGGACCAAATGTTCTTAGACTGACTAATAGACTAAAGGTTTTCCTTTTCTGAGAAAAAAAGTAAGAAATAAATAAATTTCCTTAAAACTTTTTTTTTAAGGGGACTTGGAGAACTGAAATTTTAAATTATAGTGCTGCCTATCTTAATCATAGTTAACTTAATATTATTATACATAGTAGTTTATTATAGTAGTTAATAAATCCAACTTTGGCAGCAGATATACCTGAGTTTGAATTTGAGCTTTGTCTTTTATCTAACTGTGTAATCTGGGTAAAGATCTCAGATGGGGATTCTACAAGATAATGTAAACAGAGCACATAGCAAAATAACTGTCACAGTAAACATTCAATAAATTTTATTTCTAGTATTGTAAAAAAAAAAATAATGATGATGTCAATGAAACTGGATTCACAGATATTAGACAGCTAAGAATAAACTTAATTTTAAATCATTCCAACTATTCCATTGCTTAAAAATATTTGAATATATGGAGAAAGCTACAAAAAAAAAGAATGAAGCTGCAGTGCTAAACAAAGAAACAAGAGTCTTAAAAGCTGAGTAAAAATTTGCTTTCTGGTTAAGAAAAGCAACGGCATTCCAGGTGGAGGAAAAAAGCAGGTGGACAGGCACTGAGGCCTGAAAGAATTTGTTTAGAATTTGTCAGGGGATCAGTATGGAGATAGTATAAAGTATATGTTGGGGAGTAGCAGGTGCCTATGAAGACAGACACTTAACAGATCAAAAAGCGTTTTTAAATATTTTGCTAAGAAGCATTATGCATGAGAAGCATTATGTATGAGCACAGAAGAGTTAGCTCTTGAATCCATCCTCACTATATAGATATCTTGCTAATAGCTAAAAGAAAATAATGTATAAACTGAATCCTCCAATACAGTATTTTCTGACACTATATAAAAATGCCCTTTTTTACTTGATGACAAAAAGGCTCCATAAATTTGTATATTGGTAAGGAGTATTTTAAAGGTATGGCAGAATATAAGAACTTAAACAATATCTGCTTTTTAAAAAAATGCTGAAGAGAGAGTAATTTTTCATTCTTGCTCCCATAGTAGTATTTTTATATTTTCACTTTGGTTTCATTTTCACAGGGGTAAATGAAGTCAAACAGCTAAAAGTTCCTATTCCATTTCATTCTATACCACCATGGAAATCCTAGCACAGGTCATTTTTCATTCATTCTGCTTATATTTAGGTACCCAATCAAGGAACATATAGACAATGATTTTTTTTTCAGCAGTCTTTTCAAGACAGACTTAAATTTTCTAGTGATGTTGGAAATTCCAAGCAACACTATCATTAATTTTTAAAAAGCATACCTAAGAGTGCAGTGAGTTTGGGAAGCAGCCCAACTTGTACCATCTTATTCCTCAGTCCTGTGTCGAAGGATAGGTTCAGTAAAAGTCGGAGGGTGATATTCAGCAGATCTTCATGCTCACAAGGTATCATTTTTACCAGTTTTTCAACAATATCCATTTCCACCTATGTAAAGTAATAATACAAATGCAGTCAGGCTCTATTGCACAGTAAGACAAAAAAGATTACAAAGAATTATTTTTTTATTGTTTTTACCCTCATGTATATATTTTTTATAAGTAACTATGTGTTAACTTATTTACTCTCATTTTAATCTGTAAACTTGTCTGAAACCAAACTTTTCAGGAGGAAATACATATTTCCAGTTCATCCCTTCCTTCCCTCATTTCATAGCATCAACTGGAAGACAAATTA
Organism: Balaenoptera borealis; assembly: GCF_965194805.1. Lineage (NCBI taxonomy): Eukaryota > Metazoa > Chordata > Mammalia > Artiodactyla > Balaenopteridae > Balaenoptera > Balaenoptera borealis. The sequence goes on along the minus strand of NC_138860.1, from coordinate 60,309,830 downwards.
CTGTGGGTTCTTGAAAGCACATTATGGACTCCACCTACTAAGTGCCAGACCCTGTGCTAGATTAAACAAGACTCTGTCTTGGCTTTTTAGGATTCCAGTCTAAACACAGAGCAGAGAAATAAAACAAATAATTAAAATACAATATGATAAAAGCGGAATGCATAAAGTGCTCTAGAAACAATGTGGAAGGAACTACAAGCTACCTAGAAGAACAGAAAAGACTAAATTCAGAACAAGGTTTTAAACAATGTGTAATAATTTGCTCTCTGGTAACGACACTGGTAATCCAAATAGAAGAAAAAAACCGTGGATAGGCATTTATGCATAAAAGAGCTGGTCTGAGGCACTGCAAGTGCTTTGATATAGCCATAGTATAAAGTATATGTTGGGGAGTGGCAGGACCCTATACAGACAGACGTTGGACAGATCACAAAAAAGCTTTTAATGTTCTGCTAAGAAGTTTAACATTATTCCCTAGGCAGTAGAGTGCCTTGAATGATTTTAAGTCCAGAGGGTGATGTGGTCAGACTAGAACAAAGATAAATATAAAGATAAATATAACAATACACACACATATATATATGTATTCATACACACCCAACATACATACATGCAAACATACACAAAAAAGTGAAAATAAGGGGCACTGTATAGGACAGACTGGAATAGGTAGAGACTGAAGGCAGGCACAAGAATATATTCCTTAGACAGGTGAGATGTGATTAAGGTCTGAATCAAAGAAAGGACAAAGATGTTGAAGAGGAGAGAATAATTTGAGAGGTGTTTAGAAGATACAGTCAAAGCATCTGAATGTGAAGTGAAAAGGAAGCTTTGAAGGTGACTTTCAGGCTTTTGGCTTGGTCAGTGTGTGTTGGGGATCCCCAAGACCACCTCCAGGTCCTGCGATTTGCTAGGAGGACTCACAGGACTCAACATATAGTCATATTCATGGTTATGATTTATTACAATAAAAAGGGTGCAAAGTAAAATCAGAAAAGGGAAAAGGCACATGCAGGCAAAGTCTGAAAGAAGCCAGGTGTAAGCTTCTTAGAACCCTCTCCTCCTAGAATCACACAGAACATGCTCCAGCACTGAATTGAGACTGAGACTCGATGCCTAAGGTTTTTATTCGGGGCTGGTCACATAGGAAACCTCTGCCTAGCATAAAATAAAATTCCAAACCCTGAGAAGGAAAGCAGGTGGTTAGCTTAAACCACATTGCTTGTGTAAACAGTAAACTACACGTTATTAGTTAGGAAACAGTGAGAACACTCCTGAGTCCAAGTTTCTAGACACCAGCCAAGCGCCAATCTTGAAAGAAGGCCTATAGGAGAGCAATCTCAGGTTCCTTTTCTGCATAGTCAGTAAGGGGGATGTAGGTGCCACTAACTAAGATCTTTAAATTGAAAAACAGGTGTAGGACAAGGAGGGCAAAAAATTACTAAAAGTTTTGTCATGTTTAATTTGAGATGATATTCAGTGGATATTTGGAAATCTTTAAAAATCAGAAGAGAAACTGGGCTATGAGTAATAGTTTAAACTCTAGAACAGGGATCAGCGAACTATGGCTAGTGGGTCTAATCTGGCTTGCCATCTGTTTTCATACAACCCAAGAGCTAAAAATGGTTTCTGACTTTTACACTTTTAAATGGTTGAAAAAAAATGAAAAATATTTCATGACACATGAAAATTATTTGAAATTCAAATTTCAGTTTTCATAAGTAAAGTTTTATTGGAACACAGCTACGTTCATTTGTTTATAAACTGTCTATGGCTGCTATCATGCTACACAGCAGAGATGAGTAGTTGCAACAGAGCCCATATGAAGGGCAAGGCCTAAAATACAGATTATTCTAGCCATCTACAGAAAAAGATTGTTGATCCCCACTCTAGAAGATTGTGAAATTGCCTCAAGAGAGCTTGGTTTAGGAGAAATCAGAGGACAGAACTTACTTAGTCGTGTAAGCCCTGTACTCACATTTCTTAAAGTAATAATCAGAAAAATTTGGTTATAAAAATATCTCATATCATTGTTACAAAGAAATGGCCAAAAAAGGAGAGAAATTCTATATAACTACATATTTTTCTTGTTCATTACCAAAATATTTATGAATAACCTTGCTCTACTTTTTCTTTTATGGGAGGTCTAAAGCATTTATTTATACCACCCTTCCCATATCTTTATTGCAAATTTTCACTGACCTCATAAAAATCACATTAATAATTGAGGCCTCAATTTTTCCAATTGAGGATTCCAATTGGAATTGTTTGGAATTCCAATTCCAATTGTTTTCCAAACAACAATTTTTCCTTCAGACCTGTATCTATACTCCATGGCCACACTGCAGTCATATCCTAGAGCTCTTTATTAAAAAGTACAAGTCCATCTCCAAAGACTCTAACTTTGGTTCTCCCTTTCTCTTAGTTTAGTCTTCCAAGCAAGGCTGCAGGATTCATTCGTTAACTTCACACAATAATTTCCACAGAGGCCAGGGACAAATATTTGTCACATTTATGCAAAACTGTAATTCTTACACTAACTTCTTTGATTACAGTATACAACTTCTTTTCCAGCTTTATTTATTTATCCATTCAACAAATATTTCTTAATTTAAGCCCTGGGTATATTTTGGTGAACAAGAAAGCAGTGGTTCCTGTCTTCATGGAGCTTGTATTCTAGAGAGCATGAAATACAGCTAAAAAAAAAAAAAACAACCCTCCCACACACAATTATACAGTTATCTAATTGTAATTGTATAAACTGTGATATTATATGTGAGAAATAAACAGAGTACCATGAGAGAATATAAGGAGTAAACCTGATATAATCTCAGTGTGAGGAGCTGCCAAGGAAGGCTTCTCTGACGAAAAACCACCTACTGGATGAACAGAAATTAGCTAACGTTAATTGAAGAGGCAGAGGAAAGAGCTGTCTAGATGGAAAACACAGCAGTGTACAAAGGCCCCGAAGTGACATGGAAAATATAGCATTCAAGAAACTCCTTCAAAACTGTCATTCTGACGACAAAGTAGAGAATATATTGGAAGAAGGCGAAAACAGAAGTAGTCAGATTAACTAAAATGCCACGGAATTAGTCAGATAGAGGCATTAGTGATTAAGAAAAGTAAGCAGAATCTCAAACTTCCTCTAAGGATGTAAAAATCTGGAAAGGATATGGTCCCCACGCTAACTGCAAGAAAAATCCAAATACAAAATCATAACTTAAAAAACAACCAAAAAAAAATCAGAGAGCTGAGGTTGCATGGAAATCAACTGGCCTGAAATATAAGGAAAATAGGCACCTCCAAGGAGATAAGGGTCATGAGCACTGGTTTATACAGAGCAGAGCACTGGAGAGAAAGAGAGCTGCCGCAGAAGGTGGTAGGAAGACTGCACAAAAATGTTTAAACAAATAGCTAAAGGCCAAATGTGAAGTAGCCTGAGACTGTAGAACTCTGAAGTTACAGATGCTCAGGGAGTTTGCAACCACCTGCAAGCTCTTTTCCAAGGACCTTATCAGGGGGTCACAAGAAAAACTGGGGATAGGACAGGAGATGGAAGAAAACTTCCCCTCAGTGGCATGGGTCTGGGAGATGGGCACAGCTGCCACCAGGGAGAAGGCATAAAATCCTGTCTGGATCTTTTTCTCCTATTTCCCCTAAAAAAAAAAAAAAACAAAAGACTTAAGCCTCTTGGGGAAGTATGGCAAATCCTGTCACATCTGAAGCACAGGTGAAGACCCACTGCAGCTGGGGCAAGGAAACAGAAAAAAATTCCTGAGAGGAGTTGACAGGATGACTTAGGAAGCCCCATTGCTGAAAACCATGGACACAGGATAAGCCTAAGACCAGCCTGAAACTAAATGAGAACAATGGAAAAAGTCTCTTTTCTTTTCCCCTCCCTGCCCCTGGCACCAGATTAGCAAAAGCCAAGTGACAAATAACAGCAGTATATTACTGGGGGAGAGTTAAAATGAGGAGAAAGCCTCTTTGAGGCACAGTCACGCTAGGAAAGCCTGAAGTAGAGGGTGGAACATGAACACTGAGAAAAATCCTCTGACCATCAATACTCTACCAAAGACAAAGTAATGCTAGATGAATTTGAAGCTAATGGTGCCTGGAGGGTAAGCAAATACAGCTAAACTCCTGACAAAAATGACTTAATCCCCTACATTAAAGACCTAAAAAAATGAAGGTCTGTCCATTTCCAGACATAAATAGTATTTATCTCACTTTCTACTAATCTACACATAATATCTAGCTTTCAACAAAAAATTATGATACATGAAAGAGCAAGAAAATAACCCATTGATAAGGGATAAGGCAATCAACAGAACCAGATTCAGATATGACTTGTATAATTACTAGACAGAGAATTTAAAATAACTATGATTAATATGTTAAAGGCTCTATTGGAAAAGATGAAAAACACAAGTAAACACAGATAATCTCACAGAAAAAAATGATACCAAAAGAATTAAATTTTAAAACACATATACAGACACAACACACATAATACAAAGATGAAGGAAAACTTCAAAGGGCTCATTAGTAGACTTGATATAGCTAATGCCACGATTAGTAAACCCAGAGGTAGGTCAATAGAAATTTTCCAAACTGAACCCCACCCCACCCCCCAAAAAAATAAAAACGAGAAGAACAAAACACAGCAACACAGCATTCAAGAGCCATGAGACAATACCAAATGGATTAACATGTGTAACTGGAAGCCAGTAGAAGAGAGGCAGAAAGAGACAAAAGGAATACCTGAAAAGATAATGGCTAAGGATTTTCCAAGAACAATGAAGGACATCAAAACACAGATACATGCTCAAAGAACCCCAAGTAGAATACAACACACACACACGCACGCGTGTGCCTGGCCATATTCAAACTTCGAAAATCAAAGATAAAATCTTGGAAGCAGGCAGAAAATAAAAGACTCACTATATATAGAGGACAAAAGATAAGAATGACATGAGACTTTTTATCAAAAACTGTGCAAGCCAGAAAACAATGCAGAGATATTTATGAAGTATGTCAACCTAGAATTCTGTATTCAGTGAAAATATCCTCCAAAAATCAAACATGAAACCAAAAGCTGGTTCTTTGAAAATATTAATAATACTGATAAACCACTAACCTATTAAAAAAAGAGAGAGAAAGAGAGAAAAACAAATTACCAATATCAGTAATGCAACAGGAAAAGTCACTTCAGACCTTTGGACTCTGAAGATATAAGAAGGAAAAAGTACAAAAATTTTTATACCTATACCTTTGACAACACTGATGAAATGGAAAAACTACTTGAAAGATACAAACTACAAAACTACCACTCAAAAATAAACAGATAACCTGAATAGTCTTATAGGTATTAAAGAAATTCAAAGAAAGAAAACTCCACGTCCAGATGACTTTTTTACTGATGAATTCTATTAAACAATTAAGTAGAAATAATACCAATTCTACACAAACTCTTCCAAAAAAAGTGAAGAGGGAATACTTCCCAACTCATTCTACGAGGTCAGACTTACCCTAATAGTAAAACCAGACCAACACATCACAAGAAAACTATAAACTAGTAATCCTCATAAACACAGACACAAAAAAAATCTTTAACAATATATTAGCTAATCAAATCTAGCAATATATAAAAAGGCAATATATCATGACCAAGTGGTGTTTACCTGCTGAATGCAAGAATGGCTTAACATTTGAAAGTCAACCAACACAATTCACTATATTAACAGTCTAAAGAAGAAATACCATGTGATTATCTCAATTGATGCAGAAAAGGCATTTGACAAAATCCAACTACCATTCATGATAAAAAGTCTCAGCAAACTAGAACTAGAACAGAACTTACTTAAACCAATGAAGTATCTACAAAAAACCTATATTAAATTACACTTAATAGTAAAAGACATTGTTTTCTTCCTAAAACCAGTAACAAGGCAGGGATGTCAAGTCACAGCATTCCTTTTTAACATCATACTAGAGGGCCTAACCAGTACAGTAAGACCAAAAAAGAAAAAAAAAATGCAAAAGAAAAGAAATAAAAAGTATATAGCTAAGAAGAGACAAAATAAAACTTTCTATTTACAAGTGATATAATTGTCTACTTAGAAAATCCCAAGCAAAAAAATGAATGTAGCAAGGTCACAGGACATAAGGTCAATATACAAAATTCAACTGTATATCTATGTACAACAGGAAACTGATGCTTTTTTAAAAGCTACCATTACAATGGTAGAACACTTAGGTATAAATCTAACAAAATATGTGCAAAATACGTATGCTTAAAACTATGAAATGATGAAAGAAATCAAGAAACACCTAAATAAATGGAGAGTTATACCATGTTCATGTATCAGAAACTTCAATACGGTCAATATACTGTATCCTGCCAATAGATTCAATGCAATCTCAATCAAGATTCCAGGATATTTTGTTAAAGAAATAGACTAGTTGATTCTAAATATATGGAAAGATAAAGAATTTGAAATAGCCTGAATAATTCTGAAAAACAGCAACAACATTTGAGGGTTCACACTACCTTATTTCAAGATTTATTATAAAGCTACAGTAATCAAGACAAAAATGTATCAGCGAAAGCATAGAAACATAGGTTAATGGAACAGAAAATAGTCCAAAAATAAAACCACACCTACATAGTCAACTGACTATCAACAAAAACAGTACAAAGGCAATTTCAATATGGTGCAAAGGCAATTCAGTGGAGAAAGGATAGTCTCTTCAACAAATGGTGCAGGAACAATTGGAAATCCATATTCAAAACATGGATATTGATCTATACATTGCACCATATGCAAAATTCACTAAAAATGGATGGATCACAGACTAAAACAAAAACAACAATAACAACACAAACCCTACAAAACTTCTCGAAGAACACACAGGAAGAAATCTTTGTGACCTTGAGTTAAGAAAAGATTTCTTAGATACAACACCAAAATACAATCCATTAAAATTTTTTTTGATATACTTGATTTCATAACAATTAAAACCTTTTGCTCTCATAGGAAAATGAAAACACAAGCCACAGAAAAGTAGTAAATACTTGGAAACATAACTGATAAAAGACTTATATTCAAAATACAAAAACAAGTCTCAAAACTTAATAAGAAAATAAGCAACCCAAGGAATATATATCCTCTCTGTTGTTCTTAAATTCATATTCTAATATCACTTATTCCCTTTTAATCATATTGTATTTATATAAAAAATATGAAAACTCAGTTTAAATCATTAATTGAAAGATTTTTTTACGCAAACTAAACTTCCTTTAAAATATATAACTCTAAAAAGCAAGGTCAGTATTAGTTCATTATAACAGTAAAATGAACACTTTATTTAAATAAATAATACAACCTCACAAATAGATCAGTCATCCCTCCCCTCCATCCCTCTTAAATAAAAATGCCACAGGCTTCATCTGTTACTAATTATATTAAGTAATATTTTTCTTTCAAAAAAGCAACAGTACACACTGGTGGTTATGGCAAACTTAATAAAGTAACTCGGAGAGTTTTTTTTTTTTTAATTTGTATTTCCATTGCAGAGAATGGAATGTAAAACATGTAGCCCAATCAGATAGTTAAACACTAGACACAGCCTTCTAATCATGTTTCTGGTTGATAAAAGCTCAATCCCCAAAGCTAAATTTAGTCATTGTCTCAACATGCAATACTCTCTTAATTTTATGTCTCTAAAATGGAATTTATAGTTAATTAGTATTTTTACTAAAAGTTCTCTACAAAGCGACAGTTTATCAAACTGACAAGCAAATTTATTTCAGCCTTTAAGTAATTATTTTTCAGTGTTTCTGAAAGCCAACATTTAAAAATTGCTTATACTTAATCTTGCTAAAAATCTTTTTTTTAAAAAACAACATAAAATAAAAACAAAAAGAAATTTTGTCTTGGAGGCACAGAAAAGGAGTAGGAAGCTGAATCCTGGAGATATTTCCTTGAGCAAATTACTTAACCTCTCTAATCCTCTGTTCCTTCATCTGTAAAATTAGGAGTTAATCTACAAAATGTAAACATAGAGATAAGGTCCAGCTGAGCTCTAAAAATCCTAATTCTATACAACGCCCTTAAATAAAATGAATTCTTCTCCACAATAAAAGATGAAATTCATAACATCTACACTAAAACCCCTGCCAATCAAATTATTCTTATGACCTTGGATGAATTACCTTTCCTGAACCTGTTTTTCCTCCCCAATAAAAAATGAGGTTTGATGAGATAATTTATATTGTATCTTCTGAATCTATGATTTTACCAGAAAATAATTTTTAATTATGTACCTGAGATCAGTTTTGACAGAATAAACACATAAGAAGAGTATTATCTAAATACAAATCTAAGCAATGCACAGTAGACACATGCTTATGGCAAATCAATTTGAATTTTGCAAACCTAATAAAGGTGAACTTATTCTAAACACATAAATGGAAGAATATATTTCAACTTACAGCAAGGGGAAGCAACTACTTAGCCACACTCTAACTATACTCAGGAGTATATCTATCACCAGGTCATATTATTCTTGAATATAAGATTGATAAAAACAAAAAACATGTTTTTGATTACGTAAATTCAATCTTAAAACAGTATCAGACACACAGTGATCATCAATAATCATCAAAACTAATGATGAAAATGACACATACTAAATATCCGTGGGTAAAATAAAATTTCATGTATTCCAAGTATCAGAATTCAAGGCACTTATTAAATCTAATTAATCAGTCTCAGGTTTTCAAAGAGCATGCCATGTTGTTCAATAAGCATAAGCTACTTCCTAGCTCATTAGATTTTAAAGGAAGGAAAAAGAACAGGTAGAACTACTATATATTTAGACTATCTGAAGGAGAATCCACTTATACCAATAATACACAGTCACATAATGACTTGTATTAGCATGCAGTTCTAAAATAGTTTCCAATGGAGTTAAAGCCAATGATCCAATAATTCCATTTCGAGAAATGTATTCTAAGAAAATAAACAGAAATATAGACAAAGATGCATGTACAAATGTGTCCACTGAAGTCTTATTTATAATAGCTAAAATTATGAACAACTTAAGTATCTGAAGGCAAGGTATGGTTAATGTATGATCTATTTAATATAACACTGTGCTTACAAAGACTTTTTAATGACATGGAAAAAAGCAGATATTTTTTATTCCATCTCTCTATATTTCTATATTATACATATTTTTCAGCTGGAGAAATAATATATGATCAATTTGTACTATTTCTCAAAGACAACTGCATCAACACAATATAAGATGGCAAATAGGAACCTACTGTAATGATTCAAACAAGAAATGAAGAGTGTATAAATAAAGAGGGCATGAACTAACACAACGGCGCTGGGAATATAAAGAACAGATAGCTTCAAGAGATACTTAAGCAGAATCAACAGCTTGCAGCTACCAATTGGAATAATAAATGAGAAACAGATTGGGCTAAACTGTAATTCCACACACTAATACCAGAAATGCAGGAAAAAAAAAAATACCTTAGGGGAAAATAATAAGGCCAGATGACTCTGAAACACGATCTAAAGTTAAAATTACTTTCTATATATTATGTTTAATATGGAAAGATTCATTCTGTACAATATATTAGGAAAATATTTTTATCCAGAAAACTTTAATTATCTGCATTATTAACTAATATGAAATATATTTCTTAATGAAGCCACTTAAGTGAGTTACTGCCATTGTAAAATTTTCATTCCGAATTATCTCAGTAGGGGGATAATGTGTTTACTTTTTATCAAAATATTCTAACTCAAAAATGGTGAACATGGGCTGTTTCAATGTAAGTTACCATATCATTTTTATTCTCCATAAAAATGCTGAGTTTCTTCAAAAATGACACAACTAGAATAAGCAGCTCAAAATTGTCCCGATCAAGAGCCTTCACCAGCATGTGAACTATGTTCTTGTTCCTCATCTTCAGCTCTGTACGTGTATCCTCAGCAAGATTCAGAAGCAAATAAAGAGCAACTAGAAAAGTAAAATAAATGAGAGTTAAATAACTGGCACATTGAATCAACAATTTAATAAATCATTTCTACCCATTAAAGTAACAGATGTAGAAGACAGTGTATCATCTTGAAAATTTTAACTAGTTAATTTATTCATTAGAAAACTATTATTATTGATATATATGCCATATGAAACAAAACATATATATAAAATAATATTCTTATGATTCTGAGAAAGACGCAATAACCAAAATAAGACAATGATTCCTACCCTCTTGGAGCTAAGAGCTTAATTGTAATCAAATGTCAATTAAAGGTATATGTTAGCAAATAATAAAACAGGCAAACGTAGAAAACAAGGTAAAATTTCAACAATTAGGGGCTGCTGTGTTAAAAAATGTAGAGTATAGCTAGAGCTGAATTTAAGGATACTAAAACCTATTTTTCATATTCAAAATGAGTTTTTGGTAGTCACTACAGAAAATGGCCATATGAAATTCAGTAAAATAATTGTTACACTAACCAAAGTTGAGGCCACTGTATACTAGTTCTAAGTAAAATTTCTTTTAGATAATGGTAATAAAAATGCTTACATTCTCATAAGAAACTCATTTAATTGTTCCCTTTTGACAGTGAGAATTATGTAACAGATAATGTTTTCCATTTGGCCTTGACTGACAGGAAGCTTCAGAGTTAAACCTGAAAGTTTTCTGTCAGAATTACATAGAATATTATGGCCAACATAGTCTTTTTGCTCTCCTATTGTCTTGATTTTGCTCATTTTTTTAGTATTTCATTTTATGTACTCTTATAAACCATCTCTAAACCTTTATGAAAAAAATATATGCATACATATAAACTTTTATTTAACAAATATTTGAAATGGAAAAGCAATTCTCACTAATTAAGTACCTACTATATGCCAGGCACTGTACTAGTTGATATATAAACAGTAACCCATTTTAATTTTAAGACAATTTTACAAGGCAAGAAATACTATAAAAATTTTTACATATGGGAACCCCAGATTCAGAGAAGTTAAATACCTTGCCCTAGCCACACAGCAAGAAAACCCACCAGAAACCAAAGCTCACACATTTACACTATTGCACCATGCTGACTTTCCATGCAAGGCACTAATAAAAGGTTTTAAAGTTGTGTTGAAAAAGCATATAGTAGACTTCTTCTTGCAACCAAGATAGATGTAGTGGGTTGAACAGTGTTCTCCTCAAATTTCCATCCACCCAGAACCTGGGAATTTGAACTAATTTGGAAACAGGGTCTTTGCAGATGTAACTAGTTAGGATGAGGTCATAACAGATTAAGGTAGACCTTGAAACCAATGACTGGGGTCCTCATAAGAAGAGAGGACATAACAGACAGATGCAGTGGGAAGAAGGCCATGTGAAGGTGTGGGCAGAGAATGAATAGATGCAGCCACAAGCCAAGAAACACCAAGGACTGCCAGAAGCCACCAAATGCTAGGAAGAGCCAAGGAAAGATTCTTCTCTAGAGTCTTCAGGGGCAGCATGGCCCTGCTGACATCTTGACTTTGGCTTTCTAGCCTCCAGAACTGTGAAATTTCTATTGTTTTAAATCACCCAGTTTGCAGTACTTTGTTTTGGCAACTCTGGGAAATTAATACATTAGAGGAACAGGGACCAGATTGGAAACCCTCACCAGAAACAATAACAATAACAACAACAACAAAAAGACTAAAATAAGGGTTTTCAGGACACTGAACACCAGATAATGAAGGATAGTTATCCCTGAGAGATAAGAAACAAATGACCTGGCCCATGATTGCCCCAGAATACTGTCTTGAGAGATTCTAGGTCATGAAACAGATAAGGAAAAATCCCAGCAGAACCCCAAAGAATTCTTGAATGAAGAGATGGAACCAAGGGACCAGGGAAGCCAAGGTGGCTAGAGTTCACAGAAAAAAATACCAGAGAGGACAGAGCTGCAAAAAGAGAAGAGTTCCAGAGTTCTGCAGAGGTCTACTTTACATATTGAGCAGAGTACTGACTAGTCACATGTGTTACAAATCTGAGGCTGGGGGCAGAACAAAATGAAAGAATTAGAAGAAAAAATACATGACATGAACACAGAGCTGGAAATAATGCCTGTTTCTACCAGCTATACTGGAAACTTCATAATTAATGGGCCACTGGGTAGAGTTCTCACATGGGCCTTGCCTCAGTAGTATGGAATAATTAGTTTTAGACTAAATGCTGCTCATGTCCAAACTCACAAATCTTAAGAGCATGATCCAAAAGGATCAAACTGTTTCCAAGTAATTTAATTATGTCTCACAATAAAGCTCAGGAATAGAATATTTATAGGAATAAAATAATATCCATCACCTAACAATGAAAATTTCACATTGTCCTGCCTCCAATCAAAGATTATTAGCCATTCAAAAAAAGCAGGAAAACACAACCTGTAAGGAAAAGAAAAATCAGCTAACTGTTCTAGAACTGACACCACAGTTAGAATGATCGAACATGAACATCAAAATAGTTATATAACTGTATTCCAAATTTTCTAAAAGTTAAGTAGAGACATGGAGGCTATACAAAAGATTAAATCAAACATCTAGCAATGAAAACTACAATGCCTGAGATTGTATACTAAATGGAATTAATGGCAGTTTAGAGACTGGAGAAGAAAAGATTAGTGAAATTGAAGACATAACTAGAAACGATCCACAATTAAACACACAAAGAAAAAAACAACAACAGCAAAAATGTAAAGAGTATCAGTAAACTATGGAAAAAACGTCAAGTGACCTAATATACCTGTAATTGGAGTCCCTGAAGAAATAATAATTGATAATTTTCCAAATTTGATAAAAAATATAAATCCACAATCCCAATAAGGTCAGTGAAATCCAAGAACAAGAAACACGAAGAAAGCTACACCAAAGCACAATATAATCAAACTGGTCAAAACAAATGATGAAGAGACCATTTTAAAGCAGCCAGAGGGAAAAAACCTCATATACAGATGAAGAAAAGATAAGGATGACAGCAGACTTCTCATCAGAAACAATGCAAGCATGTCAACAGTGTAACAGAATGTTTAGCAAATAGAAATAAGTTGTCAACCTAGAATTATAAACCAGTAAAAATATTTCAAAAAAGAAAAAAAAAAACAAAGAATTTCTCAGATGTAAAAAGATAAAATAATTCATCATTAGTAAATCTATCCTGTGAGAAATATACAAGGAAATCTTTCAGACAGAAAGAAAATGATGACAGAAACATGATCTACACAAAAAATAGTAGAATCGGTGGAAATAGTAACTATATAAGTAAATATATAAGGTTATTTTCTTAATATTTAAACATCTTTAAAGTAAAATTGACTGTTTATACAAAAATAATAATGTATCATAGGGTTTATAACAGATATATATATATATATAAAAATATATATATATATATATCTATAAACCTCATGGTAACCACAAACCAAAAATCTATAATAGATACACACACACAAAAGACAAAGGAATCCAAACATAACACAAAAGGTAGACATCAAATCACAAGGGAAGAGAGCAAAAGAAAGGACCATAAAAGGACTATTAAAAAAAAAACCCCAAAACAATGAACAAAATGGCAAAAAGTACATACCTATCAATAATTACTTTAAGTGTAAATGGACTAAAAGCTCCAATCAAGACATAGAGTGGCTGACTGGATACAAAAATAAGACCCATGCGTATGGTGCCTGTAAGAGAATCACTTCAGATCTAAAGCCACAAACTGACAGAAAATGAGAGGATGTTAAAAGGTATTCCATGCAAATGGAAACAAAAAGAAAAATGGGGTAGCAATACTTATATCAGACAAATAGACTTTAAACCAAAGACTGTAACTAGAGACAAAGAAGGACATTACATAATGATAAAGGGATCACTCCAACAAGAAAATACAACAATTTTAAATATATATGCACGTGGAAACACAAAGACCCCGAACAGCCAAAACAATATCTCCAGCTTTGTTCTTTACAAAGAACAAAGCTGGAGATATCACGCGCTCTGATATCAAACTATACTACAAAGCCACAGTAAACAAAACAGTATGGTATGGCACAAAAGCAGACACATAGCAATGGAACAGAATAGAGAGTGCAGGAATAAACTCACACTTACATGGTCAATCTACAACAATGGAGGAAAGAATATACAATGGCTAAAAGACAGCTTCTTCAATAAACAGTGTTGGGAAAATTAAACAGCTACATGCAAAAGAATGAAGCTGGAATACTTATTCACATCATATACAAAAATAAACTCAGAGAGAGGAGAAGATGGCGGAAGAGTAAGACGCGGAGATCACCTTCCTCCCCACAGATACATCAGAAATACATCTACTCGTGGAACTGCTCCTATAGAACACCCACTGAATGCTGGCAGAAGACGTCAGACCTCCCAAAAGGCAAGAAACTCCCCATGTACCTGGGTAGGGCAAAAGAAAAAAGAAACAACAGAGACAAAAGAATAGGGGCGGGGCGACGGAGGCTAGCCCAGCTGGACCAGATTGATATATACTTGTTGGTGGTTCTCAAAGATGAGGCCTGGCTTCTGGGAGGAGGAGGCAAGATGGCGGAAGAGTAAGATGCGGAGATCACCTTCCTTCTCACAGATACAGTAGAAATACATCTACACGAGGAACTGCTCCTACAGAACACCCACTGAACGCTGGCAGAAGACGTCAGACCTCCCAAAAGGCAAGAAAATCCCCACGTACTTGGGTAGGGCAAAAGAAAAAATAACAGAGACAAAAGAATAGGGATGGGACCTGCACCAGTGGGAGGGAGCTGTGAAGGAGGAAAGGTTTCCACGCACTAGGAAGCCCCTTGGCGGGCAGAGACTGCGGGTGGCAGAGGGGGGAAGCTTCAGAGCCACGGAGGAGAGCGCAGCCACAGGGGTGCGGAGGGCAAAGCGGAGAGATTCCCGCACGGAGGATCGGTGCCGACCAGCACTCACCAGCCCGAGAGGCTTGTCTGCTCACCCGCCTGGGCGGGCGGGGCTGGGAGCTGAGGCTCGGGCTTCGGTGCTAGCTGGGAGGGAGTCCGGGAAAAAGTCTGCAGCTGCCGAAGAGGCAAGAGACTTTTTCTTGCCTCTTTGTTTCGCGGCGTGCAAGGAGAGGGGATTCAGAGTGCCACCTAAATGAGCTCCAGAGATGGGCGCGAGCCGTGGCTATCAGTGCGGATCCCACAGCAATAGGGGCGCAGAAGGAAAAACGGAGAGATTCCCACATGGAGGCTCGGCGCCGAGCAGCACTCACCAGCCCAAGAGGCTTGTCTGCTCAGCCGCAGGGGCGGGCGGGGACTGGGAGCTGAGGCTCAGGCTTCGGTGCTAAACGGGAGGGAGTCCGGGAAAAAGTCTGCTGCTGCCGAAGAGGCAAGAGACTTTTTCTTGCCTCTTTGTTTCACGGCGCGCAAGGAGAGGGGATTCAGAGCCCGCCTAAACGAACTCCAGAGACGGGCACGAGCCGCGGCTATCAGCGCGGACCCCAGAGACGGGCAGGAGACGCTAGGGCTGCTGCTGCGGCCACCAAGAAGCCTGTGTGTGAGCACAGGTCACTCTCCACGCCGCCCCTCCCGGGAGCCGGTGCAGCCCGCCACTGCCAGGCTCCCGTGATCCGGGGACAACTTCCCCGGGAGAATGCATGGCGCGCCTCAGGCTGCTGCAACGTCACGCTGGCCTCTGCTGCCGCAGGCTCGCGCCGCATCTGTACCCCTTCCTCCCACCGTGCTGAGTGAGCCAGAGCGCCCGAAGCAGCTGCTCCTTTAACCCCGTTCTGTCTGGGCAGGGAACAGACGCACTCAGGAGACCTACATGCAGAGGCGGGTCCAAATCCAAAGCTGAACCCCGGGAGCTGTATGACCAAAGAAGAGAAAGGGAAATCTCTCCTAGCAGCCTCAGAAGCAGCGGAGTAAAGCTCCACAAACAACTTGATGTGCCTGCATCTGTTGAATACCTGAATAGACAACGAATCATCCCAAATTCAGGAGGTGGACTTTGGGAGCAGGATATATTAATTTTTCCCCTTTTCCTTTTTTTGTGAGTGTATATGTATATGCTTCTGGGTGAGATTTTGTCTGTACAGCTTTGCCTTCACCATTAGTCCTAGGGTTAGGTCCGTCCGTTTTTTTTTTTTTTTCCTCTTTTTTTACTTAAAAAAATTTTTTTTTCCTAATAAATGTTTTCTTAATAATTTTTTCCTTATTTCCTATTTTTAGAAATTAAAAAAAATTTTTAATAAGTTTTTCATATTTTTTATTTTTAAAAATTAAAATTTTTTTCTTAATAAATTTTTTCTGAATTTTTCTTACTTTTTATTATAAAAAATTAATAAATCTATTTTTAAAAATTAAAAAAAATTTTTTCTTAATAAATTTATTCTTAATTTTTTCTTATTTTTTATTATAATAGTTTTATTTTATTTTATTTTATCCTCTTTCTCTCTTTCTTTCTATTTTTTTCTCCCTTTTATTGCGAGCCGTGTGGATGAAAGGCTCTTGGTGCTCCAGCCAGGCATCAGGACTGTGCCTCTGAGGTGGGAGAGCCAACTTCAGAACACTGGTCCACAGGAGACCTTCCAGCTCCACATAATACCAAACGGCAAAAATCTCTCAGAGATCTCCATCTCAACATGAAGACCCAGCTTCATTCAATGACCAGCAAGCTACAGTGCTGGACACCCTATGCCAAACAACTAGCAAGACAGGAACACAGCCCCATCCATTAGCAGAGACGTTGCCTAAAATCATAATAAGGCCACAGACACCCCAAAACACACCACCAGACGTGGACGTGCCCACCAGAAAGACAAGATCCAACCTCATCCACCAGAACACAGGCACTAGTTCCCTCCACCAGGAAGCCTACACAACCCACTGAACCAACCTTAGCCACTGGAGAGAGATACCAAAAACAACGGGAACTACGAACCTGCAGCCTGTGAAAAGGAGACCCCAAACACAGTAAGATAAGCAAAATGAGACGACAGAAAAGCACACAGCAGATGAAGGAGCAGGGTCAAAACACACCAGACCTAACAAGTGAAGAGGAAATAGGTAGTCTACCTGAAAAAGAATTCAGAATAATGATAGTAAGGATGATCCAAAATCTTGGAAATAGAATAGACAAAATGCAAGAAACATATAACAAGGACGTAGAAGAACTAAAGAGGAACCAAGCAACGATGAAAAACACAATAAATGAAATTAAAAATACTCTAGACGGGATCAATAGCAGAATAACTGAGGCAGAAGAACGGATAAGTGACCTGGAAGATAAAATAGTGGAAATAACTACTGCAGAGCAGGATAAAGAAAAAAGAAAGAAAAGAACTGAGGACAGTCACAGAGACCTCTGGGACAACATTAAACGCACCAACATTCGAATTATAGGGGTCCCAGAAGAAGAAGAGAAAAAGAAAGGGACTGAGAAAATATTTGAAGAGATTATAGTTGAAAACTTCCCTAATATGGGAAAGGAAATAGTTAATCAAGTCCTGGAAGCACAGAGAGTCCCATACAGGATAAATCCAAGGAGAAACACGCCAAGACACATATTAATCAAACTATCCAAAATTAAATATAAAGAAAACATATTAAAAGCAGCAAGGGAAAAACAACAAATAACACACAAGGGAATCCCCATAAGGTTAACAGCTGATCTTTCAGCAGAAACTCTGCAAGCCAGAAGGGAGTGGCAGGATATACTTAAAGTGATGAAGGAGAAAAACCAACAAACAAGATTACTCTACCCAGCAAGGATCTCATTCAGATTTGATGGAGAAATTAAAACCTTTACAGACAAGCAAAAGCTGAGAGAGTTCAGCACCACCAAACCAGCTTTACAACAAATGCTAAAGGAACTTCTCTAGGCAAGAAACACAAGAGAAGGAAAACACCTACAGTAACAAACCCAAAATATTTAAGAAAATGGGAATAGGAACATACATATCAATAATCACCTTGAATGTAAATGGATTAAATGCTCCCATCAAAAGACACAGGCTGGTTGAATGGATACAAAAACAAGACCCATATATATGCTGTCTAAAAGAGACCCACATCAGACCAAGGGACACATACAGACTGAAAGTGAGGGGATGGAAAAAGATATTCCATGCAAATGGAAATCAAAAGAAAGCTGGAGCAGCAATTCTCATATCAGACAAAATAGACTTTAAAATAAAGACTATTACAAGAGACAAAGAAGGACACTATATAATGATCAAGGGATCGATCCAAGGGGAAGGTATAACAATTGTAAATATTTATGCACCCAACATAGGAGCACCTCAATACATAAGGCAAATACTAACAGCCATAAAAGGGGAAATCGACAACAACACAATCATAGTAGGGGACTTTAACACCCCACTTTCACCAATGGACAGATCATCCAAAATGAAAATAAATAAGGAAACACAAGCTTTAAATGATACATTAAACAAGATGGACTTAATTGATATTTATAGGACATTCCACCCGAAAACAACAGAATACACATTTTTCTCAAGTGCTCATGGAACATTCTCCAGGATAAATCATATCTTCGGTCACAAATCAAGCCTTGGTAAATTTAAGAAAATTGAAATCGTATCAAGTATCTTTTCCGACCACAACGCTATGAGACTAGATATCAATTACAGGAAAAGATCTGTAAAAAATACAAACACATGGAGGCTACACAATACACTACTTAATAACGAAGTGATCACTGAAGAAATCAAAGGGGAAATCAAAAAATACCTAGAAACAAATGACAATGGAGATACGACGACCCAAAACCAAGGGACGCAGCAAAAGCAGTGCTAAGAGGGAAGTTTATAGCAATACAAGCCTACCTCAAGAAACAGGAAACATCTCGAATAAACAACCTAACCTTGCACCTAAAGCAGTTAGAGAAAGAAGAACAAAAAAACCCCAAAGCCAGCAGCAGGAAAGAAATTATAAAGATCAGGTCAGAAATAAATGAAAAAGAAATGAAGGAAACAATAGCAAAAATCAATAAAACTAAAAGCTGGTTCTTTGAGAAAATAAACAAAATTGATAAACCATTAGCCAGACTCATCAAGAGAAAAAGGGAGAAGACTCAAATCAATAGAATTAGAAATGAAAAAGGAGAAGTAACCACTGACACTGCAGAAATACAAAAGATCATGAGAGATTACTACAAGCAACTCTATGCCAACAAAATGGACAACCTGGAAGAAATGGACAGATTCTTAGAAATGCACAAACTGCCGAGACTGAACCAGGAAGAAATAGAAAATATGAACAGACCAATCACAAGCACTGAAATTGAAACTGTGATTAAAAACCTTCCAACAAACAAAAGCCCAGGACCAGATGGCTTCACAGGCGAATTCTATCAAACATTTAGAGAAGAGCTAACACCTATCCTTCTCAAACTCTTCCAAAATACTGCAGAGGGAGGAACACTCCCAAACTCATTCTACGAGGCCATCATCACCCTGATACCAAAACCAGACAAAGATGTCACAAAGAAAGAAAACTACAGGCCAATATCACTGAAGAACACAGATGCAAAAATCTTCAACAAAATACTAGCAAACAGAATCCAACAGCACATTAAAAGGATTATACACCATGATCAACTGGGGTTTATCCCAGGAATGCATGGATTCTTCAATATACGCAAATCAATCAACGTGATACATCATATTAACAAATTGAAGGAGAAAAACCATATGATCATCTCAATAGATGCAGAGAAAGCTTTCGACAAAATTCAACACCCATTTATGATAAAAGCCCTGCGGAAAGTAGGCATAGAGGGAACTTTCCTCAACATAATAAAGGCCATATATGACAAACCCACAGCCAACATTGTCCTCAATGGTGAAAAACTGAAACCATTTCCACTAAGATCAGGAACAAGACAAGGTTGCCCACTCTCACCACTATTATTCAACATCGTTTTGGAAGTGTTAGCCACAGCAATCAGAGAAGAAAAAGAAATAAAAGAAATCCAAATCGAAAAAGAAGAAGTAAAGCTGTCACTGTTTGCAGATGACATGATACTATACATAGAGAATCCTGAAGATCCTACCAGAAAACTACTAGAGCTAATCAATGAATTTGGTAAAGTAGCAGGATACAAAATTAATGCACAGAAATTTCTTGCATTTCTATACACTAATGACAAAAAATCTGAAAGTGAAATTAAGAAAACACTCCCGTTTACCATTGCAACAAAAAGGATAAAATATCTAGGAATAAACCTACCTAAGGAGACAAAAGACCTGTATGCAGAAAATTATAGGACACTGATGAAAGAAATTAAAGATGATACAAATAGATGGAGAGATATACCATGTTCTTGGATTGGAAGAATCAACATTGTGAAAATGACTCTACTACCCAAAGCAATCTACAGATTCAATGCGATCCCTATCAAACTACCACTGGCATTTTTCACAAAACTAGAACAAAAAATTTCACAATTTGTATGGAGACACAAAAGACCCCGAATAGCCAAAGCAATCTTGAGGACGAAAAATGGAGCTGGAGGAATCAGGCTCCCTGACTTCAGACTATATTACAAAGCTACAGTAATCAAGATAGTTTGGTACTGGCACAAAAACAGAAATATAGATCAATGGAACAGGATAGAAAGCCCAGAGATAAACCCACGTACATATGGTCACCTTATCTTTGATAAAGGAGGCAAGCATATACAGTGGAGAAAAGACAGCCTCCTCAATAAGTGGTGCTGGGAACATTGGACAGGTACATGTAAAAGTATGAAATTAGAACACTCCCTGAAACCATGCACAAAAATAAACTCAAAATGGATTAAAGACCTAAATGTAAGGCCAGACACTATCAAACTCTTAGAGGAAAACATAGGCAGAACACTCTATGACATACATCACAGCAAGATTCTTTTTGACCCATCTCCCAGAGAAATGGAAATAAGAACACAAATCAACAAATGGGACCTAATGAAACTTAAAAGCTTTTGCACAGCAAAGGAAACCATAAACAAGACCAAAAGACAACCATCAGAATGGGAGAAAATATTTGCAAATGAAGCATCTGACAAAGGAGTAATCTCCAAGATTCACAAGCAGCTCATGCAGCTCAATAACAAAAAAACGAACAACCCAATCCAAAAATGGGCAGAAGATCTAAATAGACATTTCTCCAAAGAAGATATACAGATGGCCAACAGACACATGAAAGAATGCTCAACATCATTAATCATTAGAGAAATGCAAATCAAAACTACAATGAGCTATCATCTCACACCGGTCAGAATGGCCATCATCAAAAAATCTACAAACAATAAATGCTGGAGAGGGTGTGGAGGAAAGGGAACACTCTTGCACTGTTGGGGGGAATGTAAATTGATACAGCCACTATGGAGAACAGTATGGAGGTTCCTTAAAAAACTAAAAATAGAACTACCATATGACCCAGCAATCCCACTACTGGGCATATACCCTGAGAAAACCATAATTCAAAAAGAGTCATGTGGGCTTCCCTGGTGGCGCAGTGGTTGAGAATCTGCCTGCCAATGCAGGGGACACGGGTTCGAGCCCTGGTCTGGGAAGATCCCACATGCCGCGGAGCGGCTGGGCCCGTGAGCCACGGCTGCTGAGCCTGCGCGTCTGGAGCCTGTGCTCCGCAACAAGAGAAGCCGCGATAGTGAGAGGCCCACGCACCGCGATGAAGAGTGGCCCCCACTTGCCGCAACTGGAGAAAGCCCTCACACAGAAACGAAGACCCAACACAGCCATAAATAAATAAATAAATAAATTAAAAAAAAAAAAAAAAAGAGTCATGTACCAAAATATCCATTGCAGCTCTATTTACAATAGCCAGGACATGGAAACAACCTAAGTGTCCATCATCAGATGAATGGATAAAGAAGATGTGGCACATATATACAATGGAATATTACTCAGCCAGAAAAAGAAATGAAATGGAGGTATTTGTAATGAGGTGGATGGAGTTAGAGTCTGTCATACAGAGTGAAGTAAGTCAGAAAGAGAAAAACAAATACAGTATGCTAACACATATATATGGAATCTAAGGGAAAAAAAAAAAAAAGGTCATGAAGTACCTAGTGGCAAGACGGGAATAAAGACACAGACCTACTAGAGAATGGACTTGAGGATATGGGGAGGGGGAGGGGTGAGATGTGACAGGGTGAGGGAGTGTCATGGACATGTATACACTACCAAATGTAAAATAGATAGCTAGTGGGAAGCAGCCGCATAGCACAGGGAGATCAGCTCGGTGCTTTGTGACCACCTGGAGGGGTAGGATGGGGAGGGTGGGAGGGAGGGAGATGAAAGAGGGAGGGGATGTGGGAACACATGTATATGTATAACTGATTCACTTTGTTATAAAGCAGAAACTAACACACCATTGTAAAGCAATTATACTCCAATAAAGATGTTTAAAAAAATTTAAAAAAATAAATAAATAAAATAAAAAATTTAAAAATTTAAAAAAATACAAAAATTAAAAAAAATTAAAAAAAAAAAGAATAGGGACGGGACCTGCACCAGTGGGAGGGAGTTGTGAAGGAGGAAAGGTTTCCACACACTAGGAAGTTCCTTCGTGGGCGGAGACTGCGAGTGGCAGAGGGGGGAAGCTTCGGAGCCACAGAGGAGAGCGCAGCCACAGGGGTGCGGAGGGCAAAGCGGAGAGATTCCCGCACAGAGGATCGGTGCTGACCAGCACTCACCAGCCCGAGAGGCTTGTCTGCTCACCCTCCGGGGCTGGGAGCTGAGGCCTGGGCTTCGGTCGGATTGCAGGGAGAAGACTGGGGTTGGCAGCGTGAAAACAGCCTGAAGGGGCTAGTGCATCACAGCTAGCCGGGAGGGAGTCCGGGAAAAGGTCTGGAGCTGCCAAACAGGCAAGACTTTTTCTTGCCTCTTTGTCTCCTGGTGCAGGAGGAGAGGAGATTCAGAGCGCCACCTAAACGAGCTCCAGAGACGAGCGCGAGCCGCAGCTATCAGCGCGGACCCCAGAGATGGGCATGAAACGCTAAGGCTGCTGCTGCCACCACCAAGAAGCCTGTGTGCAAGCACAGGTCACTATCCACACCTCCCCTCCCGGGAGCCTGTGCAGCCCGCCACTGCCAGGGTCCCGTGATCCAGGCACAACTTCCCCTGGAGAACGCACAGTGCGCCTCAGGTTGTTGCAACGTCATGCTGGCCTCTGCCGCTGCAGGCTCACCCCGCATCCGTGCCCCTCCTTCCCCCAACCCTAAGTGAGCCATAGCCCCCGAAGCAGCTGCTCCATTAACCCCGTCCTGTCTGAGCGAAGAACAGATGCCCTCAGGCGACCTACACGAAGAGGCAGGTCCAAATCCAAAGCTGAAACACGGGAGCTGTGCAAACAAAGAAGAGAAAGGGAAATTTCTCCCAGCAGCCTCAGAAGCAGTGGATTAAAGCTCCACAAACAACTTGATGTACCTGCATCTGTGGAACACCTGAATAGACAACGAATCATCCCAAATTGAGGAGGTGGACTTTGGGAGCAAGATATATTATTTTTTCCCCTTTTCCTCTTTTTGTGAGTGTGTATGTGTATGCTTCTGTGTGAGATTTTGTCTGTATAGCTTTGCTTTCACCATTTGTCCTAGGGTTCTGTGCATCCGTTTTTTGTTTTTTGTTGTTGTTTTTTTTTTACTTTAAATTTCTTTTTTCTTTTTTTCTTAATAATTATTTTTTATTTTTTATTTTATTAACTTTATTTTATTTTATCTTACTTTATTTTATTTTATCCCCTTTCTTTTTTTCTTTCTATTTTTTCTCCCTTTTATTCTGAGCTCTGTGGATGAAAGGCTCTTGGTGATCCAGCCAGGCATCAGGACTGTGCCTCTGAGGTGGGAGAGCCAACTTCAGGACACTGGTCCACAAGAGACCTCCCAGCTCCATGTAATACCAAACAATGAAAATCTCCCAGAGATCTCCATCTCAACACCAAGACCCAGGTTCACTCAACGACCAGCAAGCTATAGTGCTGGATACCTTATGCCAAACAACTAGCAAGACAGGAACACAGCCCCATCCATTAGCAGAGAGGCTGCCTAAAATCATAGTAAGGCCACAGACACCCCAAAACACACCACCAGACGTGGACCTGCCCACCAGAAAGACAAGATCCAGCCTCATCCACCAGAACACAGGCACTAGTTCCCTCCACCAGGAAGCCTACACAACCCACTGAACCAACCTTAGCCACTGGGGACAGATACCAAAAACAACAAGAACTACGAACCTGCAGCCTGCGAAAAGGAGACCCCAAACACAGTAAGATAAGCAAAATAAGAAGACAGAAAAACAAAGAGCAGATGAAGGAGCAAGGTAAAAACACACCAGACCTAACAAATGAAGAGGAAATAGGCAGTCTACCTGAAAAAGAGTTCAGAATAACGATAGTAGAGATGATCCAAAATCTTGGAAATAGAATAGACAAAATGCAAGAAACATTTAACAAGGACGTAGAAGAACTAAAGAGGAACCAAGCAACAATGAAAAACACAATAAATGAAATTAAAAATACTCTAGACGGGATCAATAGCAGAATAACTGAGGCAGAAGAACGGATAAGTGACCTGGAAGATAAAATAGTGGAAATAACTACTGCAGAGCAGAATAAAGAAAAAAGAATGAAAAGAACTGAGGACAGTCTCAGAGACCTCTGGGACAACATTAAACGCACCAACATTCGAATTATAGGGGTCCCAGAAGAAGAAGAGAAAAAGAAAGGGACTGAGAGATATTTGAAGAGATTATAGTTTGAAAACTTCCCTAATACGGGAAAGGAAATAGTTAATCAAGTCCTGGAAGCACAGAGAGTCCCATACAGGATAAATCCAAGGAGAAACACGCCAAGACACGTATTAATCAAACTATCAAAAATTAAATATGAAGAAAACATATTAAAAGCAGCAAGGGAAAAACAACAAATAGCACACAAGGGAATCCCCATAAGGTTCACAGCTGATCTTTCAGCAGAAACTCTGCAAGCCAGAAGGGAGTGGCAGGACATATTTAAAGTGATGAAGGAGAAAAACCTACACCCAAGATTACTCTACCCAGCAAGGATCTCATTCAGACTTGATGAAGAAATTAAAACCTTTACAGACAAGCAAAAGCTGAGAGAGTTCAGCACCACCAAACCAGCTTTTCAACAAATGCTAAAGGAACTTCTCTAGGCAAGAAACACAAGAGAAGGAAAACACCTACAACAACAAACACAAAACATTCAAGAAAATGGGAATAGGAACATACGTATCGATAATTACCTTAAATGTAAATGGATTAAATGCCCCCACCAAAAGACACAGACTGGCTGAATGCATACAAAAACAAGACCCGTATATATGCTGTCTACAAAAGACCCACTTCAAACCTAGGGACACATACAGACTGAAAGTGACGGGATGGAAAAAGATATTCCATGCAAATGGAAATCAAAAGAAAGCTGGAGCAGCAATTCTCATATCAGACAAAATAGACTTTAAAATAAAGACTATTACAAGAGACAAAGAACATTATATAATGATCAAGGGATCGATTCAAGAAGAATTTATAACAATTGTAAATATTTATGCATCCAACATAGGAGCACCTCAATACATAAGGCAAATACTAACAGCCATAAAAGGGGAAATCGACAACAACACAATCATAGTAGGGGACTTTAACACCCCGCTTTCACCAATGGACAGATCATCCAAAATGAAAATAAATAAGGAAACACAAGCTTTAAATGATACATTAAACAAGATGGACTTAATTGATATTTATAGGACATTCCACCCATAAACAACAGAATACACATTTTTCTCAAGTGCTCATGGAACATTCTCCAGGATAGATCATATCTTGGGTCACAAATCAAGCCTTGGTAAATTTAAGAAAATTGAAATCATATCAAGTATCTTTTCCGACAACAACGCTATGTGACTAGATATCAATTACAGGAAAATATCTGTAAAAAATACAAACACATGGAGGCTACGCAATACACTACTTAATAACGAAGTGATCACTGAAGAAATCAAAGGGGAAATCAAAAATACCTAGAAACAAATGACAGTGAAAACACGACGACCCAAAACCTATGGGATGCAGCAAAAGCAGTTCTAAGAGGGAAGTTTATAGCAATACAAGCCCACCTCAAGAAACAGGAAAGATCTCGAATACACAACCTAACCTTGCACCTAAAGCAATTAGAGAAAGAAGAACAAAAAACCCCAAAGTTAGCAGAAGGAAAGAAATCATAAAGATCAGATCAGAAATAAATGAAAAAGAAATGAAGGAAACAATAGCAAAAATCAATAAAACTAAAAGCTGGTTCTTTGAGAAGATAAACAAAATTGATAAACCATTAGCCAGACTCATCAAGAAAAAAAGGGAGAAGACTCAATACAATAGAATTAGAAATGAAAAAGGAGAAGTAACCACTGACACTGCAGAAATACAAACGATCATGAGAGATTACTACAAGCAACCCTATGCCAATAAAGTGGACAACCTGGAAGAAATGGACAGATTCTTAGAAATGCACAACCTGCCGAGACTGAACCAGGAAGAAATAGAAAATATGAACAGACCAATCACAAGCACTGAAATTGAAACTGTGATTAAAAATCTTCCAACAAACAAAAGCCCAGGACCAGATGGCTTCACAGGCGAATTCTATCAAACATTTAGAGAAGAGCTAACACCTATCCTTCTCAAACTCTTCCAAAATATTGCAGAGGGAGGAACACTCCCAAACTCATTCTACGAGGCCACCATCACCCTGATACCAAAACCAGACAAAGATGTCACAAAGAAAGAAAACTACAGGCCAATATCACTGATGAACATAGATGCAAAAATCCTCAACAAAATACTAGCAAACAGAATCCAACAGCACATTAAAAGGATTATACACCATGATCAACTGGGGTTTATCCCAGGAATGCAAGGATTCTTCAATATACGCAAATCAATCAACGTGATACACCATATTAACAAATTGAAGGAGAAAAACCATATGATCATCTCAATAGATGCAGAGAAAGCTTTCGACAAAATTCAACACCCCCTTATGATAAAAACCCTAGAGAAAGTAGGCATAGAGGGAACTTTCCTCAACATAATAAAGGCCATATATGACAAACCCACAGCCAACATCATCCTCAATGGTGAAAAACTGAAACCATTTCCACTAAGATCAGGAACAAGACAAGGTTGCCCACTCTCACCACTATTATTCAACATCGTTTTGGAAGTTTTAGCCACAGCAATCAGAGAAGAAAAAGAAATAAAAGGAATCCAAATCGGAAAAGAAGAAGTAAAGCTATCACTGTTTGCAGATGACATGATACTATACATAGAGAATCCTAAAGATCCTACCAGAAAACTACTAGAGCTAATCAATGAATTTGGTAAAGTAGCAGGATACAAAATTAATGCACAGAAATCTCTTGCATTTCTATACACTAATGACGAAAAATCTGAAAGTGAAATTAAGAAAACACTCCCGTTTACCACTGCAACAAAAAGGATAAAATATCTAGGAATAAACCTACCTAAGGAGACAAAAGACCTGTATGCAGAAAATTATAGGACACTGATGAAAGAAATTAAAGATGATACAAATAGATGGAGAGATATACCATGTTCTTGGATTGGAAGAATCAACATTGTGAAAATGACTCTACTACCCAAAGCAATCTACAGATTCAATGCAATCCCTATCAAACTACCACTGGCATTTTTCACAAAACTAGAACAAAAAATTTCACAATTTGTATGGAGACACAAAAGACCCCGAATAGCCAAAGCAATCTTGAGGACGAAAAATGGAGCTGGAGGAATCAGGCTCCCTGACTTCAGACTATATTACAAAGCTACAGTAATCAAGATAGTTTGGTACTGGCACAAAAACAGAAATATAGATCAATGGAACAGGATAGAAAGCCCAGAGATAAACCCACGTACATATGGTCACCTTATCTTTGATAAAGGAGGCAAGCATATACAGTGGAGAAAAGACAGCCTCCTCAATAAGTGGTGCTGGGAACATTGGACAGGTACATGTAAAAGTATGAAATTAGAACACTCCCTGAAACCATGCACAAAAATAAACTCAAAATGGATTAAAGACCTAAATGTAAGGCCAGACACTATCAAACTCTTAGAGGAAAACATAGGCAGAACACTCTATGACATACATCACAGCAAGATTCTTTTTGACCCATCTCCCAGAGAAATGGAAATAAGAACACAAATCAACAAATGGGACCTAATGAAACTTAAAAGCTTTTGCACAGCAAAGGAAACCATAAACAAGACCAAAAGACAACCATCAGAATGGGAGAAAATATTTGCAAATGAAGCATCTGACAAAGGAGTAATCTCCAAGATTCACAAGCAGCTCATGCAGCTCAATAACAAAAAAACGAACAACCCAATCCAAAAATGGGCAGAAGATCTAAATAGACATTTCTCCAAAGAAGATATACAGATTGCCAACAGGCACATGAAAGAATGCTCAACATCACTAATCATTAGAGAAATGCAAATCAAAACTACAATGAGATATCATCTCACACCGGTCAGAATGGCCATCATCAAAAAATCTACAAACAATAAATGCTGGAGAGGGTGTGGAGGAAAGGGAACACTCTTGCACTGTTGGGGGGAATGTAAATTGATACAGCCACTATGGAGAACAGTATGGAGGTTCCTTAAAAAACTAAAAATAGAACTACCATATGACCCAGCAATCCCACTACTGGGCATATACCCTGAGAAAACCATAGGTCAAAAAGAGTCATGTACCAAAATGCTCATTGCAGCTCTATTTACAATAGCTAGGACATGGAAGCAAACTAAATGTCCATCATCGGATGAATGGATAAAGAAGATGTGGCACATATATGCAATGGAATATTACTCAGCCATAAAAAGAAATGAAATGGAGGTATTTGTAGTGAGGTGGATGGAGTTAGAGTCTGTCATACAGAGTGAAGTAAGTCAGAAAGAGAAAAACAAATACAGTATGCTAACACATATATATGGAATCTAAGGGAAAAAAAAAAAAATGGTCATGAAGAACCTAGTGGCAAGACGGGAATAAAGACACAGACCTACTAGAGAATGCACTTGAGGATATGGGGAGGCGGAAGGGTAAGATGTGACAAAGTGAGAGAGTGTTATGGACATATATACACTACCAAACGTAAAATAGATAGCTAGTGGGAAGCAACCGCATAGCACAGGGAGATCAGCTCTGTTCTTTGTGACCACCTAGAGGGGTGGGATAGGGAGGGTGGGAGGGAGGGAGATGCAAGAGGGAAGAGATATGGGAACATATGTATATGTATAACTGATTCACTTTGTTATAAAGCAGAAACTAACACACCATTGTAAAGCAATTATACTCCAATAAAGATGTTAAAAAAATAAATAAATAAACTCAAATTGGATTAAAGCCTTAAATGTAAGACCTGAAGCCGTAAAACTCCTAGAAGAAAACATAGGCAGTATGCTCTCTGACATCAGCCTTAGCAATAATTTTTTGGATATGTCCCCTCAGGCAAGGGAAACAAAAGTAAAACAAACAAATTGGACTACATCAAACTAAAAAGCTTTTACACAGCAAAGGAAGCTAGCTATCAACAAAATGAAAAAGCAGCCTACAGAATGAGAGAGGGTATTTGCATATGATATATCCAATAAGGGATTAATATCCAAAATACACAAAGAACTCACACAACTCAACATCGAAAAATCAAACAACTCAATTAAAAAATGGGCAGAGGATCTGAATAGAAATTTTTCCAAAGAAGACGTACAGATGGCCAACAGACACATGAAAATGCTCAACATCACTAATCATCAGGCAAATGCAAATCAATACTACACTGAGATACAATCTCACATCTGTCAGAATGGCTATTATCAAAAAGACAAGAGATAAATGCTGGCAAATGTGGAGAAAAGGGAACACTTGGTGTACTGTTGACAGGACTATATACTGGTGCAGCCACTCTGGAAAACAGTATGGTGGTTCCTCAAAAAGTTAAAAATAGAACTACCATATGACTCAGCAATCCTACTTCTGGGTATATATCCAAAGGAAATAAAATCACGACCTCAAAGAGATATCTGCACTCCCATGTTCACTCCAGCATTATTCATAATATTTAAAATGTGGAAGCAACCTAAGTGTCTATACATGGATGAATGGATAAAGTAGATGTGATATATATATTTATATAAAATATTATATAAAATATATAACGTATATTACTTATATATTATATATAATATATATAAAATAGAATATTACTTGTTTATTAAAAAGGGCGATATTCTGACATTTGCCACAACAAAGATGGATCTTGAGGGCATTATGCTAAATGAAATAAGTCAGACGGAGGAAGACAAATGCTGTATGTTCTCACTTATATGCTTATATGTGGAATCTAAAAACGCTGAGCTCACAGAAACGAGGAGTAGATTGATGGTTACCAGACGCTGGGTTGTGGGGGAAATGGGGAGACGGTGGTCAAAGAGTACAAACTTTCAGTTATAAGATGAGTAAGTTCCAGGATCTAATATACAGCGTGGTGACTACAGGTAAAAATACTGTACTGTATACTTGAATGGTGCTATGACAGATCTTAAATGTTCTCACCATAAAAACAACAACAACAACAAAATGGTAATTATGTGAGGAGAAGGATTTGTTAAGTAATCTTATTGTGGTAAACATTCTGCAACATATACTTGTATCAAACCATTACACTGTATACCTTAAACTTACACAGTGTTATATGTCAATTATATCTCAATAAAGCCGGGGGAAAAAATCAATAGTCAGCTACAAAGCAGGAATTGAATGCACACTTAAAAGTCCCACATCATTCTTACTAACAACATAAGATTTTGCATCTTATCAATGACTGAAAAACCATACTATCGAACTGTTAAATCTCTCACAAACCCCAGAAAGAGGAGACTATTTTTTATTAAAGAGAAATATTTTGAAAAATTTTACATCTATTTCCTAGGAAAGCAACAAAATTGTCACCATATAAGATACATATAGCAGGGTTTGAGAGACAAGATTCTTATTATTGAAAAGGCCATACATTGGATTAAAAAATCCTTTCTGATTAATACAATTTCAAGAATGTAATTTATACATTTAAGAGCTGAATGGGGCCTTTTGGTAGAAAGATAGTGCAGTGAAATTTAAAACATCATTATCAATGCTAAAGACAGAAGATTCTGTAGTACATTAAAATTCATAGAACTTTCAATTAGTCTGGTATTAGCTTTATTTATCTGACAAAAATAGAACAAGCTGAATGTATAGTAAGAACTTTGTTGCGTTCTCATTGCTTAGGTATTCATACCTCGTAAGAGCTGTTCCTGTTTTACCACAAGCCCCTGGTATTTTTTAAAGGTTTTTTCATAATCTTTTCTCAAGGTTTGGTTTTCAGGGTCTTCATCAAGTAAACAAGTTAAGGATCATCCATATTCACTGAAGCAAAGAAAACCTAATGAAAAATACTATGAAGAACAGTGCTAATAAATTTTATGTGCAATTTTATCCAGTTATTTTCTGTAACCAATAGTTTAATTAAAATATTATTCCCTGCACAATTGTGTTATAACAGATCTTCTTAACCAAGTGCTCGAGGATGTGCTTGCAGACCTTGGGTGAACACATGTTTAGGCTTCACCAAGTACTTGAATCCTCAGAAATTGTATGTAAATATTTTATGTATGTGCACAAGTCTCTAACTTTCACCAGATTAAAAAATAGGTCCATGAATCAAAAAGGTTACAGCCTTAAAGAATGATTTAGTTAATAAGAATAGTGAATTCCACTTCGGACAGATGTCTAGTATATTGAAAGGACGTTGATTATATCTAAAGCTTTTTAGCACCCTCTTCAGACTACATACAAAAAGAGAAATATCCCAAAGTTAGAGAAAAACAAAATTTAAAAATTATATCTTATAGCCCCAAATAGTCCCTTGGACACCTGCAGAAATAACCAATTACTTCAGTATGAATTCAGGATCCCCAAGCACTCAAAAACATCCCCCTTGTGGAATGCTACTTGCATCACAACACAAGGAAACTTAAGACTTAATAAAATAGTAATATCTTAGGAGAAATGGCCAAACTTCTGATAGGTCATTTTTATATTCCTTCAATTATTGTAATCCACTGATTCTGAGACACATTTATTGCACATCTTAACATCTCCAGAATTTGAATATATCTTATAATCCATGATATGTCATAGTTTTAATTGGAAGCACCTTTTTCCTTTCGCAGTGGTTCATAAATAATGGTGTATCTTACATTCAGTGGTGTCTAATATTTATAGGAATATGATATATCCTAAAAGATCAGTTCTTGTCACCAAGCAATCACAAAGTATAAATTAATGATTGCTAAAAGTCCCATTAGTGGTTCCTCTGTATCCCCCCTGCCTTAGTTTCAATGAATTTTAGGTACATTCAGGAAATTTGGGACTCAAGAAATGACCTGAAGTCTCCAGGATTATTGAGTTGTCCATATGGTTTAAGTCAACACCAATCTAGATGTCAGAAGCTTAAAGCACATAGAGAAAATTGTCTAAACCTATAAAGATCCTAATTAAGAAAAGTCAAATCTGTGTGTGTGTGTGAGGGTGTATTTTTATAGTGCCTTGGGTATTCCACGAAGGGGAGGTAAAAAACATGAGATATTGGGCACAACAGAAATAATATTTTTACTTTTTAAAAGAGATCAATAAATATTGGGTTCAAAGGAAAGTTACCAATATGACTTGTCATCTGCAAAACATGTCATATTAGACAGATATGAATAAGCCAGGGCCTTCAATTTAGAATTAAAGTTGTAGAAGAAATATGACAAATATCTTCATATATAAGAAATGTGATATTGAAGAAAATATCCTTATTCTATATTGCTTCAGTATGCAAGATTAGAATCAAGGGATAGAAGTTATTGGGAAGTAGACTTTAGTACACTAAGCAAAAAACCATTATAATAAATAGAATGTCAAAACACAGAATGAGCTAAATCAATAAGCAGTGACATGATAAAGAGACTAAATAATCGATTTGTAAGGGAAGTTGCAGAAAAGATTCTTGTATTGAAAGGTTAAAATTGATTCTTTTTAAGGTTCCTTTCACAGGTTCTACGCTTCTGCAGGCATCTCAAATTTGTATGTAAGTCCAAAAATACTTTTTTTAATAATTAGAAAAATAGAATTTAAAACTATGTTCTTCACCAAATTCACACTCATTCCAATCAAAGTCACCTTATTACACAGAGAAAACTACATAAGCAACAGTGGTGAGCCAGACTTCAGCTAACTAAAGGATCTTAAGGGACAAAATAGCACAGTCACTTAGAGACTCAACAATTCAGTTATCCAGGACCACTATTATCTATTCCCTCTAGCTTATCACCTAATCAAAGTTGTAAAAAGATTAAAAAGTATATGTAAAACTATATTCATTCTGATTTCAATCTTCATCTTAACCTTCAGCACACTTTTGCATTTTTTCAAGTAATGTGAATGACAAACAAAACAAAATCCTCTCCATCCAAAGCTCACAGCAACAGGCAACAGTGGGGTGAAATGCCGCTTCAAAGGATATCAGTTTTCTTCTTCTTAGAAAGTTCTTCTTGCCAAAGCTCATGTCTTTTTAATTCATGATCAATGATATTCATACACAGAGCTCCAATTTTATAGTGAGTGATAAGTCCATGAAACTGAGAAAAGCTTTAAAGAAGAGTTTTTAGTATGTATTTAAAGGAATACATTTTGTGGCTTCAGGAAATCTGTTTTGGATAAACACTGGTACAAACAATGTAAAATAGACTTGATATACACATTTCAATAAATGAATATGCCCACAGTATACTAGGAAGACTTGAAATTGTGAGATTACTTTAAATATATTTTAACACACAACACTTACCTGAAACGAAATTATTTTTAAGTTAGAAATTACACAGAACACATTTTTGTAATTAACCACCATTTTAACTATTCAGATACCCTCAAAATAAAATTTCAGACTACCACCTAACAAAACTATTAATATAACAGTACTATTATTGAATAAAACTGATACCAGGAAATAAACTAGTGAAGTATTAGCAATTAGGTTTTATATATGTTTCCTAGACAATTTATTCATCCAAGTATTTATTCAGTAAATATTTATTTGCTAATGCTGGCACATTTTTAGAACAGAGGTAAGAAATTCCCTAGAATTTCTGAAAAGTCAGAAACTTTTCACAATGTCTCAATAAGTATCCTTCTAAAGAATATATGTGTATAAATAAAATACATGAATACATAACAGGTATGTGTTTGCAAACATATACTGTGTATACACACACACACACACACACACAGTTGACCCTTGAACAATGCAAGGGATAGGGGTGCCAACCCTCTGTGTCGTCAAAAATGTATAACTTATAGTGGGTCCTCCATATCTGCAGTTCTGCATCCACAGTTTCAACTGGGGGACCATGTAGTATGGTAGTACATACTTAGTGGAAAAAAATCTATGTATAAGTGGACTCACGCAGTTCAAACCCATGTTGTTCAAGGATCAACTGTATATAAAACAGTAACATTTACTGGCACTTACTCTGGGTCAGGCTTTTTTCTAATACCTTCCTGAAGAGGATGCTCCTATTACTATCCACAATTACAGATGAGGAAACTGAGCACAGAAAGGTTAAGTAATGTAGCCAAGATCACACGGCTAATAAACAGCAGGACTTGGATTCAAAGCCAGAGAGTCTATTTCCAGAGCCCATAACTCTTAAACTCTAAACCATTATATTATCCTACTGTACATGTATATGCATTGGTGAGTGTAGACTGAAAGAAAGAGAGAACAACAAAGAGGACAGAGAATTGGAAATAGAAGTTTAGAGGCAGAGCGTAGTTAGATACATAAGAAGACTGAGAAAACTAGTGATCTACTATCTAAACCAATGACACAGACAGACAGAAATAGATATAGATCAGTACTTTTATTTCCTAATTTTTACACTTACCTGGAAAAGCAAAAAAAGATGTATATTATGTTTGTAGCTAACTCAACACTTTGCTTCCAGTCTTCTCTGAGGACTCTTGCTAATGCACCAAGGGCAGTTTCTAAAGAAAAAGGGGATGTACAAAAATGATCACTCACTTTGCCTCTGATATAAAGGGTAATTGGTTTTAAATGTCTACTATCAATAAATAACAAAGCTAAGATAGAACTGGGACAAAAAGTAGGATGCTTCTTTCCAACACAGAAAGCTATTTTTAAAACTGAAATACTAAAACTCACAACATGCAGCTTTAAGTCTAACTGTAAATAGAAAAATAAAATATGATCTAAATAAAGTAACATAGTAAGTATACTATGGGTGACAATAAAATAATACAACGAACCATTTATTTCTTAATTTTCATTTCCACTTGCTACTGCAGTGCCAGTTTTTTTTTAACATCTGATTTAATGTGTTCATGAATAAGTGAAAAACTAGATTAAGTCTAAAAAAATAATGAGCAGTTTAAAGCAGGCTACCACTGACTTCACTAAAGCAAATTAATAATCAAATAAAACTTATACACAGAAAAATAAGTCTAATATTTTAATGTCATGTTAAATTGATGCCAACAGCCATAAATAGAGCAAAAAGTTTTTCACAAAACTAGCTTTAGGGTAGATTGATAAACATCCCTGTTACACCTTTTTCCTGAAAAAGGTAATGAATTGATTAATGAGAATTACTATACATTAAGTAAACATAAAGTAATGAGACTAGTTTCAAATTAGTACTGTTACATGGCTGACTAAATCTTAAAATCATTAAAAATTGAAATATCTGTGTATTACATAGTGATCAAAATGCAACTTTCTATAACAGGCATTGAGGATCTATTGTACTTCGTGGACTGCATTGTAAGTATTTATTATGGTAATGAAAGTATTTAGTTTATTTGAGCTTTCTGGCCATTCAGATTATGAAACAACAAGAATTCAGTATATTACTAATCCCCTTAGTGAGGAATTTTTTATACAAACTGAAAAACACCCTATAATAGCATTTCACTGTATTATTCATATTCATAATACAGAGCACTGGTATAATACAGGTTTTGAACAAAATTATTCTGAAGTCAAATAAATAGGTAATATGCAAAAGCTCTAAAAAAGTCCTACTTAATAAAGAATCTGGTTTAGCTTTGCTTAATCCAGTATTTCCAAAGGCATTCATCCTTATAATCCAGAGGATACAGCATTTCTTAGAATATACTTTGGAAAATGATGTACTACAATGTCACAAATTTAGCATTTTTCTTCTTTACTAAAGAACAGAAAAATGTCTCAATAAAAATACAGCTATAGGAATTATACACAGGTTATGAAGAAATAAACCAAAAGAAAATTACAAAGTTTACAACAGATCAAAATATAACCCAAAATTAATTTATAATTTGAGTGCAATCATAATTAAAATTCTGTTAAGATTTTCTTAGAGAATATAATAAAGTGATCTCAAAACAATATATAAGAAAATGTACAAAGACCAGCAACACCACTTTAAAAAAAAGAACTCAACAAATTGGAACATTTCTCCTACATACTCTAAAACTCTAGTCAAAGTACAAAACAAAACAACAACAGTATGATATTGGTATGGAAGTTATCAAACAGATCAATGGAAAAGAAAAGAAAGCATCAAAACATATCTATGAATATATGAGAACAGTATCTGGCACAGAATAAGCTTTCAAGAAGTATCAATTGAATAAAAAAATGGCCAGCATATAGTAGAAAAGCCATTTCAAATCTCTGGGAAAAGAAGGAGTATTCAATAACTAAGCTGGGGAGAGACCTTCAAGATGGCAGAAGAGTAAGACGAGGAGATCACCTTCCTCCCCACAAATACATCAGAAATACATCTACATGTGGAACAACTCCTACAGAACACCTACAACACTGGCAGAAGACCTCAGACCTCCCAAAAGTCATGAAACTCCCCACATGCCTGGGTAGGGGAAAAGAAAAAAGAAAAAACAGAGACAAAAGAATAGGGACAGGACCTGCACCAGTGGGAGGGAGCTGTGAAGGAGGAAAGGTTTCCACACACTAGGAAGCCCCTTCACGGGCGGAGACTGCGGGTGGTGGAAGGGAACCTTCAGACCCACGGAGGAGAGTGCAGCAACAGGGGTGCAGAGGGCAAAGCGGAGAGATTCCCTCACAGAGGAGCGGTGCCGACCAGCACTCAGCAGCCCAAGAGACTTCTCTGCTCACCCGCTGGGACAGATGGGGGCTGGGAGCTGAGGCTCGGGCTTCTGAGGTCAGATCCCAGGGAGAGGACTGGGGTTGGCTGCGTGAACACAGCCTGAAGGGGGCTAGTGCGCCACAGCTAGCCGGGAGGGAGTCCGGGAAAAAGTCTGGACCTGCCTAAGTGGCAAGAGACCATTGTTTAGTGGTGCGCGAGGAGACGGGATTCAGAGCACTGCCTAAACCGTCTCCAGAGACGGGCGCGAGCCGTGGCTATCAGCATGGACACCAGAGACGGGCATAAAACGCTAAGGCTGCTGCTACAGCCACCAAGAAGCCTGTGTGCAAGCACAGGTCACTATCCACACCTCCCCTCCCGGGAGACTGTGCAGCCCTCCACTGCTAGGGTCCCGTGATCCAGGGACAACTTCCCTGGGAGAACACACGGCGCGCCTCAAGCTGGTGCAACGTCCTGCCGGCCTCTGCCGCCCGCAGGCTCAACCTGCATTCTGTACCCCTCCCTCCCCCTGGCCTGAGTGAGCCAGAGCCCCCTAATCAGCTGCTACTTTAACCCCGTCCTGTCTGAGCAAAGAACAGATGCCCTCAGGAGACCTACACGCAAATCCAAAGCTGAACCCCAGGTGCTGTGCGAACAAAGAAGAGAAAGGGAAATCTCTCCCAGCAACCTCAGGAGCAGCAGGTTAAATCTCCACAATCAACTTGATGTACCTGCATCTGTGGAATACCTGAATAGACAACGAATCATCCCAAAATTGAGGCGGTGGACTTTGGGAGCAACGATATAAATTTTTTTTTCCTCTTTCTCTTTTTGTGAGTGTGTACGTGTATGCTTCTTTGTGTGATTTTGTCTGTAGAGCTTTGCTTTTACCATTTGTCCTAGGGTTCTGTCTGTCCATTTTTTTTTTTTAGTATAATTTTTAGCGCTTGTTATCATTGGTGGATTTGTGGTTTGGTTTGGTTGCTCTCTTCTTTCTTCCCTTTTTATTTTCTTTTTATTACTTTTAAATTTTTTTATTTTTAATAATTATTTTTTATTTTAATAACTTTATTTTCTTTCTTTCTTTCTTTTTTCTCCCTTTTCTTCTGAGCTGTGTGGCTGACAGGGTCTCAGTGCTCCAGCCGGGTGTCAGGCCTGTGACACTGAGGTGGAAGAGCCGAGTTCAGGACACTGGACCACCAGAGAACTCCCGGTTCCACATAATATCAAATGGCAAAAGCTCTCCCAGAGATCTCCATCTCAACACTAAGACCCAGCTCCACTCAATGACCAGCAAGCTACAGTGCTGGACACCCTATGCCAAACAACTAGCAAGACAGGAACACAACCCCACCCATTAGCAGTGAGGCTGCCTAAAATCATAATAAGGTCACAGACACCCCAAAACACACCACCGGACACAGTCCTGCCCACCAGAAAGACAAGATCCAGCCTCATCCACCAGAACACAGGCACTAGTCCCCTCCACCAGGAAGCCTACACAACTCACTGAACCAACCTTAGCCACTGGGGGTGGACACCAAAAACAACGGGAACTACAAACCTGCAGCCTGTGAAAAGGAGATCCCAAACACAGTGAGTTAAGAAAAATGAGAAGACAGAGAAACACACAGTAGATGAAGGAGCAAGTTAAAAACCCACCAGACCAAACAAATAAAGAGGAAATAGGCAGTCTACCTGAAAAAGAACACACAGTAATGATAGTAAAGATGATCCAAAATCTTGGAAACAGAATGGAGAAAATACAAGAAACGTTTAACAAGGACCTAGAAAACTAAAGAGCAAACAAACAATAATGAACAACACAATAAATGAAATTAAAAATTCTCTAGAAGGAATCAATACCAGAATAACTGAGGTAGAAGAACGGATAAGTGACCTGGAAGATAAGATAGTGGAAATAACTATTGCAGAGGAGAATAAAGAAAAAGAATGAAAATAATTGAGGACAGTCTCAGAGACCTCTGGGACAACATTAAACACACCAACATTCGAATTATAGGGGTCCCAGAAGAAGAAGAAAAAAAGAAAGGTTCTGAGAAAATATTTGAATAAATTAGAATTGAAAACTTCCCCAGTATGGGAAAGGAAATAGTTAATCAAGTCCAGAAAGCACAGAGAGTCCCATACAGGATAAACCCAAGGAGAAACACGCCAAGACACATATTAATCAAACTATCAAAAATGAAATACAAAGAAAAAATATTAAAAGCAGCAAGGGAAAAACAACAAATAACACACAAGGGAATCCCCATAAGGTTCACAGCTGATCTTTCAGCAGAAACTCTGCAAGCCAGAAGGGAGTGGCAGGACATATTTAAAGCGATGAAAGGGAAAAACCTACACCCAAGATTCCTCTTCCCAGCAAGGATCTCATTCAGATTCGACAGAGAAATTAATATCTTTACAGACAAGTGAAAGCTAAGAGAATTCAGCACCACAAAGCCAGCTTTAGAAAAAATGCTAAAGAAACTTCTCTAGGTGGGAAACACAAGAAAAAGACTCACAAAACAAACCCAAAACAATTAAGAAAATGGTAACAGGAACATACATATTGATAATTACCTTAAATGTAAATGGATTAAATGCTCCAGCCAAAAGACGTAGACTGGCTGAATGGATACAAAAACAAGACCCATATATATGCTGTCTAAAAGAGACCCACATCAGACCAAGGGACACATACAGACTGAAAGTGAGGGGATGGAAAAAGATATTCCATGCAAATGGAAATCAAAAGAAAGCTGGAGCAGCAATTCTCATATCAGACAAAATAGACTTTCAAATAAAGACAATTACAAGAGACAAAGAAGGACACTACATAATGATCAAGGGATCAATCCAAGAAGAAGATATAACAATTGTAAATATTTATGCACCCAACACAGGAGCACCTCAATACATAAGGCAAATGTTAACAGCCATAAAAGGGGAAATCAACAGGAACACAATCATAGTAGAGGACTTTACACTGCACTTTCACCAATGGACAGATCATCCAAAATGAAAATAAATAAGGAAACACAAGCTTTAAATGTTACATTAAACAAGATGGACTTAATTGATATTTATAGGACATTCCACCCAAAACACAACAGAATACACTTTCTTCTCAAGTGCACACACAGAACATTCTCTAGGATAGATCATATCTTGGGTCACAAATCAAGCCTTGGTAAACTTAAGAAAACTGAAATCATATCAAGTATCTTTTCCAACCACAATGCTATAAGACTCAATGCTATAAGATATCAATTACAGGAAAAAATCTGTAAAAAATACAAACACATGGAGGCTAAACAATACACTACTTAATGACCAAGAGATCACAGAAGAAATCAAAGAGGAAATCAAAAATACCTAGAAACAAATGACAATGAAAACACGATGGCCCAAAACCTAAGGGATGCAGCAAAAGAAGTTCTAAAAGGGAAGTTTATAGCAATACAAGCCTACCTAAAGAAACAAGAAACATCTCAAATAAACAACCTAACCTTACACCTAAAGCAATTAGAGAAAGAAGAACAACAAAAAAAAAAAACCCAAAGTTAGCAGAAGGAAAGAAATCATAAAGATCAGATCAGAAATACAGGAAAAAGAAATGAAGGAAACAATAGCAAAGATCAATAAAAATAAAAGCTGTTTCTTTGAGAAGATAAACAAAATTGATAAACCATTAGCCAGACTCATCAAGAAAAAAAGGGAGAAGACTCAAATCAATAGAATTAGGAATGAAAAAGGAGAACAACTGACAGTGCAGAAATACAAAGGATCATGAGAGATTACTTCAAGCAACTATATGCCAATAAAATGGACAACCTGGAAGAAATGGACAAATTCTTAGAAAAGCACAACCTTCCGAGACTGAACCAGGAAGAAATAGAAAATATGAACAGACCAATCACAAGCACTGAAATTGAGACTGTGATTAAAAATCTTCCAACAAACAAAAGCCCAGGACCAGAGGGCTTCACAGGAGAATTCTATCAAACATTTAGAGAAGAGCTAACACCTATCCTCCTCAAACTCTTCCAAAATATAGCAGAGGGAGGAACACTCCCAAACTCATTCTATGAGGCCACCGTCACCCAGATACCAAAACCAGACAAAGATGTCACAAACAAAGAAAACTACAGGCCAATATCACTGATGAACATAGATGCAAAAGTCCTCAACAAACTACTAGCAAACAGAATCCAACAGGACATCAAAAGGATCACACACGATGATCAAGTGGGGTTTATCCCAGGAATGCAAGGATTCTTTCATATACGCAAATCAATCGATGTGATACACCATATTAACAAATTGAAGGAGAAAAACCATGTGATCATCTCAATAGATGCAGAAAAAGCTTTCGACAAAATTCAACACCCATTTATGATAAATAACCCTAGAGAAAGTAGGTATAGAGGGAACATACCTCAACATAGTAAAGGCCATATATGACAAACCCACAGCCAACATCGATCTCAATGGTGAAAGACTGAAACCATTTCCTCTAAACTCAGGAACAAGACAAGGATGCCCACTCTCAGCACTATTATTCAACATAGTTTTGGCAGTTTTACCCAGAGCAATCAGAGAAGAAAAAGAAATAAAAG
Organism: Balaenoptera borealis; assembly: GCF_965194805.1. NCBI lineage: Eukaryota > Metazoa > Chordata > Mammalia > Artiodactyla > Balaenopteridae > Balaenoptera > Balaenoptera borealis. The sequence continues at coordinate 60,267,812 of NC_138860.1, read as the reverse complement.
GAATCCAAATCGGAAAAGAAGAAGTAAAGCTGTCACTGTTTGCAGATGACATACTATACATAGATAATCCTAAAGATGCTATCAGACAACTACTAGAGCTAATCAATGAATTTGGTAAAGTAGCAGGATACAAAATTAATACACAGAAATGTCTTCCATTCCTATACTCTAAGGATGAAAAATCTGAAAGAGAAATGAAGGAAACACTCCCATTTACCACTGCAACAAAAAGAATAAAATACCTAGGAATAAACCTACCTAAGAAGACAAAAGACCTGTATGCAGAAAACTATAAGACACTGATGAAAGAAATTAAAGATGATACAAACAGATGGAGAGATATACCATGTTCTTGGATTGGAAGAATCAACACTGTGAAAATGACTAAACTACCCAAAGCAATCTACACATTCAACGCAATCCCTATCAAACTACCAATGGCATTTTTCACAGAACTAGAACAAAAAATTTCACAATTTGTATGGAAACACAAAAGACCCCAAATAGCCAAAGCAATCTTGAGAAAGAAAAACAGAATTGGAGGAATCAGGCTCCTGGACTTCAGACTATACTACGAAGCTACAGTAATCAAGGCAGTATGGTACTGGCCCCAAAACAGAAATACAGATCAATGGAACAGGATAGAAAGCCCAGAGATAAACCCATGCACATATGGTCACCTTATTTTTGATAAAGGAGGCAAGAATATACAATGGAGAAAAGACAGCCTCTTCAATAAGTGATACTGGGAAAACTGGACAGCTACATGTAAAAGAATGAAATTAGAACACTCCCTAACACCATACACAAAAATAAACTCAAAATGGATTAAAGACCTAAATGCAAGGCCAGATACCATAAAAGTCTTAGAGGAAAATATAGGCAGAACACTCTATGACATAAATCACAGCAAGATCCTTCTTGACCCATCTCCTAGAGAAATGGAAATAAAAAGAAAAATAAACAAATGGGACCTAATGAAAGTTAAAAGCTTTTGCACAGCAAAGGAAACCATAAACAAGATGAAAAGACAACCCTCAGAATGGGAGAAAATATTTGCAAATGAAGCAACTGACAAAGGATTAAACTCTGAAATTTACAAGCAGCTCATGCAGCTCAATATAAAAAAAAAAAAAACAAACAACCCAATCCAAAAATGGGCAGAAGACCTAAATAGACATTTCTCCAAAGAAGATATACAGATTCCCAACAAACACATGAAAGAATGCTCAACATCACTAATCATTAGAGAAATGCAAATCAAAAGTACAATGAGGTATCACCTCACACCAGTCAGAATGGCCATCATCAAAAAATCTACAAACAATAAATGCTGGAGAGGGTGTGGAGAAAAGGGAACCCTCTTGCACTTTTGGTGGGAATGTAAACTGATATAGCCACTATGGAGAACAGTATGGAGGTTCCTTAAAAAACTACAAATAGAACTACCATACAACCCAGCAATCCCACTACTGGGCATATACCCTGAGAAAACCATTAATTCAAAAAGAGTCATGTACCACAATGTTCACTGCAGCTCTATTTACAATAGCCAGGACATGGAAGCAACCTAAGTGTCCATCGACAGCTGAATGGATAAAGAAGATGTGACACATATATACAATGGAATATTACTCAGCCATAAAAAGAAACGAAATTGAGTTACTTGTAGTGAGGTGGATGGACCTAGAGTCTGTCATACAGAGTGAAGTAAATCAGATAGAGAAAAACAAATACTGTATGCTAACATATATGGAATCTAAAAAAAAAAAAACAAGAAAAAATGTGGTTCTGAAGAACCTAGGGGCAGGACAGGAATAAAGATGCAGAGGTAGAGAATGGACTTGAGGACATGGGGAGGGGGAAGGGTAAGCTGTGACAAAGTGAGAGAGTGGCATGGACATATATACATTACCAGTTGTAAAATAGATAGCTAGTGGGAAGCAGCCGCATAGCACAGGGAGATCAGCTCAGTGCTTTGTGACCACCTAGAGGGGTGGCATAGGGAGAGTGGGAGGGAGACGCAAGAGGGAGGAGATATGGGGATGTACGTATATGTATAGCTGATTCACCTTGTTATAAAGCAGAAACTAACACACCGTTGTAAAGCAATTATACTCCAATAAAGATGTTAACAAAAAAAAACTAAGTTGGAATAACTGGCTATACAATGTGGAAAAAAATAAAATTACATCTCTACCTGTCACTTTCAACAAAAATGAATTCCAGGGCCAAGCACTTTAGGAACAGCAGAGTAAAGACCTGCAAAAATCCACACTCTTCCATAAGCAAATATAATACTGGTAAATTTTTTCAAAATCAACTCTTTTAGAACTCTGTAAATTAGTTTTGCAAAAACTCAAGAAGTGTTTATTTAAGAAATATGGCTGACTTGGTAAAAACAGTGAGCTCTGTGGCATTTCAACTTGCCCAAATCCATCCCCTCTGTGCAACTTTGTGGAAACTTTGAAAACCAACAGCATCACAACCATGATATCTGTGAAAAACAGTAGCCCAGCAGCAAGTGGAGGAAGTAGAACAGTGTGGTGTCCCCCCCAAATTCCCACTCCGGTGAACTGTCAATATCTTGTCCATCAGGGTACTTGCTGAAAAGCTCCATTCCCATGGTTTGGCTTTATTTGACCTGACTCAGAGATTGCTCTTACAAACAGCCTTAGACCCAGGGCATTTGTTGAAAACTACCAGCAGCAACATTGCAGCTATGTGCAGCAGCCTAGCCAACTTGAGGTAACAAGAGGCTGACCAAAACACTTTAAAAGGAAAAACTGGGAAATGAGATATTCACTGGGTCTTTGAAAGACTCCAACACATTCCTCGGACTCCAGAAGGCCCGGCACACATGCAGGAATGTGCACATGCCAGGGGAAGACCTAAAAAAGCCTAATCTCTCATCTCTGGCCAACCTTGAGGCAATATTCAAGCAGGAATTGAAGGCTAAGGCTTGTAAACTACTTCCCTGAGCACTGAAGACATCCTCCCACCCACATGTACACACCCACAGCCCCTCAGCAAAGGCTGGGGCGCTGTGTGCCAGGCATTTAAAGAAATCTCTATCTAATCATTAATTACCACTAAACTAACTGAGCAGAGGCTTCAGTGACTGCAGAGACAAAGAATACAGACTTTACAGTAATTAATTAATCCAGGAAACTCATTAAACAAATAAACAGCAAATATAACAAGTCCGGGAAGGAGTGGAAATCTGATTTCCAGAGTTGCCCCAATATTATTTCAACAACAACAAAAAATACAGCACATGCAAAGAAACAGAGGACAGTATTTCCCATACTCAGAAAACACAGCATTCAATAGAAACTGTCCATGAGGAAGCTCACATTTTGAACTTATGAGACAATGATTTTAAATTATGTGAAGTTATTGTAAATATATTGAAAGAACTAAAGGAAATCATGTCTAAAGAATTAAAGGAAAATATGAGAAGGTATGAGAATTATGTCTCACCAAACAAAGAATATCAATAAGGAGATACAAATTATACAAAATGAACCAAATAGAAATTCTGAAGTTGCAAGTATGATTTCTGAAATGAAAAATTCATTAGAAGGTCCTAACAGCAGATGTGAATTAGAAAAAAAAATCAACAAATGTAAAGGCAGGTTAATTAAGATTATCCAGTCTGAGGAACAGAAAGAAAGAAATAGAGCTTCAAAGACCTATATGACATCAACAAGCTTACTAACACGGGGGTCCCAAGGGGAAAGGATAGAGAGGAAGGAGCTAGATAAATATTTAACAAAATAATGGTCCAATCTTCCTAAACTTGATTAAAAACATTAATCTACATATCCAAGAAGCTCCACAAATTCCAAGCAAGATAAACTCAAAGATATGACCACCTAAACACATCATAAGTCAAACTGGCAAACGCCAAAGGTAAAGCAAATGTTGAAAGTAGCAAGAGAAAATCAATTCAACATGTACACATGGTCCTCAATAAGGTTAACAGTTGGTTTCACATCAGTAACCATGCAGACATGAAGCCAGTGGGATGACATATTCAAATTGTAAAAGAAAAAGACTGTCAACCAGTAATTCTATATCCAGCAAAACTACCCTTTAAACAGAAGAAAAGTTATTCCTAGGTAAACAAAAACTTAGACAATTTGTTGCTAGTAGACCTTTTCTATGAGAGATACTAAAGGGATTCCATCAGGCTGAAATGCAAGGACACTAGAGAGTAACTTAAGTCCAAACAGAGGAAAAAAGAGCACCGGTAAAGGTAACTCTCTCTATATATAAATATAAAAGACATTATAAACATATTTTTGATTGTATTATCTTCTTCTATCTGATTTTAAAGTGCATACATCAATAATTATATTACTTGCTGATAGGCTGATAATGTATGCAGATGTAATATGTTTGAAATAATAGTATAAAGGTATGGGGTAGGAATAGAGGTATACTGAAGCAAAGTTTTTGTATATTGTTAAAATTATGTTGACATTAACTTAAACTAGATTTTTAAAATTTAAGATGGTATCTGTAATCCTAGGGTAACCACTTAGAAAATAATTCAGGAAAACACAGTAAAGGAACAACAAAAGAATTAAAATGGTGTACTAGACAATATTTCACACAAAAGAAGGCAGTAATGGAGAAACAGAAGAACAAAAAAAGATAAAAGACATATAGAAAACACAAAGTGTTAGATGACAATCCTTTATGAGTAATTATGTTAATGGTAAATAGAATAAACACGTCAATCAAAAGGCAGATTGTTTGAATGTATTAAAAAAATATGATCCAACTGTATGCATTCTACAACAGAAACACTTCAGATTCAAAGACACAAATAGGGTGAAAGTAAAAGAATGGAAAAAGATATGTCATGCAAAAAAAAAAAAAAAAAAGACATTAGACTGAAAAAAACTATTTCTAAGTACATAAAAGAAAAAGGATGTATAGTTGACCCTTGAACAACATGGGTTTGAACTGCACAGGCCCATTTATACTTGAACGTGGGTTTAAACTTATGTATGCATAAGTGGACCCAGGCAGTTCAAACCCATGTTGTTTAAGGGTCAACTGTACATGATCCGTGGTTAGTTGCATCCGCAGATGTAAGGATATGGAGGACTAACTATGGGACTTGAGCATCTGCAGATTTTGGTATCCTTGGCAGGCCTCAGAACCAATCCCCCATGGATATCAAGGGATGACTGTATATATAATACATATATATATAAAAGAAAAAGAATGTATACTCATATGTAAATATACATATATTCACATGTATATATAAATTCAAACTTCACAGGGTAGGAAATCCAGAAGTCTAGTGACATGAGAAAAAGATCAAATTCATTAGAAATCAGGCAAATACAACTTAGAACAAAGAGATATTGTTTATTACCAACAACGCAGTGGCAAAAATGTTTAAGTTTTATAGCCTTCATATTCCATTGGTCTGGAGAGACAGTGGCACAACCACTTTGGAGGACAATTCAGAAATAACCCTAAGACATTATGACCTGCATTTCTGTATGACCTTTGTTTCTGTGTACACACACTTAAAAAACCCTTGCCTGTGTATATAAGATATGAACAAAGATGTTCACTAAAGTTCCCTACTGAAAACTTTGGAAACAACCAAATGACCATCAAAAGGGGAATGGCTAAAGAATATGCATAACTTCAGGGCTTCCCTGGTGGCGCAGTGGTTGAGAATCTGCCTGCCAATGCAGGGGACACGGGTTCGAGCCCTGGTCTGGGAAGATCCCACATGCCGCGGAGCAACTGGGCCCGTGAGCCACAACTCCTGAGCCTGCGCGTCTGGAGCCTGTGCTCCGCAACAAGAGAGGCCGCGATAGTGAGAGGCCCGCGCACCGCGATGAAGAGGGGCCCCCACTTGCCACAACTAGAGAAAGCCTTCGCACAGAAACGAAGACCCAACACAGCCAAAAATAAATTAATTAATAAAAAAAAAAAAAAAAAAAAAGAATATGCATAACTTCATAAAATACAATAATCAAAAGTAGTTCAAAACTAATTACACTGTATGTATCTATATGCATATAATCTTGAAACATTACTACATGGAGAAAAAATTACCAAGTAAGTGTGATATAATTAACATAAAAATTCATATAAGGTAATACTCTATTTTTAATACAGGAAAAAAACCTATATATATATATGTTTAAATATATGGAAAAGATCTGGAAGAATGTACTCCAAATTCCTAACAGATTATAGACTAATGGTCAAAGGGGGTTTTACCTGTAATACTCTAATTCTTTAAAAAGAATATATTAATATATGAGTTGTATAATTTAGAAAATACTTAAAATGTACAAATTTCCTAACTGGAATATTGGTAATATCCTGTGACTCTCTGGACAGATCTCTGGATATATTTTCCATGCTACAAAGCATTGATGTGCACTGTGCAGCTTCCATAAAAGGAGTTTGACAATAGATAAAAAAGTATTCCTTCACATGTGATGGAAATCATATCATAACAATATCTTCCATGTTTTATTTTTGGCAAAAGTGTAATCAGAAAATTATAATAATTCTATAGTGGTATTCTACAGTGGTATTACTGAGAAAAAAGGTTTTAAGAGCATTATATCTCCGTTTTCTTTTATTACCCAGCACTTCTAAGGAAAAGAAAGCAAATACTTGGCATCAAAATCAATCTAAATGAAATTTAAAAGATTACTGTTTTTGGCTGTGCTATTAAAAGAAAACTAATATTGGAACTGTAATTTAATAAAAGCATATACATACATGTGCAAATGTCAGAAGTCTGATATTTTATCCTAATTGAAAGAATAAAAAGTCTTCCAGAATAGAAGAAAAAATAAAAAGTCTTCCAGAATAGAAGAAAGAAAAGATTCAGTACCATTAATGCTTTACTTTTCTGGTTTAAATTATTAGTGAATCCTCCAGAGAATATTTAAATGTTATGCCCACATGTTAAGAAATTTGAGTAAGAAGGAAAGTAATAAAGAGCTGGAAAATAAGTGCATTCCTAAGCTTGATATAAATAATTTTGGCTTACCCCTCTATGATAATAAATTTAAAAATCATATTTCACAATAATAATTCTACTTTAAATATTTATAGATAAGTCTATAAATTCAAGTCTATAAATTCTACCATTCAATAGTAGTTCTTCCAAGTTATCAGGATTTCGAGCAAGCTGTAGGATCAAGGCAGAACCCCGAACCTTGTCAGGAATATCTTCATATAATAATTCAATGTACTCATCCATGTCATTAATGTTAGCAACTTCATCAATCTGAAACAAAGGAAGAGGAAGGAAGTACTCTAAAAGAATAATGCTCAACAGAGCCAATGTCAAAGGAATGGTATTCTGTGATCAATAAACTGCCCCTGATTGTAAGAGACAAGTTTTCAAAGGACTTACAGTTGCCATCTTTTTGTAGAGGGGGAAATTAGACCTTTGGGTGATAGGACTCCTGAGTGAAAGTAGTCATAAACCATATGATAAAATGGGATGTACATAAACTCTAAAACTGGCCTATTTATATTGATAAAGTATCTTAAATGTAATGCAAAATAGTATCTACCATAATAAATTAAACATACTTTAAAACATAGTACAATAAGAATATTTAAAACATTTCACAACTTATTTATCAAAATAAATTATGTCTAAAAGACACATCCAATAATTTTTACCTTTATTAAATACTGATTTTCTACCTTTTTCAGGTACTTTAAGTTCAACCATTTTTTAAAATTCCACATTTGTTTAATGTGATTGCATGAATTATTGATGGTAAAAAGCAATACCTTAGAATCAATTCTCTATTAGATAAAAATAGTCTTACCTCCATTCCTTCAAAAGGAGGTGGATCTTTAGGCTTGCTTGATTTTTCTTTTTTTTCTGTAAAAAGATTTTTTTCTTATGAGAAGAACAACGTTTTAAGGTTTCTGGGTAATTTTTATTTTCAGCAGCTGAGTTTAATTCTAGCTAAGTTGGGGATCTTCAAATGGGTAATTTATGAAATAACCTTTTTTCCAATGTATAAAAAATGCTCATCTATAATGCATTTGTTCTAATAAGGATATCACGGAGAGTATAATAAAATCTATAAATAATCTCCAAGTTATGTTAGGTAGCAATTTAAACTCCCTCTTTGGCTAACATTTTAGGTATGTAAATAGCCAGACTCTCCAACAAGAAGCAAAATACTCCATTTTAAGTTTTCTTTCTTTTCCTAATTCACATTTAAGGTAAGAATAGGAAAATCAATAAGGCAAAGAAAAACTAATGAGTTGAGTAATATAAAAACTAAAATAAAAATTAACAAAGGAAAAGGAAAAGAAATAACTTGGATAAAGTTAAAAGGCTAAAATACGGTTGCTGATTTTTTAAACAAAATTAGGATCATAAATTAAAAGGCAAATGTTTAATATTTGTGTTAATTTAATCCTCACTTGTTCCCAAATGAATTAAAGAGGTATTCAAAGGTGTTGAACACAACTTTGAGTCATTTTTTATGTTGAATTATTTGATTCACAGCAGAACTTCATTTTGTAAAAAAGAATTATCAAAAATGCTTCACTGCTCTGATCTGGGTCAAAAACCTAAGCAATGAATGCACATTAAAATAAGTTCAAGTAGTATCAAACTTTTGATTCTATAATTAGCAAATGTTTTACATATAATAGGAATTAGCCCTGATTGTTTTCAGAGGAAGGTAGCCGTTACGGACAAAGTTATGTTTTCTTAACAGCTAGATTTTTCCTCAAACAGATAATTTACTATGACACTGATTTTAATTAAGCAAAGAAAAAAAAATACTTATAGTAAAGAATCACATAATCAAATAACTATTATTGTTTTGTTTCAACCACTTTTAGGGCTAGGTTTCTGCCTTTGAAATAGTGAATATCAAGTAAAAAAGAAAGAAAATGGAATAGTTTTTAAAAATAAGTGTACATATACTATAGTATAGCATTTCATATATGCCTCCAAACATTAATATCCATATAGAGAAACATATTGATTTGAATTAATTTATCTACTTATGATAACATGAAAATTTCCTCATATTCCTCTAATTTCTGGGGAAGGAGGTGAGAAGACTGATTTACTCTGAAAACTCAGTGAAAGGGTTTTCATTCGTTTAAAGATATTTTATTACAAATGCCCTCGTAATTATATTAATTTAGTATTAGGAAAGATCAATTTTATCTATATTGTACAACCTACAGTAAGTACACACACATCTTAAAAAAGCATAGAATTTATTTTTCTCACTTACTTATTGAAGCTATCTCTCATCATTTAGTAACACTGTTAACAGGAATATTGTATCAAAAAATAGTTAATAAAATTTTTGATAATATTTTCCTTATAGCACTTATTATTAACAATTAATAGGTATACACTGAATGCCAGCTATGTAGTTGGAAACAATCAAATTCAAAATGCTCATTTTTGCTTTTAAATAAATTCACAGCTATTCAATTCATTCAACACACATATATTGATCATATAAAGTGTGTTAGATACTATATACAGCAACAATTAATGAAAGTATATATTAGGCACAAGGCATTTTATTTGCTGTGGATGGAGAGAGAAGACTGTTTAATCTGAAAAAAGTCCAAATGAATTTTCTCTTTCATTTTTCTATTTAATACAATCAAAACTTAAGTATAAGTTATTTCAAGGGTACCATATTTTAGAACTCACCAATGATAAAAGAAAGATGTATGTAAACTTAATAAATACTATGAAATGGAATAACTAACCATTGAATAATCTGAGATGACTTTCCATTCAAATGTCTGTACTCTCGTTTTGTTTTGGGTTTGGATTATTTGAAAATGTCTTCTATAAATAATCAACTGCTTAGCTCTAATATTTTAATGGCTTGGTTCTTTTATGAGGTAATTAAAGATAGAAGAATGGTAACAACAAAGACGTTTAGGAATGAAAAGGTAATGTTTTCCTAACAAAGATTCACAAAACTTATGCATATGACATATATTTTAACATTTAAGTAAGTAATCCATTCAAATTATCAATTAAATGTCAATAAAAAATTTAGAAAATATAAATCTAGTTGCTGGGGTAGAGAAAACAGGTTTTCTGCTCCCAATTTTCTCCTTTTATTATTCTAGAATCAATATGATATTTGCTTTTTTACTCTTTATTTCAGCACATGTGTACACACACAGTATGAAATAGATCATTTTGGAGGCATCTAACATAAAGCTTGGCATGTAGGAAACTAGTATGTTTCTTTATTCTTTCATTCACTTACTTAGAGCACTGGCAAAAGAAAACTCACCATTCAAATATCAAAAGTACAAACCATAGTCAAACAACTCTGGTTTTGCATTAAAAAGTTAGGAATTCTTCTGCTTACCTTTTCCTGACGCTGAATCACGGCGGTTCTGGAGATAGTACAACAGCTGTTCTACCTCATTTAGCTTTGAGGGATGAATGAGTTTACATTCTTCAACCACCTTTCGTGCCAGGGAAGTTATATCTGTGTTGGCATTGAGACTCTTAAGACGAATACTGCAGGCATATCAGAATTTTCCAACTCAGGTATTATTAAAGTAAGTGATAACTTAAACAATACTTCTTTTAAATAATTTACAAAACATTTAAATGTACCTAACATAGTCTCTTTTAGTAAAATATAATAAAGTATTAGATATAATTAGGCTTAGAAAAAAATGCAAAGCAATGATTTTCCTTGAGCTGGACAAATGAGATAACAAAAGGAATGGTAAAATCTACATCTGACTCTTCTAGGCAGGATAGCATATCCAGAGAGCTTGTTTTTAAAGTCTTTCTGATATCACATCAAGTTTTTAGTTATTATTAGATGTGAAAATCCATACTGCCAAAAATAAATCATTTTCTTGACCATATTCACAGTCATTTTCTTTTCAGTTAGGGGCAAGACACAATATTAATATATTTGGATTCAATTGTTCTGATGGAAATTATATAGAAGACAGAAGAAAACAAAGTAGGATGCATTTTAAGATCTATATGAGTAATGCTGAGGAACAAATAAATATAGTTATACCTGTTAGTATATTAAAAAAAAAAAAACATGTTCTCCCTCCTTTTTAATTTAATCCAGGAGATTCACTGGAAGGTCAATAAGAAAAGGTTGTTCAAAATCTGGAAACAACTACCAATTTACGTGGATTCATGGCACCAAAGAAAGCTATAAGGACATAAAATTAGGTTCAGGGAAAAGACTCAAACTGGTGGCAAAAGATTCTTGCAAAGCAGATGCATTCATGAAAAGCTTAGATTCAAAAAGAGAAACATAAGAAAGCAGCCACTATGTTGAAATACTTCTTAGTGAAGATGGCCAATTTTTGGAGAGACTCAAGGTATTAGAGGCAACAGGGACAGAGACCTCAGAAAAATGTCCTGCACTCAGCATCTGTGAAATCATTATTCAGATACAGATGATCTCTCCTGAAACAAGTCTAGTAAAGTGATCTGAATACTGTTCACAGCTTTATAGTCATCCTCGAATCTGGTCCTCTTGGGATTCTATAAGCTACCTAATAGCCTTTAATAAATTCCTTTTATGCTTGAATTTTCTAGAGTGGCTTCTAGTGTCTGTAACAAGAACCCTAGCAATACTCTGTCCCTTTATTTTAATTTTTCTCTAATTTATTTGGCTGTTTAAGTTCCTACCTTTTAAATCTTTTAAACTGTTGAATATTTTTGTATAACTTTAGCTGCACATCAGAAAGCAGAGATATAAAGGAGAGTCCATTCAGAGAAAAACTCTCAAAAGACATCTCCATGTTTAATTTTAACAAGAAACTGGGAAATCTTGAGTTTCCATAAATCTGATTGAGAAGAAGCACAACAGAAACTCTATAAACATGTATTTTTGAAATTTTCCTACTAGTTTTTTTTAGAGCAGTTTTAGGTTTACAGAAAATCTGTGCTGAAAGTACAGAGCTACCATATATGTCCCCACTACCCTCCCCCAGTACAGTTTCTTCTATTATTACCATCTTGTGATAGTGTGGTAACTTTGTCACAACTGATGAATCACTACTGATATATTATTAACTAAAGTCTACAGTTTACATTGAGGTTCACTCTTTGTATTGTATAGTTCTGTGCACTTGGACAAATGCATAATTTCATGTATCCACCATTAAAGTAGCATACAAAATAGTTTTGCTACCCTAAAAATGCCCTGTGCTCCACATATTCTCCCCTCCCACCCCCAAACTCCTGACAACTTCTAATCTATTTTTACTTTAGTTTTGCCTTTTCTAGATGGTCATACAGTTGGAATCATACAGTATATAGCTTTTCCAGTCTGGCTTCTTTCATTTAGCAATATTCATTTAGGTTCCTCTATGTCTTTTCATAGCTTGATGGTTGATTTCTTTTTAGTGCGGAATAGTACTTGACTACATGGATGCAACACAGTTTGTTTACCCATTTGCCTACTGAAGGATATCTTGGTTGCTTACAATTGTTGACAGTTATAAATAAAGCTGCTATAAACATTCATGTGCAGGTTTCTGTGTGGAAATACATTTTCAACTCATTTGGGTTAATATCTAGGAGCACAGCTGTTGGATCATATGGTAAGTGTATGTTTAGCTTTGTAAGAAACTGCCAAAATGACTTCCAAAGTAGCTGTACCATTTTGTATTTCCACCAGCAATGAGTGAGTTCCTGTTGCTCTACTTCCTCACCAGCATCTGGTGCTATCAGTGTTTTAGACTTTACACATTTTAATAGGTGCGTAGTAGTATCTTGATTTAATAAAGCAGATTTTTTCTATCTTTTTTAAGATTTATTTTCTACCAATATATATATTAGCAATCTGATTCATCATCTTCTTTCCATCCAAGTAATAGAAAGATTCTCTTCTGTTAGTGTGTACATCTCTCTCCTAAATCCTTCCCTTGTTAAAAGAGACAAAGAAAAAATATGTAGGACTAGAATTTTTAGAAAATGTCAGCTGTATGTTTACTGATTATTTCTAAAATCAAAAAATAGGCCCCCTTCATTAGGCAGCCCATGCCTATTAGTAATACCAAAAACTCATACCAAAAAATGCCCATATTATTTTTGGACCATAACCATAGATTTCTCATAATGAAATGTTCAGAAAACTGGGACTCTGTTGAAGGTGGGCTTACACATTCCTTTATCCGATAAGGGAGAATGAAATACATGTCTTCTGGACCTGAGCCATAGCACTGACTACCACAAATTAATGACAGTTTCATTTCACACCGATCTCAATGTATATGAGTGTCCCCCTCAAAACCCTCACCCCCAGCTGCCACCATTGATAAATCCTCTTAAACTATCAACAAACCATATTCTCCTTTTGGTCCCACAATATGATTCCTCTCCAAATCTTGAGCAGCCAGGTTGAATACCACAAAGTTGGGTTACAGAGGTTTTTCCCATACTGATGTTTAAATCCACTTACACTAGCCAGTTGGTAGTAACTCTTTCCAGGTGGCTCTCTAGTGAATGTACCCCTTGTCTAGAAAGCCTACAGATTTTCAAACAATAACAACATTCTCACTTAATTTTAATTGAATAAGGCTACTGACTACACTATTAAGAACTAAAAACTAAATTTCTCTCATGAAATGTGGATGCATGAGGTTCTAATGGCAAAGACCCCTAATCTGCTAGCTTTTCTATGGAAGTCAAATTAATAAAATCTTAAGAGATGTTACTTTCTCAAAATGTACAAAATTTAGGCAGCAATCACAAACACACAAATGGAAGAAAGTGTGAGAGAACACAAAAAACTGTGAGCACGTGAGTTAAAATCTACAGTGTAGGTATGTATGTGTGCATGTGTATATCTCTTCAATCTAGTGGATTATCCAAAGACTCATTTATTTTTAATGAATTATCTGTGTGATTTAGTCTTTTAACCCAAATAAGCAGAGAGACTACAGATCTTAATAAGACAGTAGGTAGCTTCTCTTTTCAGGTTGCTATACAATAAAGTTTCCTAACTGAAACACCATAAAAATTTGGGGCCAAATAATTTTTTGTTTGTAAGTGCCTATCTTATGCATTGTAGGATGTTTCGCAGCACCCCAGCCTCTATCCACTAGATACCAACAGCACCCTCCAGTTATGACAACCAAAATGTCTCCAGGTATTGCCAAATGTCCCCTGGGGGAAAAATCCTAACCAGCTGAGAACCACTGCTATATATTTAAAATACAGTGCTGTTCAGTGTGCTAAATACTAAATACTATCACATGCACTTATAGCATCCTGAATATACTTAATACCACCAAAACACACTAACTTTTTAACTAGTTCCCAAATCAAAATTATCTATGGGGGGAAGAAAGTTGGGAAAGAATACTAGGTGATCTCAGACCCTCTCTACTTCCACAAAACTACAGAAGGAGCGCAAGATCATCGCCAGCACAACTGAAGACTAACGAAAAAGGCCAGTTCCCAAGGGACTCCTGAAAGTACTATGAAAGCAGGAAGAAAAGTGTGTAGAACACTGGGAGATCTAAGCTCAATTCATTTAGACAGAAAATGCTTGTCCTATTACTAATATCTTTCACAGCGCTAGATTTTTAAGGGATGAATTCAAGGTACATGCCCCATTTGTGAATTCTGGATGTCATATCACTTTCTGTAATTCCAGGGAAGAAAGAACAACACAGGATCCCCTAAAATACAAATTTCCTAAATTAAGCTAAAAAGCCCTATATAAACAAATCTTTTATAGTTGATTTCACAAGTTATATTCTATTATATGCATTTACTAAATGGGATAAATAAGAATAGGCATTTTTCATTAGGTTCCAATTATGCTCACATAAACATGATTTTCTCTGGAATATACTCTGTATTTATAATTTAATATAGTCTCCACTTCACTGAGATAATGTATGTCTGTAAGAACGCCATAATCATTTATCATCTATGCAAGTTTAAATAACATCAGATTTCTATAAAGTTTACTACTTTCAAATGTGCACAAATGAAGAAAACTTACATTTTTTGGCATTCCTTTCGTTCTCCCAACATGGGATCCCCCATTTCTCCAAGAATGGTAGCTTCCACTTCATATTGAACAATGAGTGCTTTTTCTGATGGATGTACATCAATATTTCCTCCTTTAACTTTCCTATTAATATAAAATAAAAACAGGCATAGCTACATTAAAAGCTCACAAAACATCCAAGGTTTTTATCTAGTTCCTAGTTCCAAAAACACGTGGGCTGGATTAACATATGCATTTAAATCAGATTTACTCTTGACTTGGACCAAGAAATAACTCTTTTTCTCCAACTCTGTAAACTCTGTACTGTACGTGTAATTCTTGGTCTTGCAGAAAGTACCTTTATGAATAGCTCTGAGAAAAAATACATTTACCCAAAGAATCATGCATAATAGCCAGTGAATAAAACAAACAATTAAGATGGTTTTGGAGAGAATAACCTCAACCAAAAGTCAGCAATTCAAAACCAAAGGCAGTTACCCCAAAACTTATATTTAAAAAAAAAATCAACTGCCCAATAATTAGCCCATTAACTGTATCACAGAATGACATGAATTATCTAAACTGCAAAATAGTATTGATTATGTATTATCTTACATAATTATATAAATTGAATTAGTACCTAAATCACTCTTCAAATCACACACAAGTTGTGTAACAAAAAAGCATTTACAGGTTATAGTCTATAGTCACATATCTCAAATTATAGTGCCATCAGTAGTTTCAATAGAAAGATTGTATATACTTTGTCCCCAGACCCCTAAAGTTATAGAACAAATATTTTTAATTGAAGTATAGTTGCCTTATAATATTATATTGGTTTCAAGTGTACAACATAGTGATTTTATATTTTTACTTTGGCTATAATCCCTGTGCTGTACATTACATCCTTGTAACTTATTTTATACCTAGCTGTTTGCACCTGCTAATCCCCCTTCACCTATTTTGGCCCTCACCCTACACCTCTCCCTTCTGGGGACCACTAGTTTGCTATCTGTATCTCAGAGTCTGTTTCCGTGTTGTTATATTCGTTCATTTGTTTTATTTTTATATTTTACATATAAGTGAAAACATACAGTATTTGTCTTTCTCTGCCTGACTTATTCCACTAAGCATAATATCTTCCAGGTCCATCCATGTTGCCACAATAACGAATTAATCACTATTTATTATTGCCCACTTTAGGATCTGATAAAATGAGTTTTATTAAAGGAGATTAAGCAATGGAAACAGCACAATTTCCCACTGTAGTCAGAGCCAGCTAGCTGGCTAGTGAGGTCTTTTAGCCTAATGGGAAGGAATAGAAATATGACAACACCTTAAATTCCAATAATCAGAAACTCAAAGCTTTTCCTTCAGTTAGGAATAATTGGCTTATTATGCATATTTTCAATGTAATTTTTAAATTTTTTTTTCACCAGAATTCTTTATTACAACAAGGGTAAGGCTCTTCAGTCTGTATTAGGACAATGATTAAGAGTCAAGTATAGAGACAGAGTAGGAAATTAAATATACAGAAGCTAGAGTCTAGGTAGGTCAGCAACTAAACTGACAGTTAAGACATACAGAACAAAGCCTATAAAGAATAAAAGCAAAAACAGGTAGGCCAGTAAAAAACAGGGAGTTGGGAAATTAGATATATACACACATATTAAAGAGAATGGTACAGCTTCCAAAAGATAAGATAAATGCATACAAGTTCAGGCTAGCAGTCAAAAGCTAGAGAAACCACAGGAATCAAGAGAGTAAGTAAGAGAGCTAAAAACCAAATGAAATATAGCATTAAAGACACTATTTAATTATAAAGAGAACTAGTTATTTGCTTCCTGATGAAATGGAGAGCAACCCCAGTACTGAACTTCTTATATAGGAGAGGGTAACTGTATCCAATTGAAGAGAATCATAAGGATGAAATGTAAGTGCAGATCCTAAGAGTAACCTCATACCAACACTTTCAAAGAGGGTCTTCCACATAATAACAACTGACAGAAAAGCATAATTGTTATCCTCTGGCCTGATATTTTGCCTTTCTCCAAAGAAATCAAATAGTTCAAAGAACCTCACTATTCCTTTTCAGCTTTCGTTTGCTTTTTTTTTTTCTGTATGTGCCTTTTAAAGAAGTTAATTAATTTTATAATATTTATTTTTTATTGCTAATACAATTTATGCTTACTGTAGAAAAAACAGAACACAGAAATTAGCAAAGAGAAAAAATAAACTGAAAAAGTTAGAAGAAACCAATTGTTACCATTTAGCACATACACATCCAGACATTTTTCTACCTATATGTAGATAATATATAATGAGAGAACGTCAGCTCTAGAATTTCTTTAAAGAAGAGGCTTAAGGGTAGCAATCTGGTAGGGTTAAAACTACATTTGAATAGCAATTTACATAAGATTGACACAAGTATTAAATGTTTATATCATTGTGGGGGCTGATGGAGATTATGGGATGGATAAACCCCTTCCCTGTTCCCCTTGGCACTGCCACTGAATATATAAAATACACATATTACAAACTAAGCTCATATTATATATACTGTGTGTAACATACTTTCCAAAATTACTATATAATGACTTTAAAAGAATACTTTGCCTTTAGAACTTCATAGAGTCAAATACTAGATACTCCATTTGTCAAACACCTTGATTCTTTATTTCTAACTTACATAGCATGAAATTTACAAGATTCCCTTACAAAACATTCAAAACCATTTGCAGGACACTTGGTTGATTTACAAAGTAGTTCTCTAAAGGCTCAAAACATTTTGTAATTCAGTTACTCTATATTTATGAATGATATAAATATTTTTAAATTGACAAACATGGTTTCAAATTCTATTTTGGCTGGTAAAATATTCCAGCTTTTTGGACACAATTATGAATTATGTCTACATGCAACCTGTGACAAGTACACATCTGCTGTTGATAGCTGATTTAGTATGAAAAATTGCTTTTACCATAGCAATGTGCCTCATCAAAATTTATACTTGTATTATCACCACAAAATGAATAATTTTATCTTAAATGCTATACTTCTAAACTGAATTTAACATGGCATTCATAACACTGTCAGATATTTAGCAATTGAGACAATTAACTTCAAATGTTTTATTTGGAATCCATGAATCAGGTGAGAAATAATTTAGCCCATTGTTAGAATTAACTGATTTACTATTTGTAGCATCTTATGACACTGATATTAAACTGATATCTTTTAACTGTCTGCAAATTTCTTGTACTAATGGAGCCTTCTTAATAACAGGTCTACTTCACCTTTTTTTTTTTTTTTAACCTGCACAAGAAAACTGGAACCAAAAATGTGCTAAATTGATTTAGAAAAAGTTTTGCTTTTTTAATCTCAATATGAAGTGAAGTCATGCTTCACAGACTGATATAAGATATACCTTTCTTTATCTACATGTGATAATTGTCACCTTCAGGCAGAGTATTCTTAATTACTAACTTCTAAAGTACATCCTGATGTTTCTAGACTTCATGTGGTCGATGATATCATTATGATCCCTACAACAGATAACAAATGCTGACTAACACTGTGCTCCATATTCATTATCAATTTCCTAGAGAAACAAAATTTAGCCCTTAATTTTTCATTAAACAGGTTTTTTTTTTAAAATTATTGCTGTCAAAAGAGCTTATTACAGGTTTGTGTTCAAGACTGTGATGTAGGAGGTTCCTGAACTCACCTCCTCCCATAGACGCACTGAGTCTATACCACCTATGAAACAATTTCCTCTGAATGCTCCCCTGCCCCCACCTTGGGACTTCCCTCGTGGTCCAGTGGTTAAGACTCCATGCTCCCAATGCAGGGAGCTCCCAATGCAGGGGAAGCCCACACGCTGCAACTAAAAAACAAAAAAAAAAAAAACAAAAAAACCCAAAAAACCCAAACTAGCTGAGCAATGCCCACAAATTGAGCAAACAAGAAAACCCACACTGAAGCAAATAAGAGAGACTGAGACACAATCTTGCCATAAACCCCACCTCTGGTGTGGAGACCCACAACTGGTCAAAAACTCACACCTGAGCTGCTACTTGAGGAATGAAGGATTTGAACCCTACATCTTGCACCCACCTTTTAAGACCTACACCTGAGAGACAAGCCCCCAAAACATCTAGCTTCCATGAGACCCCAGTGGCTATAGCAAAACAGTGAAACAGTTCTTAAAGGGCTTGCACATGCAAGCTCACCTACCCTAAAGCCTAGTGCAGAGGCAACTGACTAAAAAGCACCTAGACTTTCTGTTAAAAAGGATTATTTGTTTATCTTAAAGGGTCGGCCTGAGGGGCCAGCATCTAATTTAACATATGAGTCTACTGAAATACTCAGGATGGAGGCTGGCAGGTTCCATCTTTATGCTCTCCAGATCACCAGTATCTCCCAGAAAAGAGCTTGTACTGCTGTCTTCTGGTGTCCTGATTATTGCAGCTGCTGCCCAGGGGACACCTCTAGATGACCTGACTCTGGTGGCCATCAGGGCTTACGTTCCCAGGTCCCACAGGACCATAACAGAGAGAGGGAGTTCTTAACTGGCTACCACTCCCAGGGCACAGCAGAGAGGCAACAGACTGAGGCAACCAATCTTTCTATGAAAGAGATCTGTTAGCTTATCTTCATAGCTGTGGACTTAGGGGCAGGCTTCTAATTAAACACATCTAAAGGCTGACTGTCATCCTCTCCAGAGACCTGGGAGAGCAGATGCTATCTTTGCGCTCTCCCTCTGTCCCACTCCAGAGCACTAGTATATCCTGGAGGAGAGCTTGTACACTTACCTGGTGCCCCAGTTTTTGTGGCTGCCACCCCGGTGATCACCTGGTTCTGGTGGCCACTGGGGCTTGTATTCATGAGTTCAAAGAGACATTAGTGAAAGAAAAAAAACAGTTATTAACGGTTATCACCCCAGGACTCAGCTCAGAGGGAGCACTAAAAATAAAGTAGGCTACTTGGACAATCACTAAGGTCTGAAAGACAACCAAGAGCTAGGCATGGTTGAATAAAAAGGTTCATCTCCTAAACAAGACCACTCCTTTCAGAATGGGAGGGGTGGCTGTTTTATCTAATGCATAGAAACCAACACAGAGTCAAGGAAAATGAAGAAACAGAGGAATGTGTTTCAAGAAAGAACAAGATAAAACCTCAGAAAAAGACCATAATAAAACAGAGATAAATGATGTATACGATAAAGAGTTAAAAGTAATGATCATAAAGATGCTTGCTAAGTTCAGGGGAAGAATGGATGAACAAAGTGAGAATTTCAACAGAAATAGAAAATATAAAAGTACCAAATGGAAGTCACAGAGTTGAAGAACACAATAATTGAACTTAAAGATACAACAAAGGGCTTCAACAGTAGACTTGATGAAGTAGAGGAAAGGATCAGTGAACTCAAAGACAGGGCAACGGAACACACCCAGAGAAGCAAAAAGAACAAAAAAGGGGTGAAGACAGCTTAAGGGATTTATAAGCTAACATCAAGCAGACCAACATTTGCAATAGAGGGGTCCTAGAAGGAGAAGAGAAAGGGGCAGAAAACTTTTTAGGGGCAGAAAACTTATTTGAAGAAATAATGGCTGAAAGCTCCATTAACCTGAAGAAAGAAACAGACATCCAGATCCAGGAAGCCCAGAGAGTTCCAAAAAAAGATGAATCCAAAGACAGCCACAACAAGACACATTATAATTAAAGTGTCAAAAGTCAAAGGAGAGAATCTTAAAAAAACAGTAAGAGAAAAACAACTTGTTGCGTACAAGGGAACCCCCATAAGACTACCAGCAGATTTTTCAGCAGAAATTTTGCAGGCCAGAAGTAGCAAAATATATTCAAAGTGCTGAGAGGAAAAACCTGCCAACCAGTTTTTAGTCTACACAGCCAAGTTCTCCTACTGAATTGAAGGAGAGATAGTTTTCCAGGAAAACTTATGAAAATATAAATCTCACTGGTAAAGGTAAATATGTAGTAAAACTCAGAATAATCTAAAATGTTGTAAAGGTGGTAGGTTGATCACTTATAAAGCTAGCATGAAAGTTAAGAGATAAAGTAGTAAAAATAACTATAACTACAAAAATTTGTTAAAGACACAAGATAAAAAAAAATGTAAATGGTGACATCAAAAACATAAAATGAGGGGAGAGTAAAAATGTAGAGCTTTAGAATGTGTTCAATATTAGGGTGTTAACAAGTTGAAATAGACTGTTATAAGTGTTTTTATATAAGCCTCATGGTAACCACAAAGCAAAAACCTATAGTAGATACACAAAAGATAAAGAAATCTAATGACACTAGAGAAAATCTGCAAATCACAAATGAAGAGAGCAAGAGAAGGAGGAACAGAGGAATTACAAAACAGCCAGAAAACAATGAACAAAATGACAATAAGTACCTACCTATCAATCATTACTTTGAATGTAAATGGACTAAATTCTCCAATCAAAAGATACAGAGTGGATAAATGGATAAAAAAACATGACCCATCTATATGCTGCCTACAAGAGACTCACTTCAAATGCAAATATACACTCAGATTGAATGAAGGAATGGAAAAACGTATTCCATAAAAATGGAAATCAAAAGAAAGATGGGGTAGCTATATTTATGTTGGGCAAAATAGACTTTAAGATAAAGACTGTAATAAGAGACAAAGAAGGGTATTATATGATAATACAGGGGTCAATCCAATAAGAAAATAAAACATTTGTAAATATTTATATGCCCAAAATAGGAGCACTTAAATATATAAAGAAAATATTAAAAGACCTAAAGGCAGAAATACACAGCAAACCAATAGTAGGAAGAGACTTTAATACCTCACTTTCATCAATGAATAGATTACCTAGACAGAAATTCAATAAGGAAACATTGGCCTTAAATGACACATTAGACCAAATGAACTTAACAAACATAAACAGAACATTCCACCCAAAGGAACAGAATACACATTCTTCTCAAGTGCTCATAAAACAGTCTTAAGGATAGATCATATGTTAGGCCACAAAACAAGTTTTAATATTTTTAAGAAGACTGCAATCATATCAAGTATCTTTTCCAACCACAATAGTATGAGACTAAGAATTAATTACAAGAAGAAACTGGAAAATTCACACATAAAGATTCATCACATACTACTGAACAACCAATGTGTCAAAGAAGAAATCAATACCTTTAAACAAGTAAAGGTGGAAATACAACACACCAAAACTTAAAGGATGCAGAAAAGTAGTTCTAAGAGGGAAGTTCATAGAGATAAATGCCTACATCAAGAGACAAAAAAATGATCTTAAATAAACAATCTAACTTTACATCTTAAGCAACTGGAGAAAAAATAACAAACAAAGCCCAGAGTTAGTAAAAGGTAGGAAATAACAAGGATTAGAAGGGAAATAAATGAAATAGATACTATAAAGACAACAGGAAAGATCAATAAAACTAAGAGGTGGTTCTCTGAAAACGTAAATAAAATTGACAAACCTTTAGCTAGGCTAACCAAGAAAAAAAGAGAGGACTCAAACACAGGCGTACCTTGCAGATATTGCAGGTTCAGTTCCAGATCACTGCAATAAGGTGAGTATCATTATAAAGCAAGTCATGTGAATTTTTTGGTTTCCCAGTGCACATAAATGTTATGTTTACACTATACTGTGATATACTAAGTGTGCAATAGCATTATGTTTAAAAATCAATGTACATACCTTATTTTTAAAAATATTTATTTCTAAAAAATGCTAAGCAGCTGTGCCTTCAGCAAGATATAATCTTTTGCAATAGTAACATCAGTGATAACTGATCACAAATCACCATAACAAATATAGTAATAATGAAAAAATTTGAAATATTGGGAGAATTACCAAATGTGACAGAGACAAGAAGTGAACAAATACTGTTGGAACAATGGCACCAATAGACTTGCTTGGCTCAGGGTTGCCACAAACATTAATTTATAAAGAATGCAATATCTGCAAAGTGCAATAAAGCAAAATTCAATAAAACGAGGTATGCCCATAAATAAAATCAGAAATAAAAGAGGAGACATTACAATTGTTACCACAGAAATATAAAAGATCTCAAGAAACTACTATTAAAAATTATACTCCAACAAATTAGACAACATAGAAGAAATGGATAAATTCCTAGAAATATACAACCTCCCAAGACTGAATCATGAAGAAACAGAAAATCAGAACAGACTGATTCCTAATAAGGAGATTAAATCAGTAGTCCAAACCTCCCAAAAAAAGCCCAGGACCAGATGGCTTCATGGGTGAATTCTACCAAATACTGGAAGAATTAACACCAATCCTTTTCAAACTCTTCTCAAAAACTGAAGAGGAAGGAACACTCCCAAACTCATTTAATGAGGCCAGCATTACTATTACATCAAAACCAGACAAAGACACCAAAAAAAACCCAAAAAAACAAACCTGATGAATACAGATGCAAAAATCCTCAACAAAATGCTAGAAAACTGAATTCAACAATACTGTAAAACAACAATCATACGCCATTATCAAGTGGAATTTATTCCAGAGATGTGAGGGTGGTTCAACAAACACAAATCAATCAGTGTGATACACCACAAACAAAATGAAGGGTAAAAGTCATATAATATCATCTCAATAAATGTGGGAGAAGCATTTGACAAAATTCAACATAGATTTATGATAAAAACTCTCAACGAAGTAGGTATAGAGGGACGAAACTCAACACAATATAGACCGTATATGACAGGCCCACAGCTAACATTATACTTATGGGTGAAATATTGAAAGCTTTTCCTGAAAGATCAACAACAAGGCAAGGATGCCAACTCTTGCTACTTCTATTCAACATAGTATTGGAAGTGGTAGCCAAAGTAATTGGGCAAGAAAAAGAAATGAAAAGTATCCAAATCAGAAAGGAATAAATAAAGCCATCACTATTTGCACATGACATGATATTATATAAAAAAAATCCTAAAGACTCCACCAAAAAACTGTTAGAATAAACAAATTCAGTAAAGTTGCAGGATACAAAATCAATGTATATAAATAAGTTGCATTTCCTTACACTAATATGAACTACCAGAAAGAAAAATTAAGAAAACAATCTCATTTACAAACGCATCAAAAAGAATAAAATACCTAAGAAATAAATTTAACCAAGGATATGAAAGACCTGTATATTGAAAACCATAAGACAATAATGGAATAAACTGAAAAAGATGCAAATAAATGGAAAGATATTCCATGCTTATGAACTGGAAGAATTAAAATTGTTAAAATGTCCATACTATCCAAAGCAATCTAAAGATTTAATGCAATTCCTATCAAATTCTCAATGGCATTTTTCACAGAAATAGAACAAAAAAATCCTAAAATTTGTACAGAACCACAAAAGAGCCTGAATAGCCAAAACAATCTTGAGAAAGAAGAACAAAGTTGGCAGCATCATGCATCCTGATTTTAATCTATATTACAAAGCTACAGTAATCAAAACAGTATGATATTGGCATAAAAACAGACACACAGATCAATAGAAAAAATAGAGAGCCCAGAAATAAACCCACACATATATGGCCAATTAATTTATGACAGAGGAGCCAAGAGTATACACCTGGGAAAAGACAGTCCTTTCAATAAACAGTGTTGAGAAAACCAGATGGCCATATGCAAAAGAACAAAACTGTACCGTTATCTTACACCATACACACAAATCAACTCAAAATGGATTAAAGCCTTGAATGTAAGACCTGAAACCATAAAATTCCTAGAAGAAAACATAGGCAGTAAGCTCTGCCTTTGGTCTTGGTGATGATTTTTTGGATCTGACACCAAAAACTAAGGCAACAAAAGCAAAAATAAACTACTGGTACTACATCAAACCAAAAAGCTTCTACACAGCAAAGAAAACCATCAACAAAATTAAAACACAACCTACCAAATGGGAGAAAATATTTGCAAATCATATAGCTGATAAGGGATTAATATCCAAAATATATATAAGGAACTCATATAACTCAATAGCAAAAAACCAATCTAAGAAAAAAATAGGCAGAGGATCTGAACAGACATTTTTCCAAAGAATATATACAGATGGGCAACAGGTACATTACATGAAAAGGTGTTCAACATTACTAATCATCAGAAATTTAAAATCAAAATTGCAATATCACCTCACACCTGTTAGAATGGTTATTATCAGAAAGTCAAGAAATAACAAGTGCTGGAGAGGATGTGAAGAAAAGAGAAGCCTGTGAACTGTTGGTGGGAATTTATATTCGTTCAGCCACTATGGAAAACAGTGTGGAAATTTCTCAAAAAAATTGAAAATTGAACTTCCATATGATCCAGCAATTCTGTTCTGGGTATTTATCCAAAAGAAATGAAAACACTAACTCAAAAAGATATATGTACCTCCATGTTCACTGCAGCATTATTTACGATAGCTAAGACATGGAAGCACCTTAAGTGTCAATCAATGGATGAATGGATAAAATATATGTATATCTGTGTATACACCCACACCCCCCCCACACACACTGTAATATTATTTAGCCATAAAAAAGAAGAAAATTTTGTCATTTGCAACAACATGAATAGACCTTAGGGCAATGTGCTAAGTAAAATAAGTCAGAGATAGAAAAACAAATACCATATGATCTCACTATTTATTTTTATCTAAAAATAAAGCAAAACAAACAAAACCTGAACTCACAAATACAGATAACAAATTGGTGGTTGCCAAAGGTGGGAAGTGGGTGAAGTGGGTGAAGTAGGTGAAGCTGGTAAAAAGGTATAAACTTCCAGCTATAAAATAAATAAGTCCTGGGATTGTTATGTACAGCATGGTGACTATGGTTAATAATACTATATTGTATATATGAAAAACTGCTAAGCGAGTAAATCTTAAAAGTCTCATCACGAGAAAAGAAAAGTGACTGTATAGTGATGGATGTTAACTAGACTTACTGTGGTAATCATTTGGCAATATATACAAATACTGGATCGTTATGTTGTACAACTGAAACTAATATAATGGTATATATCAATTATATCTCAATTTAAAAAAAGATTTCAACTCAATGACCTAATTTTACACCTTGAGGAACTAGAAAAAGAGCAAACTAAACAACAAGCTAGTAGAAGGGAGGAAATAATAAAGATAAAGACAGAGATAAAAGAAATAGAGAATAGAAAATAGAGGAAATCAAAAAATTAAAAGTTGGTTCTTTGAAAAGATCAACAAAATTGACAAACCTTTAGTTAAACTAAGAAAAAAAGAGAGAAGACTCAAATTACTAGAATTGGAAATTAAAGTAGGACATTATTACTATTATCTCTGACCTCATAGAAATAAAAAAAAAAAATACTATGAACTACTGTAAGCCAACAAAGTAGATAACCTAGATGAAATGGACAAACTCCTAGAAATTCACAAACTACCAAAACTGACTCAAAAGAAATAGAAATTCTGAATTCCCCCAAAATAAGAGATTGAATCAGTGATCAAAACCTTCCCAACAGAGTCCAAAACCAGATAGTTTCACTGGTGAATTCTACCAAATTAACACCAATCCTTCTCAAACTCCTCCAAAAACTAGAAAAAGAGGGAACACTTCCTAATTCATTCTATGAGGCCAGCATTACCCTGATACCAAAGAAAGACAAAGATGCCATAAAAACAGAATATACTTTTGAATATAATTTATGAATATCCTTTATGAATATTGATGCAAAAATTCTTACCCTTCTGAAGCTTATAGACCAGCAGGAAAGACAAACAATAACAATAAAATAGTAAGAGTGGGAAAAGACAAGGTATTAGGTATCATGGAAGCTAGCAGGTATATCTGACCTGGATGGCAGATTGTGGGGTGGGAAAGGGCAGCTCAGGAAATACCTTCTAGAAAAAGTGACATTTAAGCTAAAACAGGTAAGATGAAGAGTTAGCTGGATAAAGAACAAGGCAAGTACCAGGCAATGGGAAGGACACTTGGGGTCTAACACTGAAACACACAGGGATCTAAAAGAAGTTATTTCTGTAAGGCTGAAGTATAGAATTGTTGGGGACAGGAGAGGAGCAGAGAGAGATGAAGCTGAAAAGGTTGGTGCTCTAACTCTAAGAGCAATGGAAAGCCATCAGACAGTTTTAAGAGGCAAAAAAAAAAAAACAAAACCTACTAGATTAACTGTCTATTTATTTGTGTGCATATCTGACTGAGGATATGAACTGTGTCTAATCATTTCCGCAGTGATCAGAACAATGCTAGGCATGGACTAAGTATTTGGTAAGTATGTATTAAGCACTATTGAATCAAAACACTAATGGGTAGCAGAACAAAAAATGAAACCTGATTTTTGATTCTATAATCTATTACACATGTAAACATATAGAGACTATAGATTCCTCAGTGATAGCTACAATGAAACCACTGAAATTAAATAATTAAAATTAGAATGAATCAATTAAATTGAAAACACACTGCCCTCTTGTTAAAAACAAAATAATAAAAGTAAAAATATTACAAAAGGAATGAATATATGTAATTACTATCAAAGAATCAATCATTAAAATGGAATGTTCTGTCATATCATAAGCCATCGGGCCTATATGATTATATGTGGGATGCACATTTCTAAACTGAAAGCAGGCAATGCAAACTACTTATATTGTCAAAATTAGACAAAATTGAGACGTGTATATTTCAGCCTTTCCAGATTCTGACCTTATTTTACTTCAAACATTATAGTGACTCATCTGATTTTTTTGTTGAACTCCACATAATTTAGCTTTAGAAGTAAGCAATAGGTTGAGAATTACAAGTCACAGGATGCCTAAGGGACCACAGGATACCAGAATCCTAAGAAAAACTATTTTCTGGCACAACTATATTACATGAAAATAAGCTAATGGTGTAATAGCGACTCTTTGCCCTAGAACAACCTTGATTTTAAAGTTGAAGGAGAATTTCTTGTTTTCTTCTTTCACCAAATTTTCAATCAAGATATTTTAAATGACCGATGTAAGTAAAATGCAATGAGGAAATAAATGCTGACTATATACTTGTTATGATTACATATTCTTTTTTGAAATTTTTACTGATAAGCTCTGGTTATGTAACAATTTCAGATATATTTCTATAAAATGGGACAGGCAGGCAATATATGCTTCAGGCCTGCAAAGACAGCGAATACAGTTGGTTGCTTGATTGATTTTACAATAATTTCAATCCCTTTTAAGAGTCTATTAAAGGTTAGATCTTTCTGTGATGATCAGGGCCCTGCCAAGCTGGGATAAATACATTCAGTAAAAGTGTACTATGAATTGAAATGATGACACCACCTTACATGCATGTTTTATCTTTTTAAAACATTTTCATATTTGGTCCTTGTACCTATCATAAAGTAATACTTGCCCCATTTTTAGATAAGGAAACTGAGTCCAAAAGAATACATGTGACTTTCTAGGGTATTTACACAATCAGTAGCAGGGACTTAGCTAAAAATGGAGACTCCTAATTAAAATATTTTTTTGCATTGGATCACTGCTAACTCTTGGTCCAGTGAGAGGTATTCTTTTTATGAGGGATGATCTTATCTTTGACCTGAGTCAAATAAATAATCCCAACAGATTACATTTTTCTTTAAGGAGTAATTGATACTACAAATATTTTTAAACTAAAGAAATGATGGCCTGTTTCACGTCAAGCTCCTGAACAAACCTCTTGATAATTACGAACCTCCTACAAAAATTATACTGTATACATGGCAGTGAAATGGATGAGGAAAGCAGAAATAAACTGGAAAGCAACATCTCAATCCAGTCTCCCATTAATTAAAAGCCACCACTTCTTTCCCCTTCATTTCAAAACCCCATGGCAGTGAACCCCAAATTGGAGACATAGGACAGAGGCGCCAGAAGACTTCAGTTCCAGGCTCCCACAGGATTTATCTATTAAAGGAAAATGGAGAGTCGGAGTATCGGGGAAAAATAGGAAGACGCGGTTTACTCCGCCCTTCGCTCCTCTACTCTCAACAATGTAATGTAGCAAGGAAACCATCTGCAATGCTGTCAGGACCCCGCTGAGTCAGGTAAGAGGCTGGAGAAACCCGCACCCCCTAAAGGCCCCTTCCTCTTTTTAATTCACCTTTCCCCCCCTCCCTTTCCGTGATTTCTCCCCTGTCTCCCACCCCTCTTCTAAGCTTTGCCCAGTGACATTTCACGGCCAACCCAAGAACCTTTTAAGAATAACCTCAGGGTCCGGGCAAGGAGGGTAGGACCGAGCCTTGGGGGGTCGTCACCTTTTGAGGTATCTGGCGTCCTCCCCCTGCATGGCGGCGGCGACGGCGGCGTGGGGAGGATGGGGATGTCTGAGAGAGGCCGGCGGGGCTATTTCCGGGGACGCTGGCCAAAGTACCCCACACCCAAAGGCGATGACAGTCCTGAGGCCTGCAAGGCGGGGCAGCTACAGCGCTCTGGTTACCAGGGTGAAGCCGCCGGCTCCTCCCACGGCTCCTAGGCCCCAAAACGCTGGCGCTGCCCAGACCCGCCCAGAGCGGCCTGTATGAGCTCCGCCTCAAAGCGCATGCGCCTGCTCCGCGGCGTCAATACGCGCAGGCTCAGTATGCGGCGCTGGCCTTTGGGACTAATCTGACGCACCCTGGAGCGGAACGTGAAGGTATTTGCCGCAGATTTCAGCGCGCGTGGTTAAGGAGGGGCTCCGTGGTCACCGCCCCCTTGAGGATGGGAATTGAAAGAGTCATCCCGGTCAGTCGAATTGATATTTCAGGTCCTTCGCTTGAAAAGAGGGAAAGGAATTCCGTTAACCTTTTAATTAGAGAATGCTCTAGAGCAGTCAAGCCCTCGGCTGGTAACCTGTAAAGAAAGGTTTGTTATTTGGGGCACTGTAGGAAAGGAACTGCACTGATTGCACTGAGAAGCTGGAACTTGTGCAGATAGGCTGACCCTTACGAAATGAATACAATTAATATCAACTTTGATCGAGGGGCAAATCTCTCACTTCCATTTTGGTATCCTAAATCTAGAATGCACCCCTGCCCCGCACACACACACACACAGCTACTGAAATTACAACACCTAAACTAACTATCCCTAACTCGGGGTACGGTTGGAATCATTTCCTCTAAGACAGGCAACTGTTGGCAATTCAGGCCATAGGGCCAAAGGGCTGTTTTTTGTTTTGTTGTTTTTTTATTGAAATATAGTTGATTTACAATGTTGTGCCAATCTCTTATACGAAGTGAAGTAAGTCAGAGACAAATACGATGTGATACCACTTATATGTGGAATCAGTAGGGCTGTTTTTGAACCCTAGCAAGTAATGTCCTCTTTTTGAGATCTATTCCCATGGGCTCAGCTATCTCATCTATGCAAATGACTTACGTTCATTTATTCAGTAAATATTAATTGAGGGCCAGCTTTGTGCCAGACATCAAACCAGGCTCTAGGGATAACAAAGGAGGCGTTTCTACTCCCACTTCTCACCTGTCCCTCTCTTCTAGTTCTATGTTTTTAGTCGCCTTGCACTGTGTCTACACCATTGTTCCACTGCCTTTTTCAGATGCAATAAGTTAATGCAGTGTACTGCATGGAATATTAAATATAGACACAGTCCATACCGACTAAGAGAGATTTTTATCGCCCACCCATTCACACAGGCTACACTATTTCTGTCAGTGTTGTAGTCGTTCTTCCAGTCTTCCAGGGAAGACTGTATGGAGCTAACTTTGACATCTTTCTTTGTATCATGCCCTCTATTAAACTATTTCAAAATTTTATCTTTTCTTCCTTCAAGATATTCCTGCAATCCAGCTTTCTTCTCCATCCTCACTTCTACCTACTAGCCTAACCATTTCAGACTTGGAATACTGCAATTCTTTCCTAACTGGACTTCCTATTTTCTGGTTTTTTTTTTTTTCCCTAAATATTCATTCTCAAAACTGATATAAAATTATACAAATTATCACTCATAGCTACATTACCTTAAAACCCCTACAATACCTAATATTGCCAGATCACAATATCTATTAAAATTCATAGTTTATATAATAAGCATTCTTGCAATATAAGCTCCTTGAGATCAGAGATTTTGCTTTGTTTACTTCTGTATCCTTAGAACAGCATCTGGCTCATAGTTGGCACTAAATAAATATTTGGAATTGAAAAAAATGCATACTTGAGCTTGAAACAATAACAACAACAAAAATCTAGAGGAAATGCCCAGAGGCCAGAAAGGAAGAACTGAAAACTAGATCAATAAGGAGATAAACTGAAACTGGGCCCGAACTAGAGAAGCTGTCAGTCTATAGCAGGAACAGTACAAGATGAGCCTAGGCATTTTATTCTTGAAAGTAAGAAAATACTAATGGTATTATGTCCAAAAGACAGTAGTCAATTTTGAGACAATTTGCCTCACAAGGAATAATTACTGTGGTTGATTTAACACATAATAAAAGTACAGGAGTCCATAATGATACTCAAAGACATATAGAAAAACAGAAAAACAAAACCTCACTTTCATTGAAGGTAATGACTGCATCAAATTCTTACTCTGAAACTTGGTAATTAAAGGAAATAATTAAGCATTTAATCCAAGCCTTTTGGAAATAAACCATAATTTACCTCCTCTTAATGAGGGAAAGCTCTTTTTTTTTTTTTTTTCTTACAGAATATTCCTGCTAGTACTGGAACAATATAATTATAGACAGTTACTATTTTGCAAGCCCCAAGAAGTAATGTACCTGATTGATTTATTATAAAATAATTTAAAATATGGTAGAGTTTCACCCCACAGATTACTTGATAATTCTAAATGGAAAAAATGGTACTTTACAATGGGGAGATATAGCTTTCAGCATTTTAAACAAGTAAACTAGGCATCATTAGTAGTCACAGTACCTGATAGTATATGCAATAGGAAGCACACAAGATCACCTATTAAGTATTCTTGCCAAAAATTAATCTGAATCTAACTAAACTGTCAGATCTGTAAAAAATTAATAAATGAAAATCTCAATTAAATAGAGTTGGGAAACAGAATGGGAAGCTCTCATGCCCTATGATGATAGCAGAGCCCAACAGAAAGAAGAAAGACTCCTTTCCTGTCAAGTTCTCAGTCAGTGAAAAGTCATGGACTCTTTATTTACTATAGCCCTCCCAACTTCCTTTTCCTCTCTATAAAAGCATTGCCCTATGGGGCACTTGCAAGTGGTTCACTGCGATTGCAGACCCCAAATTACAATGCTCTGCTGAGCCCAAATAAACACATCTTTGCTGGAGAAATGTGTGGCAGTCTATTTTTGTTTCAGGTCAACAGATCTCATATGCAGAACTAAATAAAGAAGATAGCCCAAAGAGTGGGGAACATACCCAATTGGATATCAAGATATATCATATCAGAATAATAATTACAATGTATAATATTGACATAGGGAGAGAACACAAGTGAAACAAAAAAGAGAACCAGACCCATGCACATGTGTAAACTTGAAATATGACAGAAGTGAATTTTCAGATTATGGGAAAAATGTATTTTCAATAAATGTTTTTGAGACAATTGTTTATGCATGTGTAACAAATTAAATTGGATCCCTACCTCATGCCATGTGCAGAAGCTAATTCTACATTGAATGAACACTTAAGTGTAGAAGAGAAAACTTTAAAAACATTCAGAAGCAAATATAAATTATCTTTATGACATTCAGTTAAGGACAAATTTTAAAACAAAATACAGAAAGCACTAGAAATAAGATTGATAAATTCACTCCATTAAAATTAATAACTTCTAATTATTAACCATGACACCATAAAGTAAAAAAAGATAAGTTAAAAAATGATGTGACCTATCTGCATCACATGAAAACTAACAAAGGATTAAATTGACTGCTTCAAGATCCACTATGAATCAAAAAGGAAAAGACAAACAACCCAATGGGAAAATGGACAAAGAAGAAAAAGACAAATTAGGATTAGCAAGATAAACAAAACAAAACATGAAAAGATGCTCCATCTCAATAGTAATCAGGAAGATCTCAATTAAGACCATAAAAAGATACAATTTTACACGGACCGGGGTGCAAAATTTAAAAAGTCTAACAATACCAAATTCTGGTGAAAACGTGAAACCCTGGAAATGATTTAGTAAACATTTCAGGTGTGAGTGTTCATTGCAAACTACCACTTGAGAATAAAATGTCTTCATTATCTTGTAAAGTTGAACGAGGATATTCTCTAAATTTCTGCAATTCTACCCCTAGTTATATAACTCAGAAAATTCTAGCATATGTGCACAATGAGATTTGTTCCAGAACTATCAGAGCAGTGTTGTGCATAATAGAAAAAGAAAATCTGAAAAACAACTCCAAAATATTTTTGCAGGAGAATGGATAAATATG
This sequence comes from Balaenoptera borealis, assembly GCF_965194805.1. Classification (NCBI taxonomy): domain Eukaryota; kingdom Metazoa; phylum Chordata; class Mammalia; order Artiodactyla; family Balaenopteridae; genus Balaenoptera; species Balaenoptera borealis. Next base: position 60,234,361 of record NC_138860.1, on the reverse strand, counting down.
TTTGAAATATTCACACAATACAATATTATGCAGCAGAGCCTTAGGGCTTTAACATGAACTAGAACTATACAGACAACATGAATGAGTATTAGAAACATTATATTGAATGAAAGTAAATTGAAGGAGATTACATACAGTATTTTTTAAATTGTGGTATAATTTGCATACAATAAGATGCATTCTTCTTGGCGTGCTGTTATGCATTTTGACAAGTACACGAGTCATGTAACCATTACACAATCAAAAGATTGAGCAATTCTATCATCCCCCAAATTCCTCTCTGTTCCTTTGGAGTCATCCTGTTCCCCCAACATCACGCTCTGATAAATACTGATGTTTTCTGGTCCTATAATTTCCCTTTTTCCAGAATGTCATCTAAATGTAAGCATATTTGATATAGCCTTTCGAGTCTGGTTTCTTTCTCTTAGCATTTGGGGGCCATCCATATTGTGTTTCATTAATTTATTCCTTTTTTACTGTCAGCTAGTGTTCCATTGTATGAATGTATCACAGTTTATTCATTTACCACATTTGGGTTGTTTCTAGTATTTGGGAACTGTGAATAAAGCCACTCTAAACATTACATACAGGTTTTTGTGTCAACTAAAGTTTTCTTTTCTCCTGAAAGCAAACACCTAAGAGTGTTCAGTTATATAGCAAATATATGAATAACTCTGTGAAACTGCAAAACTGTTTTCCAAAGTCGTTGTGCTATTTTGCATTCCCACCAACAATGTATGACTTCAGCTGATACATATCCTCACCAGCACTTGGTATTATCAAGTTTTTAATTTGTTTAATCAAGTCATTCTAACAGGTGTGTAGAGATAGCTCATTTAATTTAAATTGTATTTAATTTTTAAATTAAATTTAAATCGTAATGATTAATGGTATAAGCATATTTCATGTCCTTATTTACCATTTGTGTACCATTTTGGGTGAAGTCTTTGTTCAAATATTTTGTTCATTTTTTATTTATGTTTTCACTAGCCTGACCAAACTGATCAGAGAGATAGCAACAGATACTAGATCTGAAAGATACACATCATTAAAACTGAGACAAGAAATAGAAAATGTTAAAGCTCTGTATTTTTAAAAGAAATCAAAAACCTAATTACAGTTTTTCACACAAAGAATATTCCAAGCACAGCTTTACTGATTAATTCTAAGAAATAAGTTCAACTTACATACTCATGCAGAAAATAAAGAATGAAGGAATATTTACCAACATATAAAAGGGTCAGCATTATCCTGCCATCATATTCAGACAGATATCTTTAGTGAGCATATATGTAACAATCTTTAACAAAATACTAGTAAATTAAATCAGCAATATATAAAAAAAATACAACATTGTGACCAAATAGGGTTTAACTCAGAATGCAAGGTTAGTTTAACATATGAAAATCCAATAATTTACCACATTGCAAATAAAAAGGTGAATAACCATATGATCATGTCAATAGAGGCAGAAAATGAACTTGACAGAATTCATGATTTAAAAACCTATTAGAAAACTAAGAGTAGAAGGTGACTTCCTCACTCTAATAAAGAATATCTGTGTAGGTTTATTTCTGGGCTGTCTCTTCTGTCCCATTTGTCTATGTGTCAGGAAGTAAGATGCCTCCAGGTATGCTATTCTTTCTTAAGATGGTTTTGGCTATTTGAGGCCCATTTGGTTCCATATAAATTATAGGATTGTTTTTCCTACTTCTGTAAAATAAAATGCCATTGGAATTTCGATAGGATTAGACTGAATCTTTAAATAACTTTGGGTAGTGTGGAAAATTTGACAATATTAAGTCTTCTAATCCATGAACATGGGTTGTCTTTCCATTGGTTTTTGTCTTCTTTATTCTCATTTATCAGCGTTTTGTAGTTTTCATTGTATATGGTTTTTACCTCCATGAAGTTTATTTCTAAATGTTTTTTTTATATTGTGAATGGGATTGTTTTCTTAATTTCCTTTTTAGATAGTTTACTGTTAGAATACAGAAATACAACTGATTTTTGTACATTGATTTTGTTTCTTGAAACTTTTTATTGAATCATTTATTCTAACAGATTTTTGTGGAACCTTAGGGCTTTAAAAATATACAATCAGGTCATCTGCAAACAGAAATAATTTTACTTCTTCCTTTCCTATTTAGATGCCTTTTATTATTCTTGCCTAAATGATCTGATTAGTACTTCCAGTACTGTATTATATAAAAGTGGCAAGAGTGGACATCCTTGTCTTGTTCCTGATCTTAGAGTAAAAGCCTTCCATTCTCTACTGTTAAGTATGATGTTAGCAGTGGGCTTTCATAGGTGGCCTTAATTATGTTAATTTCATTCTATTCCTAGTTGGATGAGCATTTGTATCATGAAAGGATTGAATTTTGTCAAATGATTTTTCTGCATCTATTCAGATGATCATATGATTGTCATCTTTCTATCAATGTGATGTATATTTATTGATTTGCATATATTGCACCATCCTTGCATCTAGGGGTAAATCTCACTTGATCATGGTTGTATGGTCCTTTTAGTGTGCTTTTGAATTCATTTTGCTAGTATTTTGTTGAGAATTTTTGCACCTATATTCATCAGGAGTCAGGCTGCATTGCTTTGGGAAACCTTCCTGTTAATATCAGTTTGCTCCTTCTGCAAAACTGTACCTCCTAGAAGCTTTTCTTAAGTTCCAGACTTAGTAAAGTGCTTTCTCTGTTCTCCTACTGCATTTACTGTACTTTATGGACATGATTTGTTTATGAGTGATTCAAAAGTTTTAAAATCACGGATTTAAAATTACATTTCCAGTCACAGTTCTTGACACATAGTGATAACTAACAAATGGCAGCTCCTGCTTTATCAAATACAATTACAGCTTTCAAGAAGCACATAAAGTACTCACCATGTATGTAAACAGATAACTTGACTGTCATAATGGCAGTGTGAAACAAGTAGAACGTTGGCACAAAGAAGGAAATAATCCACTCATGGTGGATAGAAGCTTAGAGTGGGGCTCAAAAAGGATGAATAAAAAATTGCTTACCAGAGAAACATAATAGGGATATCCTAGGAAAGGGCAATAGTATACACACAATATATAAACAATAGTATATACACAAACATATGAAATATCATTATATATTTAGGTAAGTGCAAGTAGTTGAGATGGTTAGGGAGTTAGGTTTGAGTAGGAGAGCAATGAAAAATAAATTTGGAAAATTCAGGAGGGGCAAAATTGTGGAAAGCCTGCTATAAGAGAGTATGGTATTTGGGTATTCTCTGCACACATCGAGAGCCATGAAAGCATTTTAATATAGAAAAATTATATGTTGAAATTTATTATTTTAGCAATATTAATTGTTCTATATTTTATCCGCACAGCAGCATAGAACAGAGATGTAAGAATTACATTTTTTATTCTCCATATATGCTGCTTTTAAATTTCAATGCTGATTTGCTTCAGAAGTTCACAGAAAATCGTTTCTTACCTTGTGACTGCCTTTGGGATATCATCAAATGGCCATTGTGGTCCAAAGAATCCACATCCACTGGCTATTAATGTGGTCATCTTCTCACTTTTCAAATTAATTTGAGCTCACGTTGCACATCTTAATGCAAAAGATATTTAAGTTAAAAGGATCCTTTAAAATACATCCTCTTCTTGATGGTGGTAATCTCTGCATTCAACTAATATGATGTAAGACAACAACTATGACATCATTCATTAGGTTTCTCCAAGGGTCAGAACAGGGAGGGAGGTGGCCTACTAGGAAAATAATGAATCTCTGTGCTGTTTTTCTTCCCCATGTTCTCTTACAGCCTGAACCATACTTTGAGAAAATAGTTGTGTCAACTATTTAAATACATGTCAGCCTGATGATCCTTAAAGGCATCAGTCAAATGAATATTATCCAGTATAAATAGAAGATGTATTTTGTCTTACATGTACACACACATTCATGCACACACAAAAACACCTGTGTTTGTGAATTTGTATGTGTAGTTATATACGTACATGTTCAATGTTCCGTGCTTTTGTGTGTGTGCTTTTGAAGATGTGCACATGACATGGTGAGGGAAGAAGAGGATCTGAGTATATCCAGCCAGATCAGCTGTATTTATTAATCTAAACAAAATTTATGAGCAGGCATTACTTTAGACTTGAATATGCAAAAATGAATAGACATAGTTCCTGACTTGAAGAATTGTATCTACATCCAGTAGGGATACACACAAAATGAAGAAATAAAATTCAAAATAATACATTCTGTGATAGAGCTATAATGCATCTCTGTAGAAACTGAAGAGATGACTGTGGATTCAGACAGTTAATCCTATTCTGCACAATACACTCATCCAAGAATTGAAGCTATGAGAAGAATAAGATACAGACCTTACCTTGAAGGAATTCAAAACTATGAATAGGCAATCAGAGGACAAGTAATTGGTGTTTTAGCCATATTTCCCACACATCTACATCCCACGTCAAATTTTGTTTTGTTTTGTTATTGTCCTGGATTATTTTAAACTGCTTTTACCTATTGATTTTTTCTATAAAGAATATGCTGCACCATATCTTTTCTATTTATTGCTTCAATTCCATAATCCCTCACTATGATAGAAGTTTCATTTGAGTTAGATATTTAAGTGAATCCAATCTCTCATTAAATACACATTTGTTTAGTGCATATTATGTGTTCCAGGTACACTTCAGAGCTAAACTTGTAGTCTGGATGGATAAATTCAGGCAATGGCTATATTAATAATCAGACATCTCCTCTGAAGCCTTAGTAGCAGAATTAGAAAATGTTTAGAGCATGACAACTACTGCTGCATACCTCTGCTAGAATGAGTTGAAAGCTATTTGGTCACCAAAGAGTGCTCTCTCCTCTTCACCTCTTTAACAAAGGTATTACCATAACATAAGTGTTTATGACATACCCTCTGGGTCACTAAGAACAGAACCAAAAATGCCAATTCATTCCAGATCAGTTCCTAGCAACTGCCAGTTAGCAATAACTTTGAAGTTGGGTAAGAGATGAATTTGTGCTTCCAGGGTTGAAATATATGATGTTCCAATGAGTGATGTAACTCCATCCTTTCAAGTATGGGGCCGAAATTAAATCATATGTTATTTGACTGTTAAACTTTTAACTTTTCTTTTCTTTCTTTTCCTTCTCTTCCCCATCTTTCTCTTCCTTCCTTCTTTATCCCTTCTTTTCTTCCTTTCTTTTTTCTTTCTTTTTGTGTGTAGACAACATGTGTCATAAAAATAATAGCATACTGGAAAAAGAATTTTTTTCTGATTTGGGAAATTTCCTGCCAAATCGATATCTCTTTAATGTAATCATTACCATATCAGGAAAGGCAGTAGATACACATCAAAGACCCTGAGAAACGGTTGGAATAGGGTCAGAATCTTTCCTGTGTGTTAGTGACAAAAAGGAATTGAAATTCATTTCGTTTTATTTCACACTTCAATACATTGTCCATATTGCTTTTATTTTTTTTTTAAGAGGGAGAGGTAAAAAATAAGATACTGCTACTCTAAGTTTGACAAATTGTAAAATATTTCTGTTAAATCAGTCCTCTTCCTGTCTTTCCCACTCATTGGCATGTGAACTTCTTTTTCTTTCCAAATGAGTCAGTTGAGAGAATGTCAACATTGCTCTAAGTAGAAGATGCTATCATGCCATCACAAAAACAAAACAAAGTAAAAACAAAATAAACAAAATGCTGCTTTTCCACTTAGCAGCATTTGCTGTCCTCAGGATATGGCGATGTGTACTTCACTTTAAATGGTCTCTTGACTGAATTCTATCAAATACTCTCCCCCATAACCAAATGGACATGCTGGTGAAAATTCCTCCTTCTGAACTAAGGAAGCATTAACAGCCTAAACATTTTTAACAAGATTGGTTTTATTTTACCTTATTAAAATATTTTCATGGCTCCCAGAATACCTTTCTTTTTTAGACATTGAGATGTTGGGCTAGGATTGATTCCAAGGTTATTCTGTTGCCAATACGTTTGAGTTTATAATATCATTAAAACTGAAGACATATGAAAAGCCTGAAATGGAAAGTCAAATATAACTAAAGGAACACATACTCTTTCATTTTGCTGGTCAATTTACTCAGAGCAAAGGAAAAGCAAAACAGGCCATAGGAAGTGTTCAGTAAATAAGTTTTGAATGAATATCTATAGACAAAGAGGGAAATCACCAGATAAAATAAAAATTACTGGTGCTTTTTCATAAAATAGTAGGTTCTACATTTAACTTCTTGCATGTAGGCCGCTAGAGTAAAGACTATACAGAAATTGGGGCTTTTGCATTTTTTTCTCTTAAATAATAGTATTCCTCATAGAGAGAGCAGTGGGCAAGAGGGAGGCTGGGTGATAGTCCTTTATTTAGTTCTACCTCAGTATACATTTACTTTGTTTCTATTTTATTGGTTTCTGCTGGCCCAAGGATAAATCTATTTTATTGTACTAAAAAACTCTATATAGTGGTATAGAAGGAAAGGCCCATTTTTTAATCAGGTTGTTGGTCTTTATAATGTTAACTTGTGTGAGTTCTTTGTATATTTTGGATATTAACCCCTTATCAGATGCATCATTGGCAAATATCTTCTCCTATTCAAGTAGGTGGCCTCTTCATTTTGATAGTTTCTTTGCTGTACTAAAGCTTTTTAGTTTGACATAGTCCCATTTTTAATTTTTGCTTTTGTTTCCCTTGCTTGAGGAGACATACTAAAAATATATAGCTAAGGCTGGTATCAAAGAACATACTGCCTGTGTTTTCCCCTAGGAGTTTTATGGTTTCAGGCCTTACATTTAGATATTTAATATATTTTAAGTTTATTTTTGTATATGGTGTAAGAAAGTAGTCCAGTTTGATTCCCTTGCATGCGGCTGTCCAGTTCTCCAAACACCATTTATTGAAGAGGCTGTCTTTTCTGCATTGTATATTCTTCCTCCTTTGTTGTAGATTAATTGACCATAAAAGTTTAGGTTTATTTCTGGGCCCTCTATTGTGTTCCATTGATCTTTGTGTCTGTTTTTGTGCCAGTACTATACTGTTTTGGTTACTATAGCTTTGTACTACAGTTTGAAATCCAGGCATGTGATACCTCCAGCTTCGTCCTTCTTGCTCAAGATTGTGTTGGCTATTTGGTGTTTTCTGTGTTTCCATACAAGTTTTAGAATTATTTGTTCCAGTTCTGTGAAAAATATCATTGGTATTTTCATAGGAATTGCATTGAATGTGTAGATTGTTTTGGGAAATATAGTCATTTTAACAATATTAATTATTCCAATCCATGAGCACAGTACATCTTTTCATTTGTGTTGTCTTCAATTTCTTTCATCAGTGTCTTATAGTTTTCTGAGTACAGGTCTTTTGCCTCCTTGGTTAGATTTATTCCTAGGTATTTTATTCTTTTTTATGCAATTGTGAATGGGATTGTTTTTCTCTGATAGTTCGTTGTTAGTGTATAGAAATGCAACACATTTCTGCATAGTAATTTTGTTTCCTGCAACTTTAATGAATTCATTTATTAGTTCCAGTAGTTTTTTGGTGGCATTTTTAGGATTTTCTATATATAGAATCATGCCATCTGCAAACAGTTGCAGTTTCTTCATTTTCAATTTGAATTTCTTTTATTTATTTATTTTTTGTGTGTGTAATTGCTGTGGCTAGGACTTCCAGTACTACATTGAATAAAAATGGCAAGTGTGGGCATCCTTGTCTTGTTCCTGATCTTAAAGAAAATGTTTTCAGCTTTTCACTGTTGAATATGATGTTAACTGTAAGCTTGTCATATATGGCCTTTATTATGTTGAGGTATGTTTCCTCTACATCCACTTTGTTGAGAGTTTTTATCATAAATGAATGTTGATTTTGTCAGAACTTTTTATGCATTTATTGAGATGATCGTATGATTTTTCTTCTTCAATTTGTTAACGAGGTGTATCACATTGATTGGTTTGTGCATATTAAACCATCCTTGCATCCCTGGGATAAATCCCATTTGATCATAGTGTATAATCCTTTTAATGTATTGTTGAATTTGGTTTGCTAATATTTTTGTTGAGGATTTTTGCATCTATATTCATCAGGGATTTGGGTCTGTACTTTTCTTTTTTTTGTGGTGTTGTTGTCTGATTTAGTATCAGAGTGATGCTGGCTTCGTAGAATGAGATCAGAAGTTTCCTTCCTCTGCAATGTTTTGGAATAGTTTGAGAAGGATAGGTGTTAACTCTTCTTTAAATGTTCGGTGAAATTCACATGTGAAGACATCTTGTCCTGTACTGTTGTTTGTTGGGAGTTTTAAAAAAATTATTGATTCAGTTTCATTACTGGTAAATGGTCTGTTCATATTTTCTATTTCTTCTTATTCAGTCTTGGGAGATTGTACATTTCTAGGAATTTGTCCATTTCTTCTAGTTTGTCAACCAGTCTTTATTCAGTGTCTTTTAGTCATTTTGGTTGTCTGAAGCTCATTGTCTAGTATATTCTTTAGGAAGTGCTCATGGGAACAATATTCCTTGAGGTCTTGCTTATTCATAACAGTTGTCTGTGCTTTTTATACTTGAAGTTCAGTATTACTGAATATAAAATCCTTGGCTCACATTTTCTTTCCTTAACTCATTATTGACTGGGGGATTTTTGCAGAAACTAACACGTGTGGCTGGCGATTTTTATTTTGGCTGGCCAAAAATTAATTCTGTTATTTCACTAACACTTTGCGGATTATTACATTCAGTAGTTACACCTGACACACCTGTAAAGTCTTCTAATTTTTTGAAATGTTCTCTTCAATCCACTCTTCTGTAGAAGCAAAGGAGCATTCTCCAGCACCATGAATTTCATTTTCACTTTCCATATCAGAATCAATCACTAAGGTTTTTTGTCTTTTTGTTGGTCTAATATTCATATTGTCTGAATCAGAACTATATTCTGAAGAACTATCATCTTTGGAGACACTAGTATATATGTTGCTCAATCAGAGAAAATTCACTGAAAAATTCTTCTTCACTCAAAATTTCGCAATGCATCATTTTTGAAAATTTTGCATTTATAATATACACAAGGTTGGAACAAAAACCTAACAGAGCAAAATGTGAATGATAACAACAATCATAAGTTGTATAATGAACCCTTGATCAATTTTAAGCTCTAACAACTTCCCCCGGTGATGATAATTGTATCACTCTCTAAAAACGTATTGATAGGTCTCTGGTGAATAATGTGTTAAGTGTCTTAAATATGTTACTTTATTTTCTTCTGGCATGAAGTGTTGATGATTAAAAGTTTGTTAATGTAATTTTCTGTTCTTTATAAGTCACACATGTTTTTTGCATAAAAGGCCAAAATTTTTTTCTTTTTTACAAGGTCTAGTAATTTTATTAGGCTATGTTTTGATGTTGGTTATTCTGCATGGATAGTCAGTTATATGGTGTGCTCTTTCAAAATGTAGTTTCACATCCTTTTAAAAAATATCAGGAATATTTTCTTGAATTATAATTTAAAAAATTTGTTTTGCTCTTTTCCTTGGGTTTTCATCTTAAGGGACTCCTAATACTCATATACTGCAACTTCTTTACCTATCTTAAATGTCATTTTCTCTTAAATTCATTTTATCACTCTTCATCTCATTATAATTTAATTTTTTCTTCTTTTGATTTCTAATTTTAATTCTTTATTTGTTGCATTTATTTACTCATGTATTCTAGTATAGCTTACATTTTTAAAAGATTTTAAATTTCTAATTCTGTTTTGAATTAAATCACCTTATTTCTGACTTTTCTACTTTTGATTTATGTTATTTCATGTTCTATATCATTAATACAGATTGGGTTCTTCTGAAATAATAATTTGCAGTTTTGATCTTTTTTTCTATCTTTCATGTCTTTCTGGTGTGATTTCATTGTGATTATATGGGATTTGACCTTGATACATTTTAAGTTGTTCATTTTTTATAAAATTATATTTTGAATGTTTAGAAAGTAGTAGTAGATTTTTCTGACTTCACAGACCTCCCTCTTCTGCTATCTGCATACAGTGTTAAAAATATAGCACCTTGCTTTCTGAGATTTTCTGGCTCTGTTCAGCTTCCCCACTATTATCAGTATCTTCTTCCTTTTTTGTCTCTTTCTTGCTAAACCATGCCTCCAGTCCCAGTAATTTCTCTTCAGTATAGAGACCTGTGCCCTCTTGTGTCAAGTGTGAGAGTTCCTAGATAGCAGACTGCTTCACCTTTAAAGAACTTACAACAGGTGCTTTACACTCACATGCTGCTGGAGTGAACAATATCTTTCTCAGTTTCAGCCACTCTTCTCATATTGGTATGTTGTACTTTTCAGGTATTATCTATTGGGAGTTTTTTGGTTCTCTTATTCTTTGGGTCATCAAATGCCTTGTTATTTTCCGCTGCTTTCTCCCACACAGATGCCAATGACACAAAGGTCTTGTGACTATTGGTAGTTTGTCTCTATCTGCTTGTATTTTGAGGTTGTGTTGTACCTTGTTACCCAGTTTGTTGAATTTTTGTTTTTGCTATCTAGGTGCTATCTTTTTAATGTGGTGATCCAGGAGGACTATGCTGAAAAACTATGCTGCCACTACTATCTTCCTAGAATCTCACAACAGTTGTTCTTTTTATAGATAAGGTACCTGAGGCCCAAGGAGGTACAGTTATTTGCCCAAGATCACACAGCTAGACGCAGAAGATAAATGTACTTGAAAACACCTTGATTAGGACCTGGTACAGAGAGTCTGCTTAACGCATGCTCTTTCCTTCCTATTTCCCTCTCTCCCTTCCTCTCTTCTTCCTATCCTTCTTCCCTTCCTTCATTGCCTCCAATTCGTCCTCATTCCCTCCAGAGCCTAGATTTAAACCCAGTTATTTCTGACTTCAAAGCCTCTGCAAGCTCATTTAATATGCTATGCTTCTACCCCATGATGTGAAGTCACTGGAGCTTTTAATTCAGCAAAACCATTTAAACAAAATTAGTTTCACTAAAACCTACACTTGTCTTGCTCTAAGAACATTTTCCTCTCTGGTTTTATGTTCACATACTTTTCAAATGGAATCTATAAATGTCAAGATTCTTTGACACATGCCTCCTTAAAATATGGTTTGTTAGAAGTAAATCGATGCTCTTATTTTAATGAATATATTTACAGGCATGTTATGTAATTCTTTGAAAGCCTTTTTCATCTCCCACCTCCATCCAGGAAACCACATTTGATAAGGAGTAAATGAAATTTGAACCTAAAAAACCTTGATTTCACTTTCAAATTTAAAATCCACAGAATTTAAAGAGATTTTAAACTTGACCAAAGTCAAATGTCCTGCTTTTGAAAAATCTTATAAAAGCACTACTTTGATTTGAAAACTATATTGCTCTGGGACCCAAGTTCATAAAATCCCAAGCTCCTTTGGTTAGGGTGTTTGACTCCTGATGATACTTGATTGAAAATGATTCATTCAAAAATTGGACACACCATTAAGGCTCCCAAGGAATTTATACAAGTACACTCTGTTATGTAAAAACTCCCAATATACTACTTCTCCATAATCCTCTACGTAAGGCCAATTAGTAATTAGATCTTTGCAAGCAAAATTTTGCCTAAGGCATTAAGTCACCACACAAATCCTAAGGGATTCATAGCTCTATTTCAAGCCAATGCCTTTATAAAATCCTGTTCCAGTTTTTGGCTCTATAATGGATTTCCCAGGTTGGTGATACATCAACAGAAAATGCCATTTCCTTATTTTTTTCTCCTTGAACTTCCTGCTCTAACTGTGCAGGCTTAGTTCTTACTGTTTGAATTTACTTATTGTGGTTTGCATAAAATTATCCTACACTCATCTACGCATAGTAGATAATGGTTATTTGCCTATAAATCTAAGGGGTACTGAGTTTTATATACCTTCCTGCTCTGTGGGCACTCTCTGAACAAATGAGCAGTTGTTCTTGAAACATTTTATATTTTTATGGGATTTGGAACTGTTTCTCCTTGTTGCTTTGTTGCTTTTTAGCAGCTTGAGGCTCCTTCTTTCTTGGTGTTTACTCTGGAGCTGGTGTGAACAGAGGCTCTTGGAAACGGTAGAGTGTTAATATCCTGGAGTGTGTCTTGCTTCATGTAAAAGATTGCTTCTCTAGGCTGCTGGGAGCTGCAGCAGAAGCAAGCCTTTCACAACACACACACAAATACACACAGAGTCATGAATGGCCACACACCTACGCTCACCCTCTCACATTCTCTGATTTCGTATGTGCAGAAACAGGCCAGGAAACCTGACTCCGTGTTGATTGGAACATTACTTTGCATTCATTTACAGAATATTTGGAACCTCACATATGTTTCTCATTAACGCTCATGTTTGATTGTTCTATGTAATTTTTAAAAAATTAAATAAACCTGTATCAGAAATTGTCACTTTGCTTTAAAGAGGCACAATTGACTCCCTTTGGGGAAGCAAAGAAAGAATGAGATGAAATATTTCTGTTCCTTTACATGTATTTCCATAAATGAGACTGGCATTAAGACATAATAATGAATTTGAGGTTCAAGGGATTTTTAAATAGCTTTTGAACAAATCGAGCACAAAGTGGCATTACTTACACAAAGAAACTCATTTAAAACAGAGCCCATTAATGAAATGTGGTTTAAAATCAGGTCTGTCTTAAATATATGTTCAGAATTAAAAGTTACTGGGCCAGAGACTGAAAGTTAAGTAAGCTGATACCTGAATATTATAACTGTAAATTTGGAGGTACATTAATTTTTTCAACCCACAAGGACGTGATTTGGTAAAGTCATACCAGCATAATATTCTTAGGCCTTAATGACTTCATAAATTTCCAAAAATGCAGTTATTTGAATCTATTTCTATTTTACTTAACAACCTACAGGCTGTTCCCAAACTCAGCCTGGTCATGTTGTGGCCCCTTTAAAAAAAAAAGGAAAAAAAAAAGCCTATCTATCTATCTGTTGGGCTGCGCTCCACAGGCCTGCAAGGTCTGTGCTTGCCCAGCTTCAAGACCTAAGAGCCCAGAGTCAGCAGCAGAGACATCAGTGGTTTAATGGATGGGGAAGTTTACACATCTGAAGCAGGGTCCTAGAGCAACACCCCACTGTGTATGGCAGATGGTAGGCAGGACAGGTGGTAGTCTTTGTTCCCGGGGAGGGGAGGGGGGAAGAGGAGATTACCAGTTATAGGGGAATTGTTGTCAGGTGGGCTTATTAGTTACCAGGGAAACCAGTAGAGGGGCACGCCCCCCTCACTGCCCCTTTGATAATGACAGTCACTAGCTGGGGCCTGGGGCAAGTATGCAGGATGGTCAGTCATATGAGTAGGGTTTAGGTGAAGCAGGCACTGGTCAGGCAGAGGATGTACAGAGAGCAAGGGAGCAACCATCTTGAGTGGCCTGACCATACTCTATCTATCTATCTACCTATCTATGTATCTATCTATCATCTATCTACATATCTGAATCCAAGTGGCTAAATCAAGTGTTCCAAGACCCAGATATCAGGTTCACATCACCTCCTGACTCCTTACCTATTCTTTCAGTTCACTCTTTCATTCTAGACGTTTTGGATAGTGTTTTGAATATTAATCATATTTTTTATGTCCTATATTTGACATCTTGGGAGCCTTGAGGACCCAGGGGAGAACTGCCCTTCCCAGGATTATTTAGTTCCTAAAGATAGCAAACAACTTGCCTGTGAGCACACCTTTGATATGCAAACCAACCAATCAGAGCCCATACCTCCAACCACCTCCTTTATATATTCTTACACACCAAGCCAATAGTCTCCCTGCGACTAGGTAACAGACAACTGGGAAACACCCCTATAGTCTAGAACCCACTGGAATTATGCAAACTATCTGATCCTAAACTATCCACTGTGTACTTACCCTGCCTCACCCATTCCTCCTCTCAAAAACCCCAATAAGTCTCAGCCTCATGATTTTTTCTTCTCCCCTCTGCCTCCTGACTGACCCAAGTGCTTCGTTGTGTGGTCCTGCAAGCCATGGAGTGGCCCCTCCTCTTGGGAACTGTAGTAATAAACCATCTTTTCAATAGCAGTCATTCCTGATCTGTAGGCCTCACCATACCTGATTAAAACAAACCCTGGGTACATTTTAGTACATTTTGGTAGCCATCCCTATCATAGACTCCTGGCCTTTCTTTAGCTCTTTTTGCTTCCTATTCCTAAAGAGCTTTCTGACTCTGGACCATGCCTAACACTATTAGATACTCATTTTTGGTGAGGTATCCTCTTGTAAAACTCCTGTTTTTAAAAGTTTAAAACTCACAGAGGAGTACCTTGAATTAAGGGTGGTTAGACATCAGCCAAGCCCCTAGCTTTTGAGGTAAAGGTGCTGCATGCTGACAGGCATAACCCAATCTCCAATGCTGCCTCAGAGATGGAGATGGTTTCAACAGTGATGTACTTCTGCTGGGCGTCCCCTAGGCTCTCTTATTATCTCAAGCCCACAGCGAGTCTTACCTTATTAATCATGCTTCAGATCCCAGTTCTCCCATGGAGTGTAAGAACCTTCTGCCTAATCTTCCAGGCTCATTTCTTCATCTTCTTAAGTATTTTCTCCATCATTTCCACCCAACAGTCTCCTTACTATCTAGCCAAAGTTGTACCAATCCTTAAGTCCTTTATGAACTCTCCAATAATACCCCCTTTCTTTCGTCTGATTATATTTCATTGACCATTTTGTCATTTGTTTTCTTTCCCTCTTTATTTCATGTGCATTTTTCTTGTGTAGCTGGATTATTAGATTTTAAAATACTTGGCACTGTAGAAAAGCTTGGAATTTGGAGTCAGAGGACTTGAGCACATGTGCTAATTTTATTACTTACAAGCTGCATTAGTCTGCTTGGACTTCCATACTACAATACTACAGGCTGGGTGACTTAGACAACAGAAATTTATTTTCTCACAGTTCTGGAGGCTAAAAGTCCCAGATCAAGGTAATGCAAGGTTGGTTCCTAGTAAAGAATCTCTTCCCGGCATGTAAACAACCACCTTCTCACTTTATCTTCATATGGCCTTTCCAAGGTGCATACGTGTGGCATTTGGGAAGAGAGAGAAAGAAAGAGAGCTTTTCTTTTTATTTTTTAGAAAGAGATTTCTGGTATCTGTTCTTTTAAGAGCACCAATCTCATCAGATCAGGGCCCCACTTTATGTCCTCACTTTACCTTAATCATTTTCCTAGATGCCCCATCTCCAAATACAGACATACTGGGGGTTGGGGCTTCAACACATGAATTTTGAGGAGACATAAACATTCCAAGTGACTATGACAATATCTTTACTTTTGAAAATGAGAATACTACTACATAAAATTTCTTCCCAATGCCTTCCAAAGGGCTGAACCATGTTAAGTGCTCAAAGATAGTTATTGTATAGAACTTTAGGTAAAGAATTTTATTCTGTGTATTTATCAAATTGATATAGCAGGACAATAAGTAAATTTATGTCATCTGAGGCTCTGAAGTTAACTTTTCTGGCTTGAAGTGTTGGATATTGGCTGCTAGAAAGGCGTCACATTTTTGCAGCTGGTTCTTTCCATTACCACCACACATAGGATGAAATAGTCTATGGGATCAAATTCTCTCTCTCTAAAAAGAAATTTTAAAGAACACTTCAGAGGAAACCATCTTCTTTATCATACTGTCAACCTAGCTTCCAACTCCAGTGTGAAAATCTCAGAGTTCTAGCTGAAATATGGAAAGGCCCTTTACAATTACATGTCGTCGTTATAGAGGCCAGTTTTGTTCCATTTGGAATTTGATACTACTTTTCAGTAAGTTCTATTTCATCCCTTCCAGATCTACTAGACTTTATTTTAGACTCTCTTCCTAAAGAAACAAAAACTCTTTTTGGTGAATATTAGGTAAAAAATTCAAGTTAAAATTGCCAACCCAGGCTACTCCTTAGAACTTCAAGTTCATTGTTCAGTCCTTCCTGATTCCTAGATCATGGATCTTTTGAAATAATGTTTTTATGTGCTGCCACCAGTTATTACCAGCTCTTCCTTTGGCTTATCCCCAAATTTCTCTTTGTTCTCGCTTTCTTTCTGCTCCATTCCTAGTTAAGTTCTCATCGTGCTCCAAGGAAAACACATTATTTTCTTCTTTAAACATTCTTTCTCATCTGAATTCCTATTCTCAGTTAATGGTATCACTTTTCATCTTGTTGACCAAATTAGAAACTTTGGAATCCATTTTAATTCCTTCTACTTTTACATTCCTCACATGTAATTTAATTGATCACTGAATCATGATGCTTCTCTCTCTTGAACACCTCTGAATTCATTCATTTATTCAATAAGCATTTATTGAGAACTGTTTATGTACCAGGTGCTAGGAATTCAATGGTGAGTGAGATCAGCCTGGTCGTCACAGTCACTGGTTTTATGGTCTAGTGGGAAATGAGTTTTCTCTGCTTGGGAAAATGGTGGTTACTCTGAACTCATTGAAGGGATGTCAGGGCAACAGGAATAGAGGGAATAGAAGGTGCAAAGCCCTGGGAACAAAAGAAAAAATGTCTATTAGTGAAATGGAACCAATCTCAATAATTACAAATGCCTTCTAAGTTAGAGGTTCCCTCACCTTTAACTAATCTTTTGTTTGCTGATAAACCTGTCTTTCTACAACACAGACTTGATTATTATACCCTTGTTTAAGAACTACTGATGAATTCCCATTACCTATAAAGTCCAAACTCAGCATATGATACATAACCCTGTGTGGGATACCTCTAGCCATCCCACATTACTTGCCATTTCCCAAATAAAAATGAACTTTAAAGTTTCATGAAAATGCACTTTAAATTTACTTCTTCCTTCTACATTTGTTCACCTGATAAACTCACTTTAGACTCAGTTTTAATGTCATCATTATGAAAACTTCCCTGACCCTCCAATTTCTCAAATAAAAATAATTGCTTTTTTGTCTTTGATTTTGTAGCTAGTCACAAGTTCATACTGTTTCTATGACTGCCTCCATAGCCAGATTATGTATTTTTCAAGCCCTCTGACTATCTTTGTTGCTTTTCTAGCTCTGAAAACAGTGTTCAGTAACACATCAGAGGTGTTCAGTAAATATAAACTAAATTAAGCTGAATTCACTCTTTCACAAATACTCTTTTCTCTCCTCACTGGGATCAATGCACTTGACTCCTTATGTTTGATTTTTCTCCTTCCCATTTTTAGAAATCATTTGTCCATTAAACTCAGGCCTTGCATTTAACCAAGAAATCTTTTTAATAAAGGTACAACTACTTGTGGAGTGCACCGCTGAATTAATACGAGAATTATCAACCTTTTATAAAGTTGGGCTTACAATAACATACATTTCCTTATGTAGATACTGACATCCTGATGTTGATTCTTTTTTTTTAATTTATTTATTTTATTTTTTTTGGCTGTGTTGGGTCTTCGTTGCTGCGTGTGGGCTTTTCTCTGGTTGCGGAGAGCAGGGGCCACTCTTTGTTGCAGTGTGCAGGCTTCTTATTGCGGTGGCTTCTCTTGTGGAGCACGGGCTCTAGGCACGCGGGCTTCAGTAATTGTGGCACATGGGCTCAGTAGTTGTGGCTTACAGGCTTAGTTGCACCGCAGCATGTGAGATCTTCCTGGACCAGGGCTTGAACCTGTGTCCCCTGCATTGGCAGGTGGATTCCCAACCACTGTGCCACCAGGGAAGCCCTGATGTTGATTCTTGAAATCTAAAATAATACTGTCATTTTACTTCTCCAATTGCTGCTTTTTCTGGCTTTTCCCATACTAACTAGCTTAATACATATTTATTTAAATAAATAAGTATGTATTATGTTCAGTTTAATTCAGTAGAAGTGATTACCAACAAATTTGAAGGCAAAAATGTAAGGATCGCCATAACAAAGCATTTATTATTGGCAAACAAACAGTATCCTGAATTTCTCCATGTTTCAGGATCCCCTGCATCATGTAAATACCTACCTAGGAATTTATAATATAGAAAAAAAACACCCTATATATTATTCTCTATATGAAGGATGCTATTTTACAGGTATGCATTTGCTTGTGCTATTTTCTCTGCCTAGAAAATCCTAACCACTCTTATTCTTTATAAGAACCACTCTTTAGAAAAGTCCTAAAGATGCTACCAGAAAACTACTAGAGCTCATTGATGAATTCGGTAAAGCTGCAGGGTACAAAGTTAATACACAGAAATCTCTTGCATTCCTATACAATAACAACAAAAGATCAGAAACAGAAATTAAGAAAACAACCCCATTTACCAATGTATCAGAAAGAATAAAATACCTAGGAATAAGCCTAACTAAGGAGACAAAAGACCTGTACTCTGAAAACTATAAGATGCTGATGAAAGAAATTGAAAATGACAAACAGATGGAAAGATATACCATGTTCTTGGATTGGAAGAATCAGTATTGTCAAAATGACTCTACTACCCAAAGCAATCTACAGATTTAATGCAATCCCTATCAAATTACCAATGGCATTTTTCACAGAACTAGAACAAAATATTTTTAAATTTATATGGAAAAGCAAAAGACCCCAGATAGCCAAAGCAATCCTGAGAAAGAAAAATGGAGCTGGAAGAATCAGACTCCCTGACTTCAGACTATACTACAAAGCTACAGTAATTAAAACAGTATGGTACTGGCTCAAAAACAGAAGTATACGGCTTCCCTGGTGGCGCAGTGGTTGAGAATCTGCCTGCCAATGCGGGGGACACGGGTTCGGGCCCTGATCTGGGAGGATCCCACATGCCGCGGAGCGGCTAGGCCCGTGAGCCACAATTACTGAGCCTGCACGTCTGGAGCCTGTGCTCCACAACAGGAGAGGCCGCGATGGTGAGAGGCCCGCGCACCGTGATGAAGAGTGGCCCCCACTTGCCACAACTGGAGAAAGCCCTCGCACAGAGACGAAGACCCAACACAGCCATAAATAAATAAATAAATAAATAAAAATTAAAACTTAAAAAAAAAACAATTAGGAATTTCTTAAAAACAAAAACAAAAAAAACAGAAGTATAGACCAGTGGAACAGGATCTAAAGCCCAGAAATAATCCCACACACCTATGGCCAATTAATCTACAACAAAGGAGGCAAGAATATACAATAGAAAAAAGGCAGTCTCTTCAATAAGTGGTGCTGGGAAAACTGGACAGCTACATGTAAAAGAATGAAATTAGAACATTCTCTAACACCATACACAAAAATAAACTCAAAATTGATCAAAGACCTAAATGTAAGGCTGGACACTATAAAACTCTTAGAGGAAAACAGGCAAAACACTATTTGACATAAATCACAGCAATATTTTTTGGTCCACCTCCTAGAGTAATGAAAATAAGAACAAGAATAAACAAATGGAACCTAATTAAACTTAAAAGCTTCTGCACAACAAAGGAAACCATAAACAAAATGAAAAGACAACCCACAGAATGGGAGAAGATATTTGCAAGCAAAGCGACCAACAAGGGATTAATCCCCAAAATATACAAACAGCTCATGCAGCTCTATGTCAAAAAAACAAACAACCCAATCAAAAAATGGGCAGAAATTCTAAACAGACATTTCTCCAAAGAAGACATGCAAATGGCCAAAAATCACATGAAAAGATTCTAGATCACTAATTATTAGAGAAATGCAAATCAAAACTGCAATGAGATATCACCTAACACCAGTCAGAACGGCCATCATCAAGTCTACAAACAGTAAATGCTGGAGAGGGTGTGGAGAAAAGGGAACTGTCCTGCACTGTTGGTGGGAATGTAAATTGATACAACCACTATGGAGAACAGTATGGAGGTGCCATCAAAAACTAAAAATAGAACTACCATATGATCCAGCAACCCCACTCCTGGGCATATATCCAGAGAAAACCATAATCTGAAAGGATACATGCACCGCAATGTTCACTGCAGCACTACTTACAATAGCCAAGACATGGCAGCAACCTAAATGTCCATCGACAGATGAATTGGTAAAGAAAATGTAGTACATATATACAATGGAATATTACTCAGCCATAAAAAAGAATGAAATAATGCCATTTGCAGCAACATGGATGGACCTAGAGATTATCACACTAAGTGAAGTAAGTCAGACAGAGAAAGACAAATATCACATGATATCACTCATATGTGGAATCTAATTTTTAAAAAAATGATACAAATGAACTTATGTATAAAAGAGAAACAGATTTAAAGATATCAAAATCAAACATGGTTGCCAAAGGGGAAATATGGTCAAGGGGAGGGATAAATCAGGAGCTTGGGACGAACATACACACAATACTATATATAAGATAGATTAGCAATAAGGACCTACTGTATAGCACAGGGAACTCTACTCAATATTCTGTGATAACCTATATGAGAAAAGAATCTAAAAAAGAATGGATACATGTATATGTATAACCGAATCACTGTGCTATACACCTGAAACTAACATAATATTGTCAATCAACTATACTCCAATAAAATTTTTAAAAATACCACTCTTTAAAAACCAGCTTTATTATTGCCTCTTGCATGAAGCATTCCCCAAGCCTCCTGTCAGAGTTACAGTAAGAATCCACAGAATCCTGTTTTTATCTTAGAGCACATTCCACATCATATCAAAATTATCTTTTTACCCTCCGTTTTTCCCAATTGAGAGTAAACTCTTCAAAGAAAGGATCCATTTTTTTTTTTAATAGATCTTTCTTGGAGTATAACTGCTTCACAATACTGTTAGTTTCTGTTGCCCAACAAAGTGAATCAGGCATATGCATACACATGTCCCCATATCCCCTCCCTCTTGAGCCTCCCTCCCATCCTCCCTATCCCACTAATCAATGAATTTGGTAAGGTTGCAGGATACGAAATTAATGCACAGAAATCTCTGGCATTCCTATACACCAACAATGAAAAATCAGAAAGAGAAATTAAAGAAACACTCCCATTTACCACTGCAACAAAAAGAATAAAATACCTAGGAATAAACCTGCCTAAGGAGGTGAAAGACTTGTATTCAGAAAACTATAAAACACTGATTAAAGAAATAAAAGATGACATAAACAGATGGAGAAATATACTATGTTCTTGGATGGGAAGAATAAATATTGTGAAAATGACTATACTACCCAAAGCAATCTACAGATTCAGTGCAATCCCTATCAAACTACTAATGGCATTCTTCACAGAATTAGAACAAAAAATTTTACAATTTGTATGGAAACACAAAAGACCCCGAATAGCCAAAGCAACCTGGAGAAAGAAAAACGGAGTTGGAGGTTTCAGGCTCCCTGACTTCAAACTATACCACGATCCATGTTTTATTAATGTATTTTATTCCAGTGTTCCTGACACACAGTAGCTTCTTAGTAAATGTTTATTGACATTATTGAGTTTTGACGCTTAATGTATTTTTTACACCAAATGTATTTTCAGGGCTGGCAGTAGGTAGATGTGTGAAGTTTGTCTCTTGTATTCTTCTGCTATAATCTCCTTTCTTCCTAACTTTTAGTGCATACTTTATTGTCTTCATGCTTTTCCAGCAGTCTTCTCTCATGGTTAAGAATATGTCTCTTATAGTCTTATAACACTAAGATGTTAATGAGGGATATACCAAAGGAATTAATTGTGTAATTTTTGGCACCAAGGAACCTGAGTAGGGGTCTCTATTTTGGTGGGCCTGAGACTTTCCAGTTCTGGTTAAATTATGGTAAGTATGCCCCTATGTCATATCACTCTTTGCTGCTACCATTAAGTAATCTTGGAACTCCAGAGGTCTGTTCACTGTTAGTTATTCCCATATAACCAAATGTCTCATATGAGTAAATCCAATTTGGAAGAAATGTTGGCTAAACATAATAAAAAGTTCCTTTTAATTGAGAGGTATTGAACTGAAATACCTCTGATGTGTCCAGCGGGAATTTGACATGTTGATTTCTCAATCTATTCAATGTTTACTATTTAGGATACTGGTTTATTGCCACACAAATTTCTGCCCCAACTCTGCAAACTAAACTATCATAATTGGATGTCTATACATTAGCATTCCATCTGAGGACGTTTTCAGTCTGGCTCTTCATTACCTTGTCAGTCAACCCTCCGCATATTCTCTTTTCAAGTCATGTAAGACTGCTTCTAAATCACCAAACCACTATGTATTTTCACTCGTCTATATCTTAGCTCATGTAGTTTGCTTTCTCTGGATTTCTCTTCTCTTGCTTATCTCCCTTTAACGTTTTGACTCATCTTTCAACTCTCCTGAGAAAGAGTGATTGATTCTTAAAATAGAATGACTTGCTCCTTCTTCTATCTCCCGCAACACTTTTGTCTAGATTATAGAATTTAGTACAGTGTTGTAGCTTGTTGTATCCTTGTGTATATCACCCACTGAAATATTAATTCTTTGAGATAAAGGATTATGTATTCCTCCTATTTTTTTCTCCCTTCTCAGCCCATTTCAGTTCCTAGAAACTTAGAACAATTTGCTTTAAACGCAGTGGAGGGATGTTGTAATAAGTAAAGTCAGTAAATCGATTGACCTGGCATATATAGTACACTAAAATAAAGTTATATATTTACAGTAAACATTTTTTTTCAGAGCTATAGGACTGCTTTAGCCTTGGTTTTTCATTTATGTTAATGGCATTAGCAAAGTGAACTGTATATATTACTATAACCATAGGGTGATGCTGGTCATTCAAGCCAGAGTCTGGATGGCAGTAGATGAAATGCAGAGATTAAATGGATAGTTGATTGGTTGACCTAAGGATTCCTTAACCTCTGAAATCAAATGATGCCTGTGATTTTCATTACCGGCCTATGCAGAGGCTTATAGGCAAAGTAGATGCTGGCCATGGTGCTGAAGATTTATTTATTTTATTTATTTATTATTTATGGCTGCGTTGGGTCTTCGTTGTTGCGCGCGGGCATTCTCTAGTTGTGGAGAGTGGGGGGCTACTATTTGTTGCAGTGCACGGGCTTCTCATTGTGGTGGCTTCTCTTGTTGTGGAGCATGGGCTCTAGGCACGCGGGCTTCAGTAGTTGTGGCATGTGGCCCAGTAGTTGCGGTGCACGGGTTTAGTTGCTTCACGGCATGTGGGATCTTCCCCGACCAGGTCTCAAACCTGTGTCCCCTGCATTGGCAGGCGGATTCTTAACCACTGTGCCACCAGGGAAGTCCGGTGCTGAAGATTTAAATTACACGTATCTCTTAGCCATATGGTTTTACACAACATCAGAAAAATCAAACCAGTGCCAGTCGAGCACAAGTTTAATTTATTTTATAGATTATATTTTAATGTATGCCTATATATAATGATATCATTGCCCACAACACTTATCAGTTCTACTAGTATTTCTCAACACAGGATAGATTGAAGTACATCATTCCTGAATCATTTAATTTTTTTCAGGGACTTAAAATGTGACTGTAGTTATCTATCATACTCTTAAAAAACTCCTTGTGGAAGTATTATGGATGGCTTCATAAAATTAAGACACTGTTCACCAAATCAAGACACAAGTACCAATAAGCATTCATGTCAGGCAGGGACCTTCATTGAAGAAATCAGATTTACTGTGTAGATATTCATCCTCAAATTTACTTATTGGAAAAATTTTTGTTTCCAGACATAGTTTTAATACTTATAGTAAGAAGTGAGGAAACATGCTTAGAGTAGGGAGGTTCTGAATTAAGCAGTTTTGATGACATATATCTTGAGGTAGATTGGGTGTACAGTATTGTTTTCCTTCTATGTAAGCTTTACTTGTGGATGAATATTTTTATGTGTGTGTGTAGTTTAGGCTTAAATGAAACCTCAGTGTGGAAGTAGTAAAGTGTTACTATGCATATTCCTTTCAAAGCCTGTTTAGGTGAAGGTCAGTTGATAATAGTGTCTGAATATAGAGGAGAAGAAATAAAAGAACAAATCTTTCAAATACTGTTGCTAACACATTTTTAAAGACAATATATTTCCACATTCTAAGGTTTTTGTTGTTGTTGTTGTTCTGTACTTCTGTCTTATCTCACATGATTGTTGAAGGAGTCAATTGAAATAATGAAAATAAACGCATTTTGTAGACTAAAACTTCCTATGCAAATACAAGATTTTATTATTACCATTTCATACTTGGTCTTGATTCTAAGCCTTTTCACCTTTTATCCTACTCTTCAAACTAGGGTCACAAATCTTGGATGGTAGGTGAAGACTTTCTCAGAAATAAAATGCCTGAAATAGATTAAAGGAATAAATGTCCAGATCTTTGACTTTGATATATATTGATACTTGTTCCCAAAACTGATCTGCCTGACAGAGCACCTGTTTTGAAGGAGCAGGTATTACTTTCCCACCTTCTCTTTCACAGTTGTTCTTTCCTCACTTTACATTCAGGATATCCCATTTAGGATATTACTATGATACATTTTTCTGAGGTGTAAAAAATCTCTATGGCTCCAACCAATAGGACTATTTGAAATATTAATGTGGTATTGATAAATGGTTCCTTCTGGGTTACAGCTTCATTTGCAAATAAAATTTCCACTTCTTTGCTTTCAACAAAACAGACAGAAGATGTAATTAAATTATTAGCTGTTATCTAATTTAAAAAAATTTTTGATAATAGGTCATATAGGATTTTTGACATAAAAATAATAAATATAAATAAATATATAGGGACTTCTCTGGTGGTCCAGTGGTTAAGACTGCCTTCCAATGCAGAGGGTGTGTGTTTGATCTTTGGTTGGGGAGCTAAGATCCCACATGCCTCACAGCCAAAAAAACCAAAACATAAAACAGAAGCAATATTGTAACAAATTCAATAAAGACTTTAAAAATGGTCCACATCAACTTTAAAAAATATATATATAGATATGGTGTAATAAAACTTTCATTTCCATACTATGAAGACTGTTTCTCAGTGTCTATACCTATTAAAACAAATTAAGTTAAAACAAATAGAATTTATGATCAGTCCTGTCTCATTATACTAGTAAAGTATTTATCCATAGATACATTAATTGAAAATATAAGATCCAATCTATCTTATTAAAAGATATTTCCAATAAAAATTTCATTTTATTTAAAAATTATTTATGAGATCTGAACAATACTTATGTTTTGACTTCTTAATTTTGGAGTGCCCGGGGTCTTTGGTATTTACAGGTCTTTTGCTGTATCTATACTCAGTTCCTTCTTTATTTCATCTAGTCTCAGTGCTTTATATTCTATTTGTATACTGATAACTCCCAGTATACAAATAGAATATAAAATAAAATCCAGAGTTATGAAATCCAGATGTGAAGCCAACTACTTTGTCAACATCTCCACTTGTATATCTGACATCTTAAAGTTTTGAGTTTTTCTCAAAATTTGCTCTACCCACAGCCTTTTCTGTTAGCTGAAAGATACTCCATACCCTCAGTAGTTTGGATGCCAAACCTTTAAGTTATTCTTTGTTTTTTTCTTTCTTTTACATCCCACATCCATTCTGTCAAGAAACTCTATTAGCTTTACCATCAAACTACATTTGGACTCTGTGACTTCTCGCTACTCGACGGCTAGCAACTTGGCTTGAGCCTCCATCATATCTTATCTCTATTAATGCAGTAGTTTCCTAACTGGTGTCCTGAGTCCACACTTGTCACCATATAGTCTATTCTCAATCAGCAGTCAGAATCATCTTGTTAAACATGTCATATTATGTTACTCCTCTCACAATCCTGAAAAGGTAACTGTGATGATTAATTTCATGTGTCAACTTGGCTGGGCCATAGTGTCTAGACATTTGGTCAAACATTACTCTGGATGTTTTTGTGAGACTGTTTTTCAATGATATTAACATTTAAATTGGCAGACTTTGAGTAAAACAGATTGCTCTTCATAATGTGGGTGGGCCTCATTCAATCAGTTTAAGGTGTGATAGAACAAAAGAGTGACCTCCACCAGCAAATGGCTTTCGGGCTGGAGTTACAACACTGACTCTTCCCTGGGTCTCCAGTCGACTGGCCAACCCTGCAGATTTTGGACCTGCCAGTCTCCACAACTGAGCAAGCCAATTTAAAATCATCCCTATCTACCTATCTATTTATGTATGTATTTATGTATGTACATATGTATCTATCTATCTATCCTCATCCTATTGGTTTTGTTTCTCTGGAGAATCTGGACTAATAAAGTAACATTTTACAAGATTTAAAAAAATATATCAGAATACCTACTATCATAACATCTATTCATTGATGCACTAAGGCAAGAAAAGAGATCAGTTAAAGTGAATATTTAGATTTTCTCCTTCTTCTTTAATTTTTGTTGTTTTTATTTTTCTAATATGCCCATTAGCCAAAGTTTTCAAAACTATTGACATTATATATAAATTTTAGACTCTCTGTTGCCTTTATAGTTTTGTCCCATTTTTTTTATTCCCAACATTATGATATATGTGATTTCTCTAGGATTTTTAATTCAGTATTTCCAGATGTTTGACTATTTTATTAATCTTTTCAAAGAATCAGCTGTTGGTTTATCGTTCTCTTCTGTCATATCTTTGTTTTTTATTTTATTCATTTCTGTTTTTTAAATTTTTCTCTATTATGTGTGGAATGTTTAGCTCATTATTTTTAATTTTTTAAACTAGTATATTTAATTCAGGTTATATATTACATGACCCACATTCCACCATCCAAAATTCTTGGGTTCAAATGTGTTTTAGAATTTAGTGTTTTTGGATCTTAGAATGGCAATGTGGTATATACTGAATATTATAAAAATCCCCAGTGAGACCTGTGCCAATAATCTGTGTTCATATACACTGACATAATAAAGACTATAATTAGCCTCATATCACATCAGTTCAGGCTTTGGTGTCAAACTTTTTAAAAAATTGGCTTTCATGGATTTGGGGCATTCAGAATTACAGATGAGGGGTTGAGGGTCATATTGCTTTAGCTTTGTATGTCTCACAAGATTTGATACTTAGTGCCTTCATTGATACTTAATTCTAATAATGCTTTACTTGTTAACCCTAATGTAGTTAGAAATGTCATTTCAAAATGCTTTACTTGTTTCAAAATGCTTTACTTGTTAACCCTAATGTAGTTAGAAATGTTATCTAGTTTCCAAATGTTTGGAGATTGGGAATGATTGTTTAATTTTTTGAGATCTCAAGTGTAACTTTCAGTTTTGACAAATGCTTACATTTGTATAAGCCACACACACGCCAAGACAGAAAATTTTCATCATCTCAGAAAGTTCTTCTGTATGCCTTTGCAATCAGTTCCACTCTCCTAGAAGCAGCCACTGATTTGATTTCCACCACTATAACTTAATTTACCTATTCTAGAATTTCATACAAGTGGAATCAGAGTATGCACTTTTCGTGTCTGGATTCTTTCACACAGAAAAATGTTTGTGAAAATTATTCATGTTGTTGTGTATATCAATACATTGCCCCTTTTCTATTGCTGAATAGTTTTCCTTTGAATATAACACATTCATTGTACGGCCTTTAGGGATAGAACTGCTATAAGCAAGGGTGTTTGTGGGCATATGTTTTCATTTGTTTTGGTTAAATACCCAGGAGTAGAATTGCTCTGTTACATAGTAGATGCATATTCAGCCTTTTGAGAAGCTACCAAAGAGTTGTCTGAAGAGGTTACATCATTTTGTATTTCCAACAGCAATGTATTAGAGTCCCAGTTGCTTCTCATTCTCTCCAACATTTGATGTAGATTGTTTTTATTTTAGCCATTCTTATATGCGAACCATAATCTCTGCATTTGTTTCTGTGTTTTATGTAAATCATCTATTTCTCCTGGTCTTGAGGAGTGGCATTATTTAGAAGAGGTCCTGTGGGTCTCAGAAGTGCAATCCTGCCTGGCCACCAGAGCTACGTGCTCAAGGGATGTCCCATATGTGGGCCGTGTGTGCCCTCCGTTGTGGTGGGACCACAGCTGCTGCTGAAGCATGCTGTTGTGTGAGTTGGCTCCCAGTGTGGCTACTGGGTCTGCCTGTGGCTGCCATCTATGGTGGGGCCATCTCTGAGGTCCAGCCAAGGTGTAGGAGTGGACGGGGCTCTTAGTGGTGTGTGCCCTCTGGCACTAACAGGTTAGAGGGAGAATTCCAAGATGGTGCCCAGCCAGTGGCAGTATTATTAGCAAAGTAGCCTGAAAGAACAAAAAGGGCTCCCGCTCATTTCTCAGTCCCTGGGGAACATCCCAAATGTTTCCTGCCTCTCTGGCAGATGCTTCAAAATTAGTAAGAGGGTTCCCTTCACGTATAATCCATGCACATTTCAATCTGGTGTTTTTGTGCCAGTTTTAAGTTCTAGCAACCATATGCTCAAACCCTTTAAAAGTGTTCTTTTTGTTGTCATTGTTCCCTGCAGTTATACAGTTTGCCTGGACATATTCCTCATTAGTTTTCAAAACCACGTGTTGGGGGGGGTCTCTCCTACGCAGGATCCAAGAGTTGGGCTGCCTGATGTGGAGCTCAAATCCCTTGCTCCTCCGGTAAAAGATCCACAGTTTTGTGATCCCTTCTGGTTGTGGATCACTGTGGCTAGGGTGTGGGTTTTTCCTTGTTGAGACCATATCTCTGCCTCTCCTACTCATTTGGATGCTGTCCTTTTACCCTTTGTTGTGGAGGCTTTGTTTATCCGGTTTTCAGGCCCCTTTTGAAGGAATTATTTCACCTGTAGTTGTAGATTTGTTGTGTCTGTGGGGGAGGTGAGTTCAGGATCTTCCTACACCACCATCTTGAAACCTCTCCTGTTTTGTACTTTTTAAAACGGAAGTCTTATATACCTTTTGTTAAATTTATCCCTAGGATCTTATGTTTCTTGATGTTATTATAAATGGTACTGCTTAAAAATTTATTTCTAATTGTTCATTGCTAATATATAGAAATGCAATAGATTTTTGTATATTGATTTTGTATCATGCAACATTATTATTAAAATCACTTATTAATTCTAGTAGTTTTCTTAGAGTTACCTTAGGAGTTTTTACATACACAATCATGTCATATGCAAATAAAGACGATTCTTCCTTTTTCCAATTTCCGTTATTTTTTTCTTCTGTCCTTTTGTACAAGCTAGAATCTCCAGTATAAAGTTCAATAGAAGTGATTAAAGTGAACATTTTTGTTTTGTTTAGTAAATAGGGCTTGCTTTGCTTTTTAGGGCAAAAGCATTTACTATTTCACTGTTAGGTATAATACTAACTGTAAGTTTTTTGTAGATGACTTTTATAAGGTTGCAGATGTTTTCTTCTTTTATTAGCTTGCTGAAAGTTTTTATCATAAATGTGTGAAATGCCTTCTCTGCATCTACTGAAATAATAAGATTTTTCTTCTTTAATTTGTTGATGTGGTGAGTTACATTGAGTAATTTTCAAATGTTAAATAAACTTTGCATTCTGGTGCCAAATCCAATTTGTCATGGTGTATTATCCTCTCCATGTATTACTGGATTCAATTTGCTAATGTTTTGTTAAGGAATTTTACATCTATGTTCATAAGGTATATTGGTCTGCAGTTTTCATTTCTTTTTTGCTTTTCTTTCCTCTGTCTGGTTTTAGTATCAGGGTAATACTAGCCTCATAAAATTAGTTTCTAAGTGTTCCCTCCTCCTCTATTTTTGAAATTTTTGTACAATATTGATATTATTTCTTTTTTAAATGTTTCATAGAATTCACCAATACATCCTTCTGAGTTTGTTCCATGATTCTTTTCTCCGCTGTGTCCATTTTGCTGGTAAACTTACTGAAAGTATTCTCTATCTCCAATATCATGTTTTTTTCATTTTTAGATTTTCCATTGGACTCTTTTGTATAATATTAATCTCTGTGTTAAAATTCCCCATCTGTTCATGTAAGTTGTTAATTTTTTCATTCGTTTTAAAAAACCTTTTTATCATAATTATTTTAAAGTCCCAGTTTGATAATTCCAACCCCTGGGCCATGTCTGGGTTTGTTCCATTTTATAATTTCATTATGGGTTATCTTTTCTTATTTTTTGAGTGTGTCTCATAATTTTTGATTGAATGCAAGACACTGAGTAGTAGTATAGTAGATTGTAAGGTAAATAACATTTACTCTCTGAAAAAGGCGTTCCTCTTCTTCTGTGAGGTCGTTACATGAGTAAATTAAACTAGCCTGTGATTTAATTGGGTCTGGGTTTTGTGAATGCTTGAATTATGTTCAAGAAACCATAGGCTTCACATTTTCCCAGTTGTGGCCTGATGCTGTCTGGTACTTACTATAAGGCCTGGAGTGCCAAACATATATCTCAGTTCTCCTTTTGTGGCCTCAAGAGTTTAGCAAGTCTATGCACCTTCACCAGAAGGTAGTCCTCTCTCAAAGCTTTTCTTTTTTTTTTTTCCTCCAGAATTAGACTGCTATTGCCTCATATTTGGCAATGCTCAGAAGGTAAGAGGGCTTTCTCAGTTCTGCTGCTCCTTCCTTAGATATAGGGAGACTTGTGTACTTGTGTCTTCAGAATGGTGACTCTCTCAATGCTTCTTCACTTCCCTTAGCATCAGACTGCTGTGGTCTAGTGCTTGGTGCGAAGCTTGGAGTGTGTGTGTAGGGGTGGTGGGGAGGTGGAAAGATTTCACTTGGTTTTCCGTCTCTGCCCTTGACTTAAGCAGCTCCTGCTTGCGTGAGCCTCAGAGGGAACCTCTCTCGGGTCTCTTCTTTCTTTCCCAGTGGCAGACAGCTGCTGTCTTATACTTCGTGCAGGATCCAGAGCACAGAGCATTTCTCTCAGTCTTTCTGCTCTGTCCTCAGTCTTAGGCATACCCTGCATGCCTGTGATTTAGCAGATGACTCTCTCAATTCTCCTGCCGTGCTCTCGGTCTTTTTCATGAGCTCTCAGTTAAGGACTAAAAGAGTTGAACTATGAACTCTTTTCATAGTTGTTGAATGTTTCAGACTCTCCTTGTGTCTGGGGCTCTCAGGATCCTATACTGTCACGCCAGCCCATGTGTAGCCTTTTGACATTTATTAAAATTTCAATTGTTTTCTTCTTACCCTTCCTTCCCCTTCTGCTGCTGTGGCAAAGGAGACACAGTAGTGTGTGCTATCTCTCCTGAGAAGAGCTTGTCACTCTTCTGATTCTAGTTCATTAGGTTAACTTGTGACATCAGATTGAAGCCATTACTTAGCTAATTCACATTATCATTTACATTTTAGCTCAACCTTCATTTCCTAAGCAAGAGCTTCTATGTTCTAGACTATAAAGTACCCTTGCTTTTCCCTCCCACAAATTTTTGCTCCCCTTCCTTGTTTGTAATCATTATTATACATATATTTTTTACCTTTAAAATGGCTGCAGCTTTCTCGAAGACAGAAATTATGCCTGTCTTAACTCACTCTTATATATTCCAAACCTTAGTGTAGAGTCTGGTATTAGAAGGCACTCAATAAAATATTAGTTGAATTGAAATTGAAATTCTCACTTGATTTCCTGGGAGATATTTTGACTTCCTGACTGAATGATAAAGGAAGGGAGATCATTTCTTTTTGTATTTGAACATCATCTAAATCCTAATCGTTCCCCTAAAAGTTTAAATTATCATTTCCTTTTATTCCCAATGTTGCTGGGAAGAGCATATGCCTTTGAAGTCAGGATTATGGTCTCTGGCATCATATAGTCTTTGTTTTGTGTCTCATCTCTTCAGCTAGCAGCTAAATGACCTTGGGCAAATTATAATATTTATTGGCTCAGAATCTTACTTTCCTCATTCATTAAATGTCACCCATCTCATTGGGTTGATATAAGAATTAATTTAATTAATGTGTACAAAGACCTAGCACCTAGTACACACTCAATAAGTGGTAAGTATTGTCTTCAGTACTTTCTTGTCCTTTCTTTGTTGTTTTTCCAAGAAAGGATGAGAGTTACCATCTATTAAAAGGACTCTCTAAGAAGGAACAAGCAATTATGTGGATTTCCTTCCCCTAGAGCCAGTATATCACTAAATTGCTTCTTTTCTTCCTTCTCTTCTTTTCTTTCTCTGGTCTTATCTTAATTAATTCACTCAGGGGCTATTGAATAAAACCAGGCAAAAGAAAGTCAAGAAAGAATCCCTGATGTCAAATATGAGTGTCTCAATATTAATCTACTGAAATTTAATCAGGCAAGAACTATTTCATCCACTGTGAGGTGGTGCTGGTATTTAGAGAGACTGTGAACTATCCAGAGGCCTAAGTGTCCTTTGCTTTTTAAAATTCCAACATGAAGTTAGGTTTACAGACACTGTGGGAGCCCTGAGAGTTAAATCTCCTAACCCTAAAGTAAACTCAGGGAACTCCTCTGGAAGCTGAAGTCCCTGTATGAGCTTTCCAGCTCTTTCTTTGGACTTTTTTCCTCCTCTGAAAATCTCTCCCCTGACTGTGGGATGGGGGTGGAGGGACTCAAAGAGCAGTTCTGTCTGGATCTGTCTGGGTCTAAGGGTCTCCGACTGTGCTTTGTTCATTCTAGGAACACATTTTAATTTCTGTATTGTCAGCATCTGATCTAACTTGTTCAGTCCTCTGGTTTAGCTGCATAAGCATAGTTTGGCCATTACCACTTGTAAGAAGTAGCTAACCAATACTGGCACAATAATACCACTGTCAGGAGAAAAGTTTGGAGCATATGGCAGCATTAATCAGAAATAGTGTCATGAGTACTAAACCAAATCCTGAATCAAATGGGGCAACCAAAGAATCAAAGTTAGGTTACCAGTGGCCCAAGAAACAGATTAGCATGAAGGAAGTAACAGATGCAGCAAACTGGAAGAAAATCAAGAATGCAGAAAATCAGATCAGTTTTCCAGGCCAAAGTCAGGAACATTAATGATAAGAGTGAAGTTGTTAAGGCAAGAGGAGGACCACAGAAAAATCAGAAAACAGGACAAACAAGGTGGATTGTTAAGCCAGGGTCAGAAACTATAGGTGAACATCAGGGAGGATGAAAAATCTATTGATTCAGGTGTCCAGCCAGGGGCTGTGTAGAGTCAAGGGGGTAGGTCACTAGTAAAACTAACATTACCTCCAAACCTTAAATACTTGACTACACCTTGAAGTAGTGTTGTCTGTCCCTTATCCTGTCTTGTTTCAAACTTGCCTATTTCCCTGAACCTTCATGGAAGAGGAACAGAAGTAAGGCCATTAAGTACCTGCCCAAATCTGCTCTACTAATCTCCTCCCCAATCCTAAGTATCTTTTTTTGCATTGATGAACCACAGACCTGCCCTATAGAGCCTTTAAGTTTCTTGCACCAAGTCAGACCTGGAGAGTTGATGGATTGTGATGACAGAGATAGTAATGCTCATTAAAGGTCCATTGGTCCCCCACCTCAGCCCAACCACCCAGTTTTTATTCCTGCTCTCCAAGTTACTCTTGTAGCTGTTTCTTCTGTATTTACCAGCTTATTTCTAAATAACGTGCTTCTATTCTATTTCTTGATATTTTTCTGTTTAGATATTTTATACTGACATCCTTGTAGTAGAAAATAAACATTTAGGTTTCTTACACTCCTGCCTCCTATCCCCACTTCACTTCTACATTTTTCAAAACGTTAAATCATAATTTTTTGTTAAATTCATATTCAATAATATGAATAATATTCATAGCTGTGCTGTGTAGTTATAATAACTTACATTTTTTTATTCTTTTATAACTTTCAGTTTTCTCTGGAATCAGTAAAAACCTCCTTTTTTTAGTTCCTTAGAATTCTATGTACCTATCACACATTTCTCCTTACACTCTGTTGGTCTCTTCCTACTATATCCAACATATCAGGTAACATATTTATTTCCTCCCAGAGACCTCCACCCTCTTGCTCTAAACTGGCTGGTGATTATCCAGAACTGTAGCATACTTGCCATTATGGAGGTTCTTTTCACTAGAATCCTGGGGATTTTTTTTTCTTCTTTTATCATGATTCCCCATTTTCCTGGATCCTGTAGATTCAAAATACTACATGCCCTATAGTTCCTTTTTCAATAATCACATTCTGCCCTTTAATTTTCATAATGTAAGCTTTGAGCTTCAAGGGTTGGCCAATTTTTTTTCCTCAGTGCTAATAGAATTCCAATTCTTAGCCTTAAAAATTTCAGGCCTTCCTAACAGTTGGTGAAAAACATCTGAGAAAAATCAAAAAGTGAAAATGTTCCTTCATTCCTTACAGTTGCGTAAAAGAGAGAATCTCTGCATCATAAAACTCACCCTGATAAAATGATGATTGGAAAAGTTTACAAAAGTCTCAATTTTTACGCTCCTGTCCAGTCTTAAGATTTGAGTAAAAATATATTTCTCTATTATATTATTTGTTTAAACCTGTTCTTAGAAGTATTATTCCTACAAAAAATCTTAAAGACACCCAGAGAGAATTTATTGCTATGTCCTATGAAATATATCATATTCTTTCCAAAATCTACAGATCTGACTGGTTGTCTTTTTTTTTTTTTTTCTGCCTTATAGATTCAACCCTTTATTATTAAGCTTTATGTTTCCATAAGTTTCATAACAGATACATGAATGCAGGATTTGATATTGAAGTAACTCCATTTTACTTAAGTATTCAATGAATACACTGCTTTCTACTAAAATTTTGTGTTAGTCCAGTTTAGATTAGAATAAGAGTATTTAAGTACATGTAAATCCATCTGTTACTTTCCCTCTTTTCCTTATGAAAACATTCTCACTTCTTTTTTTTTTTTTTTAAACATCTTTATTGAAGTATAATTGCCTTACAATGGTGTGTTAGCTTCTGCTTTATAACAAAGTGAATCAGTTATACAATATGTTCCCATTTCTCTTCCCTCTTGCATCTCCCTCCCTCCCGCCCTCCCCATCCCACCCCTCTAGGTGGTCACAAAGCACCGAGCTGATCTCCCTGTGCTATGTGGCTGCTTCCCACTAGCTATCTATTTTACATTTGGTAGTGTATATATGTCCATGACACTCTCTTACCCTGTCACATCTCACCCCACCCCCTCCCCATATCCTCAAGTCCATTCTCTAGTAGGTCTGTGTCTTTATTCCCGTCTTGCCACTAGGTTCTTCATGGCCTTTTTTTTTTTTCCCTTAGATTCCGTATATATGTGTTAGCATACTGTATTTGTTTTTCTCTTTCTGACTTACTTCACTCTGTATGACAGACTCTAACTCCATCCACCTCATTACAAATACCTCCATTTCATTTCTTTTTATGGCTGAGTAATATTCCATTGTATATATGTGCCACATCTTCTGTATCCATTCATCTGTCGATGGACATTTAGGTTGCTTCCATGTCCTGGCTATTGTAAATAGAGCTGCAATGAACATTTTGGTACATGACTCTTTTTGACCTATGGTTTTCTCAGGGTATATGCCCAGTAGTGGGATTGCTGGGTCGTATGGTAGTTCTATTTGTAGCTTTTTAAGGAACCTCCATACTGTTCTCCATAGTGGCTGTATCAATTTACATTCCCACCAACAGTGCAAGAGTGTTCCCTTTCCTCCACACCCTCTCCAGCATTTATTGTTTCTAGATTTTTTGATGATGGCCATTCTGACCGGTGTGAGATGATATCTCATTGTAGTTTTGATTTGCATTTCTCTAATGATTAGTGATGTTGAGCATTCTTTCATGTGTCTGTAGGCCATCTGTATATCTTCTTTGGAGAAATGTCTATTTAGGTCTTCTGCCCATTTTTGGATTGGGTTGTTCGTTTTTTTGTTATTGAGCTGCATGAGCTGCTTGTAAATCTTGGAGATTAATCCTTTGTCAGTTGCTTCATTTGCAAATATTTTCTCCCATTCTGATGGTTGTCTTTTGGTCTTGTTTATGGTTTCCTTTGCTGCGCAAAAGCTTTTAAGTTTCATTAGGTCCCATTTGTTTACTTGTGTTCTTATTTCCATTTCTCTGGGAGCTGGGTCAAAAAGAATCTTGCTGTGATGTATGTCATAGAGTGTTCTGCCTATGTTTTCCTCTAAGAGTTTGATAGTGTCTGCCCTTACACTTAGGTCTTTAATCCATTTTGAGTTTATTTTTGTGCATGGTGTCAGGGAGTGTTCTAATTTCATACTTTTACATGTACCTGTCCAATTTTCCCAGCACCACTTACTGAAGAGGCTGTCTTTTCTCCACTGTATATGCTTGCCTCCTTTATCAAAGATAAGGTGACCATATGTGTGTGGGTTTATCTCTGGGCTTTCTATCCTGTTCCATTGATCTATATTTCTGTTTTTGTGCCAGTACCAAACTGTCTTGATTACTGAAGCTTTGTAATATAGTCTGAAGTTAGGGAGCCTGATTCCCCCAGCTCCATTTTTCGTTCTCAAGATTGCTTTGGCTATTCGGGGTCTTTTGTGTTTCCATACAAATTGTGAAGTTTTTTGTTCTAGTTCTGTGAAAAATGCCAGTGGTAGTTTGATAGGGATTGCATTGAATCTGTAGATTGCTTTGGGTAGTAGAGTCATTTTCACAATGTTGATTCTTCCAATCCAGGAACATGGTATATCTCTCCATCTATTTGTATCATCTTTAATTTCTTTCATCAGTGTCTTATAATTTTCTGCATACAGGTCTTTTGTCTCCTTAGGTAGGTTTATTCCTAGATATTTTATTCTTTTTGTTGCAATGGTAAACGGGAGTGTTTTCTTAATTTCACTTTCAGATTTTTTGTCATTAGTGTATAGAAATGCAAGAGATTTCTGTGCATTAATTTTGTATCCTGCTACTTTACCAAATTCATTGATTAGCTCTAGTAGTTTTCTGGTAGGATCTTTAGGATTCTCTATGTATAGTATCATGTCTTCTGCAAACAGTGACAGCTTTACTTCTTCTTTTCCGATTTGGATTCCTTTTATTCCTTTGTCTTCTCTGATTGCTGTGGCTAACACTTCCAAAACGATGTTGAATAATAGTGGTGAGAGTGGGCAACCTTGTCTTGTTCCTGATCTTAGTGGAAATGGTTTCAGTTTTTCACCATTGAGGACAATGTTGGCTGTGGCTTTGTCATATATGGCCTTTATTATGTTGAGGAAAGTTCCCTCTATGCCTACTTTCTGCAGGGCTTTTATCATAAATGGGTGTTGAATTTTGTCGAAAGCTTTCTCTGCATCTATTGAGATGATCATATGGTTTTTCTCCTTCAATTTGTTAATATGGTGTATCACATTGATTGATTTGCGTATATTGAAGAATCCTTGCATTCCTGGGATAAACCCCACTTGATCATGGTGTATGATCCTTTTAATGTGCTGTTGGATTCTGTTTGCTAGTATTTTGTTGAGGATTTTTGCATCTATGTTCATCAGTGATATTGGCCTGTAGTTTTCTTTCTTTGTGACATCTTTGTCTGGTTTTGGTATCAAGGTGATGGTGGCCTCGTAGAATGAGTTTGGGAGTATTCCTCCCTCTGCAATATTTTGGAAGAGTTTGAGAAGGATAGGTGTTAGCTCTTCTCTAAATGTTTGATAGAATTCACCTGTGAAGCCATCTGGTCCTGGGCTTTTGTTTGTTGGAAGGTTTTTAATCACAGTTTCAATTTCAGTGCTTGTGATTGGTCTGTTCATATTTTCTATTTCTTCCTGGTTCAGTCTCGGCAGTTTGTGCATTTCTAAGAATCTGTCCATTTCTTCCAGGTTGTCCATTTTATTGGCATAGAGTTGCTTGTAGTAATCTCTCATGATCGTTTGTATTTCTGCAGTGTCAGTGGTTACTTCTCCTTTTTCATTTCTAATTCTATTGATTTGAGTCTTCTCCCTTTTTCTCTTGATGAGTCTGGCTAATGGTTTATCAATTTTATTTATCTTCTCAAAGAACCAGCTTTTAGTTTCATTGATTTTTGCTATTGTTTCCTTCATTTCTTTTTCATTTATTTCTGACCTGATCTTTATAATTTCTTTCCTTCTGCTAGCTTTGGGGTTTTTTTGTTCTTCTTTCTCTAATTGCTTTAGGTGCAAGGTTAGGTTGTTTATTCGAGATGTTTCCTGTTTCTTGAGGTAGGCTTGTATTGCTATAAACTTCCCTCTTAGCACTGCTTTTGCTGCGTCCCATAGGTTTTGGGTCGTCGTATCTCCATTGTCATTTGTTTCTAGGTATTTTTTGATTTCCCCTTTGATTTCTTCAGTGATCACTTCGTTATTAAGTAGTGTATTGTGTAGCCTCCATGTGTTTGTATTTTTTACAGATCTTTTCCTGTAATTGATATCTAGTCTCATAGCGTTGTGGTCGGAAAAGATACTTGATATGATTTCAATTTTCTTAAATTTACCAAGGTTTGATTTGTGACCCAAGATATGATCTATCCTGGAGAATGTTCCATGAGCACTTGAGAAAAATGTGTATTCTGTTGTTTTTGGGTGGAATGTCCTATAAATATCAATTAAGTCCATCTTGTTTAATGTATCATTTAAAGCTTGTGTTTCCTTATTTATTTTCATTTTGGATGATCTGTCCATTGGTGAAAGTGGGGTGTTAAAGTCCCCTACTATGATTGTGTTGCTGTCGATTTCCCCTTTTATGGCTGTTAGTATTTGCCTTATGTATTGAGGTGCTCCTATGTTGGGTGCATAAATATTTACAATTGTTATACCTTCCTCTTGGATCGATCCCTTGATCATTATATAGTGTCCTTTCTTTGTCTCTTGTAATAGTCTTTATTTTAAAGTCTATTTTGTCTGATATGAGAATTGCTACTCCAGCTTTCTTTTGATTTCCATTTGCATGGAATATCTTTTTCCATCCCCTCACTTTCAGTCTGTATGTGTCTCTAGGTCTGAAGTGGGTCTCTTTTAGACAGCATATATATGGGTCTTGTTTTTGTATCCATTCAGCCAGTCTGTGTCTTTTGTTGGGAGCATTTAATCCATTTACATTCAAGGTAATTATCGATATGTATGTTCCTATTCCCATTTTCTTAAATGTTTTGGGTTTGTTATTGTAGGTGTTTTCCTTCTCTTGTGTTTCTTGCCTAGAGAAGTTCCTTTAGCATTTGTTGTAAGCTGGTTTGGTGGTGCTGAACTCTCTCAGCTTTTGCTTGTCTGTAAAGGTTTTAATTTCTCCATCACATCTGAATGAGATCCTTGCTGGGTAGAGTAATCTTGGTTGTAGGTTTTTCTCCTTCATCACTTGAAGTATATCCTGCCACTCCCTTCTGGCTTGCAGAGTTTCTGCTGAAAGATCAGATGTTAACCTTATGGGGATTCCCTTGTGTGTTATTTGTTGTTTTTCCCTTGCTGCCTTTAATATGTTTTCCTTATATTTAATTTTTGACAGTTTGATTAATATGTGTCTTGGCGTGTTTCTCCTTGGGTTTATCCTGTATGGGACTCTCTGTGCTTCCAGGACTTGATTAACTATTTCCTTTCCCATATTAGGGAAGTTTTCAACTATAATCTCTTCAAATATTTTCTCAGTCCCTTTTTTTTTCTCTTCTTCTTCTGGGACCCCTATAATTCGAATGTTGGTGCGTTTAATGTTGTCCCAGAGGTCTCTGAGACTGTCCTCAGTTCTTTTCATTCTTTTTTCTTTATCCTGCTCTGCAGTAGTTATTTCCACCATTTTATCTTCCAGGTCACTTATCCTTTCTTCTGCCTCAGTTATTCTGCTATTGATCCCATCTAGAGTATTTTTAATTTCATTTATTGTGTTTTTCATCATTGCTTGGTTCCTCTTTAGTTCTTCTAGGTCCTTGTTAAATGTTTCTTGCATTTTGTCTATTCTATTTCCAAGATTTTGGATCATCCTTACTATCATTATTCTGAATTCTTTTTCAGGTAGACTACCTATTTCCTCTTCATTTGTTAAGTCTAGTGTGTTTTGACCCTGCTCCTTCATCTGCTGTGTGTTTTTCTGTCATCTCATTTTGCTTATCTTACTGTGTTTGGGGTCTCCTTATCACAGGTTGCAGGTTCGTAGTTCCCGTTGTTTTTGGTATCTGTCCCCAGTGGCTAAGGTTGGTTCAGTGGGTTGTGTAGGTTTCCTGGTGGAGGGAACTAGTGCCTGAGCTCTGGGGGATGAGGCTGGATCTTGTCTTTCTGGTGGGCACGTCCACGTCTGGTGGTGTATTTTGGGGTGTCTGTGGCCTTATTATGATTTTAGGCAGCTTCTCTGCTAATGGATGGGGCTGTGTTCCTGTCTTGCTAGTTGTTTGGCATAGGGTGTTCAGCACTGTAGCTTGCTGGTCATTGAGTGATGCTGGGTCTTGATGTTGAGATGGAGATCTCTGAGAGATTTTTGCTGTTTGGTATTACGTGGAGCTGGGAGGTCTCTTGTGGACCAGTGTCCTGAAGTTGGCTCTCCCACCTCCGAGGTACGGCCCTGATGCCTGGCTGAAGCACCAAGAGCCTTTCGTCCACACGGCTCAGAGTAAAAGGGAGAAAAAATAGAAAGAAAGAAAGAAAGAAAGAAAGAAAGAAAGAAAGAAAGAAAGAAAGAAAGAGGCTATAATATAGTGAAGTAAAATAAAGCTATTATAAAGCAAAGCTATACAGACAAAATCTCACCCAGAAGCATATACATATACACTCACAAAAAAAAAAAGGAAAAGGGGAAAAATTAATATATCCTGCTCCCAAAGTCCACCTCCTGAATTTGGGATGATTCGTTGTCTATTCAGGTATTCAACAGATGCAGGCACATCAAGTTGTTTGTGGAATTTTAATCCGCTGCTTCTGAGGCTGCTGGGAGAGATTTCCCCTCCTCGTCTCTGTTCGCACAGCTCCTGGGGATCAGCTTTGGATTTGGACCCGCCTCTGCGTGTAGGTCGCCTGAGGGCGTCTGTTCCCCGCCCAGACAGGACGGGGTTAAAGGAGCAGCTGCTTCGGGGGCTCTGGCTCACCCAGGCCGCGGGGAGGGAGGGGTACGGAGGAGGTGGGGCGAGCCTGCGGTGTCAGAGGCCGGCGTGACGTTGCAGCAGCCTGAGGTGCGCCGTGCGTTCTCCCGGGGAAGTTGTCCCTGGATCACGGGACGCTGGCAGTGGCGGGCTGCACGGGCTCCCAGGAGGGGCGGTGTGAAGAGTGACCTGTGCTCGCACACAGGCTTTTTGGAGGCGGCAGCAGCCGCCCCAGCGTCTCACGCCCGTCTCTGGGGTCCGCGCTGATAGCCGCGGCTCGCGCCAGTCTCTGGAGTTCGTTTAAGCGGCGCTCTGAATCCCCTCTCCTTGCGCGCCGCGAAACAAAGAGGCAAGAAAAAGTCTCTTGCCTCTTCGGCAGCTGCAGACTTTTTCCCGGTCTCCCTCCCAGCCAGCTGTGGTGCGCTAACCCCTTCAGGCTGTGTTCACGCCGCCAACCCCAGTCCTCTCCCTGCGATCCGACCGAAGCCCGAGCCTCCGCTCCCAGCCCCGCCCGCCCCGGCGGCTGAGCAGACAAGCCTCTCGGGCTGGTGAGTGCTGGTCAGCGCCGAGCCTCCGTGCGGGAAGTGCGGAAATCTCTCCGCTTTGCCCTCCACACCCCTGTGGCTGCGCTCTCCTCCGTGGCTCCGAAGCTTCCCCCCTCTGCCACCCGCAGTCTCTGCCCGCGAAGGGGCTTCCTAGTGCGTGGAAATCTTTCCTCCTTCACAGCTCCCTCCCACTGGTGCAGGTGCCGTCCCTATTCTTTTGTCTCTGTTATTTCCTTTTTCTTTTGCCCTACCCAAGTACGGGGGGAGTTTCTTGCCTTTTGGGAGGTCTGACGTTTTCTGCCCGCGTTCAGTGGGTGTTCTGTAGGAGCAGTTCCACGTGTAGATGTATTTCTACTGTATCTGTGGGAAGGAAGGTGATCTCCGCGTCTTACTCTTCCGCCATCTTCTCTCCTCTGACTGGTTGTCTTATTTACTAATTTGTCAACCTGTCAGTAATATTCAAATAATAGTATTCAGTAATATTATTCAAATAATATTCAAATGGACATGTCTTTTTGTGTGAAAAACTATAAGTACTTCTGAAGTTTATTTGTTTAGCTAGAAAAAGATTATAAGTGAAAAAAAAATTCATGATGCTGTTGTGTTTTTTATTCAGTCAAAATTGTAAGAGTTTTGTCTCATTTAGAATCAACAATCCCATGTCTCCCTCTTGGTTTACACTCTCATTTTGGTGTAGCACATTTTTTAGTATCTTCCTTTAGTGAAATGGTCCATGGGAGGTAATTTTTAGTGCCTTCTTCCATGTCAGAAATGTCATTATTCTTCCTTCATGTCACAATGGATAGTTTGGTTGTGTATTTGTATTTTAGTATTGAAATAATTTTTTCTCGCAATTTTGAAAATCTTCCTCTGTTATCATCTTATAGCTGCCACTGCTGCCATTCATAAGTCTGGTGATGGTGGTCTGAACGATCATCATCTCTCACCTGGTTACTGCAGAAACCTCCTGACTGGTCTCCCTGCTTCCACTCTTGCCTTGCTAAAGTCTGTTCTCAACACAGCAGCAGGGTGATCTGATCCTTTTTTAAAAAGAAGTCATATCATGAGACTCTTCTGCTCAAAACCTTATGATGACTCCCTGCCTCACTCAGAGCACCATCAATGTCCTTCCAGGCCCTGTGTTCCCTGTTCTCATCTTTACTGTCCTTCCCCGTGTTCACTCTGCTCCAGGCACAGTGGCCTCCCAGCTGTTCCACAGACATGCCAGATATGCTACCGCTTTTGCACTGGCTGCTCCTTGGCCAGGAAGGCTCTTCACCCAGACCTCTGCAAGGTGGATGCCTTCACTTCCTTCAAGTCTTTGCTAAAACACACCTGGTTAAAGAAAACTATCCTGGTTATCCTGTTTAAAACTACATGCCATTTTCCTCTCTTTTCACTCCAAATCATACTTATCCTGCTCTATTTTTTTTTTATGGCACTTATCAACTTCTAACAAGCTGTATTATGTACTTTTGTATTTTGTCTATTTTGTAGACTCTAGGAGGGCAGAGAATTTCTTTAGCTATTGTGTCACTGATATAGCCCCAGTACCAAATCAGTACAGAGTCGGTGCACAGTAAATGTCATTTGAATGAATAAACTGAAGAGTGATGATTATATCCTTCTTCCATATAATGTGACAGAAGCCATTCATTTTAGTAACATTTCTGAGGCAGAGGTTATATACACAATCAAGCTTTTCATCATTTTACTCTTTCCATCTGTTTTCCATATTGTAGATAAAATAATCTTTCCAAAATGCAAACCTGGTAATGTTAGCCCCGTCTCCACCTTCTTCCCTTTGTCTTAAGATGTCCTAAATGGCTTTCTATGTTTTTAGATTTGACAGAATTCTTTGACATAGTTTATAAAGCTCTGCACAGACTGCTTCTTGCCTAAGCCAGAGTGCCTTTGCATAAGCTGTTCCCTCTTCTTGGAATGCTTTTCCCTCTTTTCTTTGCTTAATTATCTCCAGGATCAAAGCCACATCCTAACAGTGGAGGAGATAGCCTGGAAACAGGACCAGACAAGGGGCCTGAGCAGCCTCCTTTGATTTGTTGGGGAGTAAACATATAAAATTTTAATGTTTCAGATAGGCAGGATAAATAAATTCTAGAG
This sequence comes from Balaenoptera borealis, assembly GCF_965194805.1. Taxonomy (NCBI): domain Eukaryota; kingdom Metazoa; phylum Chordata; class Mammalia; order Artiodactyla; family Balaenopteridae; genus Balaenoptera; species Balaenoptera borealis. The sequence continues at coordinate 60,190,839 of NC_138860.1, read as the reverse complement.
ATCTAATGTATAGCAAGATGACTATAGTTAATAATACTGTACTGTAGGGAATTCCCTGGCAGTACAGTAGTTAGGACTCAGCAGGCCCATGTTCCATCCCTGGTCAGGGAAATAAGATCCCACAAGCTGTGCAGCACAGCCAAAAAAAAAGAAAAGATAAACAACTATATTGTGTATTTGAAATTTGCGAAGAGAGTAGATCTGTTTTTTTTTCTGTTCTCACCAAAAAAAAAAAAAGAAAAAAAAGATAACTGTGAGGTGATGGCTATGTTAATTAGCAAACATTTTCACAATGTATATGTATATAAAAGCATCACATTGTACACCTTAAATATTGTTATATACTTTTTATTGGTCAATTGTACCTCAATAAAGCTCAGGGAAAGACAAAAGTTACCACCCATTCACACTGCTTCTTCTAATATCTTTTAATCCTGGTCTTAAAAACTATTAAATCAATTAATTATGTTAAAAAAAACCCAGACACTCTGTTTTACTTTAATGAGAAGCAGCTGTCTTTCCCTTTCCCTTCTAGTTAACTCCTGCGTATTCCTCAGATCTCAGCTCAGGGGTGACTTTCTCAGGGCAGTGGTCCCTAAATAGATCATCTCTACCTTTGACAGGCTCTCATGGCCTGTGTGCTTCTCCTTAGCACTCGTCATAGAGACGCATGCTTTCACAAGGCTCTGATTACCTGGCTACTTTCTATTGCTTACTAGACTGTAAGCTTCAGGAGGATAAGGGACTGAGATTAGTTTTGTTCACTATTTGACCAGAGTGCCTAGTACAGTATCATGGTAGGTGATCAAAAAATTATTTTTAATTTTTTAAATGTTTAAATTTTTGGCCTCGCCATGCCGCTTGCAGGATCTTAGTTCCCCACCAGCGATTAAACCCAGGCCCCGGCAGTGAAAGCGCTGAGTCCTAACCACTGGACTGCCGGGGAATTCCCTCAAAAAATATTTTTAAATGAATGCATGGGTGTAAAATTGTCTGTTTAGTCATTGACTTTCATTCTATATTTGATCTTATCCAACCACCAATGTTCCACGATTCCTCCAAACTGTTAGTGTTCTAAACTTTAGGGCTTGCTCTCTCTCCCTCAAGTGATACACACTAAATTCTACAAAGTCATAGCAGATCTGCATATCTACTCTTCAGCTGGTCTTCCTCTAGTTCTTTTTTTAAAATTTTATTTTATTTATTTATTTATTTATTATTTATAGCTGTGTTGGGTCTTCGTTTCTGTGCGAGGGCTTTCTCTAGTTGCGGCAAGTGGGGGCCACTCTTCATCGCGGTGCGCGGGCCTCTCATTATCGCGGCCTCTCTTGTTGCGGAGCACAGACTCCAAACGCGCAGGCTCAGTAGTTGTGGCTCACGGGCCTAGTTGCTCCGCGGCATGTGGGATCTTCCCAGACCAGGGCTCGAACCCGTGTCCCCTGCATTGGCAGGCAGATTCTCAACCACTGCGCCACCAGGGAAGCCCTCCTCTAGTTCTTAATAATTGCCTCATGTGGATCTTCAAAACTGGAATCTTGATTTTAATCACTGTAATTGTATATTAATTTTATATTATTGTGGGGTCACTTTGGCTAAAGCTGATTTTAAATGTGGTTCTAGAGTTGTCTAACTTTAAGAATCACCTATTTTCTGTTTCCTAAAAATGTGTGTATTCTAACTTTTTAAAAATTTGGTAAAATTGCTCAGACTTTCATATATCTCAAGAACTGACTACGCCTTTCAGGCCTTAATAAAAACTTTCAAAATCCAGATAAAAGAAGTGTTGGAGCTGAGGATAGGAATAGGGAATGAGTGATGGGAAAAAGGAAAAGCAAGGTGAGTACAGAGTAGATAAGCGAAGCCAGGAATTTTTTCACACCAGGTTTCTAATTCTTTCTATAGAATATGTGGAAGTGTAAAAAATTTATTGTCTTCTGATACTTGGCTTCTGACATTTGGCTTCAAGATTCATTTTAGTTTTGAGAGGGAAGAGTTCGCCATATAATGATGATCTTACTGATCTAGTCAGCAAGTGTAGGAGTTGTTTTTCTACCAGAGGTGATGGATTTGCTGTGATCTAACCATAATCTGTTAGTCCCAGTACTGGCAAGTTTCACAGATTTATAAAGGAGATGAGTCAATTAGGAATCCAGCCTGCAGTTAAGAAGTAGAACAAAAGTTCGAAGGCTTCCTTTGGCTTCAAATGCAAGTCTGTCTTGCTTACTCGCTAGATACCCTGGATGTATGCATACATATGCAAACATAGAGATGTACTATTTTAAATTATGTCACTGAACCCATCAGTATTCACAACTGCACAAAATATACATACTGGCCAAAGTACGATTAAAATCAGCCTGGGAAAAGTGACCCAAGGGAATCAAGCAGTTTATGACCTTGGCTGTCACCAGATATTTAATTCATTCAAAGTACCCTTTGTAACTGGAATGATAGGAGATTTTACAGTGATTCCAGAGATCTTGATAGATGCACCAAAAATAAAGGAGGGACAGCTTTTCAGCCTCACTTCATTCTTGTCTGTCTTTCATCAGAGAGCCAGAGCAGTTGGAGAGTGATCCATTGAGTCTGTGCAGAGAAGGACCACTCGGTGAAGCTTCAGAGGTTACCCTGGCTTAACGTTGGCATTTCTGTGCTATGTGTACAATTTAATTGCCAATGTCACCTGTAACTAGCGTTTATACAATCATTCTTTTGGACTTGGTGGAACTATAAAAATAAAAACACACTAAAACAAATACTCTCTACCCTTAATATCAATCAAAAGACAACTTTAGTTAAAAACAAAGGAAAAGCAAAACATACTTGGTCTAATAAGTTACTCTGTGTGAAAAAGGAAGATTGTCCAAGACATATAAATCATGGCAACTTCTCTCTGCAGTAAGCACTTTTTTCCCCTCAGAATTATCATTTTGTAATCAGAAAAGCCCTAGAGTTTAAAGTATGCCTCGTACGAATGTCACTTCCAAGCTTCAGTGCTAATCCAGAGGAAATATTATCCTAGTGGTCTCCAAGGCCCAATGTCTAGGTGTTGGATACATGATAAACTTACATGGAGCTTTCTTAGTGAGATATAGTCCTCCAGAGGATTGAATTTTTCAAGGCTTAGTACAACCCAACCCTTTAAATAAGATTTAAGCTTCCCTTGTCAGGTTCCTTTAAGAGCTTTTAAAATTTTTTTTATTTGCTGCTTTGACCAGGTTCTAATCCCTAGTCCCCAGTGACAACTTTTGGCCATCTCAACCATTTCATGTCTGCTTTCCCAGGGCCTGGTGCAGCTTGCACAATTGAAGATATTTCTTTTCTTCTCCTACAGAAGAGCCTCATCGAAATAATTTGAGATGGAAAATTGCAACAATAAGACTTTCTTGCTACTTTACTGATAATATGACAGATTTTTAAAGCCATTTTTTCCCCCATTTTACAGGCAGCTCTCTTGAATAATGATTAAATGGTGCAGAGGCTAAGAGAATGCACTTTTGAGCTAGGCTACCCGGGTTCAAACTTCCAACTCTACAACTTATCAACAGTGTGACCTTGGGCATATTATACAACCTCTCTATGCGTCAATTTAAAAAAGAAATTTAAAAAAGAACCTTCTCAAAGAGATACATAGAACGATGCCTGGAATAATTTAGGTGCTGTATAAATGTTTACTTAGTATTATCAGTAAAATGCCCATAAAAACAGATTAGCAAAACTTAAAACGTATCGCAGATTTTAGGAAGAATATAGGGGAATTGAAGTCTCACACTGCTGGTGGATAAATGTGTGTATCCACATTGGAAAGCAGCTTTGGAATGTGTAGCAAAGTTAAAGCAGTACATAGTCTACAACCCACAGATTCCAGCAGAGCATACTGTCTAGAGCAACTCTCACACGTATGCACCAGGAGGATTTTAGAAGGATGTTGGTAAAGTATGAGAGTGGAAGCAACCTAAATGTTTATCAATAGGGAAAGATGAAAAGTGGTACAGTTATATGATAGAACACTATATTGTAGTTAAAATGAATGAATGTGTGTGTATTTGCTCCCCCTCTCCCCTTTGTGCACTGAATATGTAATGTCATGGATAAAATATCAAGAGCATATAGATGACGGAGTAAAGTGAATTACAGAATACCAACTTGTGTCCATTTAAAAATTAACAAGACAATTTATGAATATGTACATATATACTGAAAATACAAACACCTATATAGGATGGATACATACCTCAAATTGGCATGTGTTTTCTGAGAAAGGCAGTAGAACAATGGGGGTAGGAAAGAGCTCCCAACTGTATTTGTATAACTGTTTAATTTGATTTAATTTGATTTTAATTTGATTTAATTTGATTTTAATTTGATTTAAATTGATTTTAATTTGGCAGAGAAGAAAGTCTCTTATTTTTCTAGCTTTTAGTTGGAAAAAATAAACAGCCCAGAAGTTTTTGATGCTCATTGTGTGAGGTTCACACTTTGAGAAACTCTGTCGTCAATGCTGGGTTATCCAAAGGACATCAAGAGTCCAAGTTTCTAGGCTTGTGGGGTGGCTTGGGGAGAGAAAGAGAGACAGAGAGAGACGGAGGGGTGGGGTGGGGATTGAGATTAAGAGACAGAACAGAGGGAATTTTATTTTGTATTACATATTGTGGATTGGACAGCATATTCTTTTACTTAGGCCTCTTAAAAATTTATATCTGGTAGTGATATATGTTCAGTTTCAGCTGAAATCAGAGGGTAGTGTAAATAGAATATTTATCCCAAAATATAGCTTGCTAAATGCACAATGGGGTAATTATGGAGGCTCATATACATATGAAAACATTGTTGAGGAGAAAGCCAAGGGCAAGTTGAGTAAGAACCAGGATATCAGGTAAAGGGGAAGCATGATGAAAGGAGGGGATGGGAGCAGAACACTGTTTTCAAGTGAAAGTCTATGTAGAATTCTATATTAAAATTAAAATCTGCTCCTCTGGCCAATGTGAGGGTGGGAAGGCCAGAGCCCACTTACTTGTTCACCTCATCATGCTCTGCCCGAATCTACGAAGACCTAGTACTATTGATAAGGCATATTCTCTTTACATTCTAGCTCATATTTCTACTTCCTCCCTCAACTTGCCTTCCTACTAAAATGGAAAATAAGGGTTGATACACTGAAGGGAAAGCTGAAATATTAGGATATCAATCTGACACTTCATCATATTTCTTAATTCTTTAAGTAAGATTAAAAAAGAAGGATAATTTGATTTTCTTTTATTAATAATTGCCTAACATCTTTTGGTTAGGGAAAATGTACAAAAATTAATTTACCTAGATAGTGTTCTATGTATGCACTTTTATCAATCCAAAATCATATTGGAATATTAAATTATGGAAATTATGTGAACTCAAGCTTTGTTATATTTTAAAAGGAGAATTTGAAATGAAGTTGAATGTTTTATAATTCCTTAAATTAACATAAATGAGAAATGAAAAAAGTCTACACACACACACACACACACACACACACACACACCCAAACAGATGTTTTAGGCAAGGACATATTCCCCTAGTTAGAGATGTAAATGTATTTTTTTAATCTAAATTCTTGGGGAATCAAAACCCTAATTAGAACTAAGCAGCCCAGTTGAATTCTCTCCTCCTCAGTACGGCAGGAAGGAGTTCTTCAAGGGCTACTTCAGTCTTTCTGTCTGTTTAATTCAATGACTTAACCTGAAAATTATGAGTTTAAATATTTCTTCAGCTGCAACGGGTCATTTACCTCAAGCCCCATTTTTATTTAATAATGACGTTAAGTGGAAATCTGATTGTTGACCTTGAATCTAATTAACTCAATGGACAGACAGCCTTTCTGTACTACATGAAGCACCGCACTAGATGAAAATAGTCATCCAAACTTCCTCTTGTACCATATATTCTAAGCACATATAGGGTAATAATCTCTCTTACTGACTTCCAAGTTATAATCAGGGGTAATCTTTATTGGGTACCTGTTTCTTAAACATAACAGGATAAAGAAAGAGGCAAACACTTCATATGAGGTTATACCAGTGTAGGGTGAAGTGAGAGCTGGTGGTCTGTTTAAGATTTGCTCATAGAAACCTATTTGCCCTATTTTTCATACTGCTGTCTCATTCCAAGCTTAAAGTCTACTTAAATGCCCATTTTAGCACAAAGACACATAGAGATTATCAAGCAATAATTACTCATTCTGTATTCTCACCACTAATTTTCATTAAAACCTGTATACAATAAAATGCATTGATTTTATCCTAAATTTAATTTAGATGATTTTGGCCTGTTGTTTTAGTCTTCTAGATCTACTTCCCTGGGTTGGAGTTGGGAATCTTGATCCAGGTACTTTTATTTCAGTCTTGTTTTAACCACCAATTCTATATACTTTTTTAAAAATTGCAATATAGTTGATTAACAATATTGTGTTAGTTTCAGGTATACAGCAAAGTGATTCAGTTATATATATATGCATATATATTTTTTTCAGATTATTTTTCATTATAGGTTATTACAAGATATTGAATATAGGTCCCTGTGCTATACAGTAAATCCTTGTTGCTTATCTATTTTATGTATAGTAGTTTGTATCTGTCACTCCCATACTCCTAATTTATCCCTCCCCTCCTCCCTTTCTCCTTTGGTAACCATAAGTTTGTTTTCTATGTCTCTATATACTTCTTATTCTCCATTTTTCTGTAGGATTATTTGTATTGTTATTTATTTATAGGAACTATTCATATATTTAGTACACAAATTTTTATTGATTATCAATGCTCCAAATATTTATCTTTCTGTTGGTTGACTTTTCACTTTCTTTATGGTTTCGTTTGATGGGCAGAAGTTCATTATTCAAATATTAATTCAGTCAAATTAATTAACTCTCTTTCTTTATGGTTTTTGTATTTTGCATCTTAAAAAATATATCTTTTTTTTTACCCTGGTGTCATAAATGTGTTTCCCTGTAACTTGTTCAAAGAATTTTAGAATTGTGCTTTCCACCTTTAAGTCTTCAATCTACCTGGAGTTGGTTTGTGTAGGATGTGAGGTAGGGATCCAGTTGTGCCAACATCAGGGGTCTTATTGAAAGTATCTTTTTTTCTACTGCAATATTATCTCTGTCTTATATCAACTTAACATATGTGAATAGATTTGTTTGGGGGCTCTGCATTCTGCTTTAGTCATCTTTTTAGCTATTCTTATGCTAATAGCACCCTGTCTTAATTTCCTTCTTCCTGAAGTAGATATTTTTAGTTATTCCTTTCAGTGAGCCTCTATGAATGGTAAGTTCTATCTTCATTTGAAAATATCTTTACTTTATCTTCTCTGTTGAATTTTCAGTTTAAAGTATTATAGAATTTTAATTTGATATGTATTTTATATTGATTGGATTTCCCCAAATATTTAGTTTATCATACTACTGAATGAGTATACTTCCTCTACGAATTTTTTTTCTTTATCTTTCTTACTTCTGAGTCTCTCTCCATGCTAATTTATTGTTTAACAGTGGTTTACTCCTCACTAAGGAATCCGCTGTTTGTTAGAAGGCAAATCAACCTGGATAAATTCAGAGTTTCCACATTCTTTTGCTATAGTCTTATTTCTTTCCTCTACATTCATTGTTTTCCTTTCCTGCCTGGAAACTGGATGCCTGTGGTAGACTGGAGATCTATATCATACCCTCATTCACTTACTATGAATATGGTCAAGAGTGGTATGAGGTTTTAGCAAATAGAGCTTTTCAGCCAGGAGAGAAAAATTATTTGCATAAGGAAATAAATGCAATGAACCAGGAATTGGTACAAGCTATAGCAGTATGAGAAATAGTCGCAAAACCTAATGTGACTTACAGAGGTAAACAAAAGCTGACAAAGGCATTTTGTATAAGCCAATCTGTCTTTCATTCCCACACAGGAATTATAGGTCTGAAATATGGAGATCTTAGAACACTTACTAATCCTTCTCGAAACATAAGTAATTAACGTCCATTTTACAGTGAAAGAAAATTAGTTTTGTAAAAAATGGAGAAACTTGCCAATATCTTGCAATATCTTGCAAATAAAGAATACTGGGTAGCTGGAGTCAGTGATTGCCAGTCTCTCTCCTAGGACCATACATCCTAACCTTTTCAGCATATGAGAGGTTATCAAAATACTACTAAGATGTTGAAGTTAAGAACTTGCCTCCTGTTAGATGTATTGACAGATCAAGTAACAAAGGAGGTTCCCTGAATTTTCTTCTTCTGTTGCTTAGTTTTTCCTACAACAACAGAAAATTCTGAAGGGATGATGAGTAAATTCCAATAGCATATTTAATTTGGGTTTCTTTTCTTTTCAACTTTTAAATGCATACAGTGCAAAAAAGTCTCCTGGATATATGGTGAAATTTCACAGTAAGAGGCAATGCTACATTGAATATAACCCCAAAAGAGCCAGACAGACAGAAAGTGTTTTTAGGACCTATAACTTATCAGCTTTCTTCCAAAGACTATAATGATAATAGCTCGCACTTACTGAACATGGACTGTGTGCCAGGCACTGAGGTGTTTTACATGGAGTATATTTAGTTCTCACAGCTATCATATGAGGTATATACTATTATCATTACCGTCATATTACAGAAGAGGAAAGTGAGGCTCAGAAAGGCTAAGAATTTGTCAAGTTTGCCAAGTATGTAAGTGGTGGAAATGAGTTTCTAACTTAGTCAAATATGTTTAACTGTAGTTAAGAGCCTTCCTCTTAACACCATGAAATAGTCTTACTTGAAGTTTCCCTGTTCTGTTTAATATCATCTACTTTATCTCCAACCTCATCAGAATTGAGTAAAAATGAGGCACGATGGTATTTGTGTTAGATGAGATTCCATATTGCTAGCACAGAAAACCCAACTCAAGCTGGCATTAATAACAGATTTAGATAATGTGCCCACTTCCAAATGAAAACTGGAGCTGGGGGAACACCATGTGTTCATTGGCTCAGTACAGGATGGTGTACCCATCCATGAACCACACACTGTGGTAAGGGGAAAATGGATAACTTGGATTGCAATTTAGGTACTTCCTGAAGCCAAGGATGGGAACAATCCCACCGAAATTGAGTGGCTGCCCCTTGAGGTAGGGAGAGGGGGAAATGGAAATATAGAAGCACAGGAAAATGAAAAACAGTAAGTCAGAATCAATCAAATGGAATCCTTACTTCCTTTCCCACTAAAAGATTAACACATAAATTAAACTAAAAGAAAGATCATGGTTAGATTCCAAATCTTAAAAAATTCCACTGACGATGTGTGAATTAGCTCTCCCTTAGCTGCATTGTAACAAATTCCAAAATTTAGCTGCTTCGAAGAAGGATTTATTTCTGAGTCAGTAACCTGAGTGTGGCTTAGCTGCCTCAATGTCTTTTATCAGGTTGCTGGGGAAAGATCTTCCAAGCTCACTCATGGTTGTTGGTAGAATTTAGCTTTACCTGGGCTGTTGCACTGAGGCAGTTCCTTGCCATGTAGGCCTCTCCTTAGGGCAGCTCACAACAGGCAGCTGGCTTCCCTCAGAGCAAGCAAGCAAGCAAGAAAGCAAAAGAAAATGCCCAAGACAGTCTTTTTATAACCTAATCTTGGAAGTGACATTCTGTCACTTCCACCATATTTTATTCTTTAGAAGTGAGTCAGTAAGTCTAGCCCTTTCTCAGGAAAGAGGACACAGAGGTGTGAATATCATGCAGAAGTTGGGGATCTATGGGGCCATCTTAGAAGCTGCCTACCCTAAAGTGTGCATTTGTGTGTATGTGGGTGTGTACATGTGTTTTCAGGGACACTGGGTAGTCAGTGGTTGCACATGGTATGGGGTCAAAAGAGTATGAGTTCTTAAGGATTTTCCTGTTAAGAGTATTGGAGGGTTAAAAGGGTAGTTGTTATCCCTACAGGAAACGTATGACATCCACAAATTGAGAATTTGAGCCAGCTTAATAAAGGGACTATTTAAAAAGGTGTGGTAAGTTAAGTATTGAGAAATTACAAGGAATAGTATGTTATTCCAGGGTTTGTGACAGCTTGGTGTGTCACTCCCCCGAGGCCTGAAGCAGCATGAGGAGGGAGCAGATATCAGAACTAGGAGAGGATATTTGTATGAGAAGACCCCTGGACAGGGGCTATGACTTTTCCCCATAGGAAGCAGTCAGCCTATGGCATCTCTGCAGGGAAGGTGCCAGGGGAATAAGTACATTGAATCACTCTCCTCCAGCCTCCTGCTGGCACTACCCATTGGCAGAACTCAACCAGAAGCCAGAAGGCAAGGAAGTTCACTGATGTTGTCAATACAGTCCAGTCTCCAGTTGCACACAGTAATGTGGGAAGAGTGGAGAGCAGACTTGGAGGGACAATCAGAAGATACCCAGTACAGAAAGCAGATGAGTACTTATGAGGAAAATCATATCCATTATAGGCAGAGAGGAAGAAACAGGCTTACACGACTAGGTATTGTTTAGAGCAAGCTAGATGGAAGAGTTTGGTGACAGAGAAGGGTATTTAACATCAGAACAGGCTTTCATATAATTGTGTCTCTTGAAGATCCTTAAAAATGGGAAACACACATCCATCTCTATGAAATGATTTGGGCAAAATTGTACTGATGAAAGAAGTGTGGGTAGCTAAGATGACTTTGAAGGGTCCTTGTAACTTGAGGATATGGCATTCCAGGAGGAGTGATGGAAATCAGGGAACTGGATCTCATGCAAAATATTCACAACTCTTTGAAATGGAAATTAGGCTATTCCAATTTAGGAATCAAATTAAAGCAAATATTCAGGGTGTTTGTTAGCCGGCTGTGCTCCTGCCTGTTTGAAGTGGCAGCTAAAGGAGGGAGGCGTGCTTTTTCCTGGATGAAGCAGGATCTCACTCAGCCTGTTTTCATCTTTAGTTAGCACCTGTTGGCTTGGAGTGGTGTCAGCCAAGCAAGCAGACGGTAGATGTGCCAAGTGTCTGACCTCCCCGTGTCTGCCGCCCCTCCCCCCAAACCCCATGACACCTCTCCTGATACAGATGGACAGGGGCTGGTTTAAAATGGTAGTTTCAAGTTCATGTAGGAAGAGAAAGTTAATTCAAAGAAACAGCCAGGCAAGCTTCCTTCTTCTGTAGGGATAACTATTATCCCCTTTCACCATGGCCCACCTGGGAGCCCACTTTGCCTTCAGATCCCACAGGCAGAAGACCAATGATGAACTCTGTCGACATAGCATGTTCTTTATTCTTCACAAAACCATTTGCAATGACTTCTTTCAGAGCTATCTCTACCTGCTGGAAAATATTCCCCTGGGTAAGTGAGTCAGAGCTACTAGATAAGGGACAAGAAATGACTGGGGCAACTGTGTGAGATTGTGGGGCTCTTGCAAAAGGCATTAGAACAAGGACACTTTTCGGATAAAAAGGACACACAACCAATGTCAGTGGGCTTAAATGTTTCAATGGCATTCTTTTATGGAAAGTGCAAAGATCAGGTATTGCCTGGCAGGACAAGCCTCTATTTTGGGACTTCCATGCACCTCAGACATGGGTGACTTGCTTCTCTGGGTGTTGGTTGCCTGAGTATCAGGATTATAGAAATTAATTTCTTGAGCTTGGAAGGACATTTTTAATATTTGCAAAAATTTAGAGGTGGGCAAATTAGGTAACTCAAAGATGAGAATATTAATACAGAAGCATATCAACAAAGAATTTTTTAAAAAGGCTAAACAATAATAGATGAAGGTTGTTGGTGTGAGTGTGTGTGTGTGAGTGTGTGTGTGTGTTTGTATGCATGAGCACACACTCCACATAATCCTTTCTGGCCTTTCTAAATTACAATAATAGTCCAAGGGCTTAAAAGGAGCAGATTTTAGTTTGGTCTTTGAATATTAAGAAAAAAACTGGGCTGCAGTCTGTCTCCATTTTAGTTATTTCCTCTAGTTTTCAGGGAATTGGACAATAGGGCAATAAAAAGCTTATCTGGTTTGTCTACACCACTTTTCTCAGCCTCTGTGAAAATGGTTACCTCAGGGCACTCTTAACAACACTGAAGAGGAAATAACTTGCGATTAAGGAGTAAAGTATCTCCCTTTGATTTATATTTTCCCCCCATGAAAGCAGGAACAGTGTGTATCAGCCCCAGTCTGCTTTGTTAAGGTTGCTGAAAGCCCCATTGTACACTTGATGTGGCCAGGGTTTCCAGACGTGAAAGGAGCTACATAATTCTTTGTATTGCCTTCAAAACTATGTTAGCAGTTCACCAAAGTCTCTTTCTGTAAGTCCATTTCTGAAGGGAATCTTTCACTCTAGACATACAAATACTTTCATCTTATATTTATATATATTTCTTATAAAAATTTCTCATTCATGACTCTATTTGATCCTCACAGCCACGCTATGAGATAGATAGGGTGTTGTTATTTTTCCACCCACCTTCTCACTCTTGCCCCCTATCTTATTTTTTCAAGTGAGGAAAAGAAAATTCAGAGATGATGAGATCTAATCTAGATAGGTCTCATCTAGATACCAAAGCAAAGTCTCTGAGCATCATTTTCCTCAAAACTGTGGGGCTGTCGGAGGATTAAATGCAATTATATATGTGAAACTAGCCAACGCTCAGGAAGCATTAGCTTTTTATCTCCTTCCTTAGAGTCAGATCTCTTTTAAAGTCACCACGTAGCCTTCCTTAGAACAGGCATTACCGAAGATGATAAGCTTAATTTGCTATATGGGAGTTTTCAGGCTGCGGTGGATATTAGTCTTTTCAGTTTGGAAACAAAACTCAGCCCCACTGAGGTGTTTTAGAGTTGGCTTCCCCTCCTCCTGATGATTTCAAGACGTCATAGAAATGAAAATAAAGCCCTTCTTTTAAAAGGTTGGGGAACCCTACTGTAGAGTCTGCACAGAGAGTTTGTTGTTTGGGGTAGTTATGGGAAGAACAGTGGCTAACCGGACTCTTTGATTCCTTCCTTCCTTCCTTCCTCCCTCCAACTGCCTGTGTCAGGCAGCCAGTCTCACGCCAGCACACCGTGCAGTGACATTCAGTCATGGGGACATTTGCTGAAATATCCCCGGCTAGCCTCAGTGATTCATGGAGAAGCAAGAGCATGCATATTCAAAATTTCCAGTGGAAAACTTAGCTATGCCATTGAATACAACAGGTCTTCACACAGAAATGGGAACAAGCTTATTGCTATTCTCAGTGGTTTACATATAGTATCTCAGTTAATCCTCACACCATCTCTATTAGGTGGTGCCGTTATTTTCTCCACCCTATATCTGAGGAACAGAGGAAGTAAGTAACTTGCCAAAGAGCCTGTGGTAGCGAGTGTAGAGCAGGATTAGAATCCAGGCAGTCTAGCTCCATGGTCTGTCTTTTTTAACCACAGAATCATGCTGCCTCCCAATGTAAATGGCAACTTGACTAATGAGAAGACCCATATAAGTTTTACCACATTTCTTTGAATTGACAGGAATACAAAGCATAGTCTATGAGGAGCACTGGCTTTCTACTGAGATAATCAACAAGATGGGCAGCCAGTGAGTAGGTTCATATACTCTAGTGTTACCAGCCCAAATTCAGTTGGAGGCTTGGAGTGAACGAATTTTCCAAAGGTGGCTGTTTGTGAACAAATCAGAAGTGGAATAGGAAAACAATTCATATAAATCTCCAGTTTGTATACCAGTGTATGCAGGGGCCTATATATGGCCCAACTGGAGATGTTCATATAATTACACCTCAGTAATTCTTCTAGCACTATCCACAGCATATTTCTAGTACATAGAAGTCAGCAAATATTTATTAGTTATATATTGAGCAAGAATCTGTTACTCCTGGACATTGTTAAAGACTTAGTTTAACTTCACATTTAGAACAATAGTTCCACGTGGTTTAGCAAAAGGAACAAAGGCTTTGCATTTATTTGTTTGTTTGTTTATTTGTTTATTTTTAACATCTTTATTGGAGTATAATTGCTTTACATTGTTGTGTTAGTTGCTGCTGTATAACAAAGTGAATCAGCTATACGTATACATATATCCCCACATCCCCTCCCTCTTGCGTCTCCCTCCCACTCTCCCTATCCCACCCCTCTGATGGTCACAGAGCATTGAGCTGATCTCCCTGTGCTATGCGGCTGCTTCCCACTAGCTATCTATTGTACATTTGGTAGTGTACATATGTCCATGCCACTCTCTCACTTCATCCCAGCTTACCCTTCCCCCTCCCTGTGTCCTCAAGTTCATTCACTATGTCTGCATCTTTATTCCTGTCCTGCACCCAGGTTCTTCAAAACCACTTTTATTTTTAGATTCCATGTACATGTGTTAGCATACGGTATTTGTTTTTCTCTTTCTGACTTAAGGCTTTGCATTTAAATAGGTTTGGGTTAGGGCCTGGCTGTGACACTTCATTTCTGTGTAATATTGAGTAAGTTACTAAATCTTTCTGATTTTCTCATTACTTACCTATAAAATGATGATTACAATCCCAGTTTTGTAGCGTCGTTGTGAGGATCAGAGTGTGAAGAGATGACGTGAGAGTGCCTAGCATAAGGCCTGGCACATAGGAGGTACCCACTAATGGTTAGTAACCAACCCCCCTTCACTTACCCCTTTTTAGAAGAATTAGGCTCTGAGGAGGAAATTGAGAACAATGGCCATGCCTTTGCCATCGCAATTAAAAACTAGAATTAATAAAAACATTTCCTATAATACACTTGGAACTTCCAAATGAAACTCAGCATACAACTTTTGGCATTTTTCAAATTGATTTCATCCCTGTGGTAGGCATTGCTGCACAACTTATTGTACAGTGATACGTTTTCCAAACGTTTATTGTTACCTTTGCAGTACAAATGCTGTGAGATCATTTTTTCACTTTAAAGAAATGAAGAACCAGATAATTTCCCTTTATTTAGCAGACTTTCAGATACACAGTGTTAGATGGATGAAATATGAGTTTTGGATTTAAATAGACCTAGGTTTAAATCCCAGTTGTGTCACTCACTGGCAGTTTAGTTAACCTCTTGATGCCCTGTTTTCTTCTGTAGATAATCACATTTATCTTACATATTCAGTTAGATATAAATGCTTAGCATATGTAGCACATATATACATATTTGATCAGCGATAGTTAATATTTTTTATTATTTGGGTATGCCTATTTAGGAGAGAAGATATATCCTCCTATAGTTTTTCGTAAACTGCAAAAAGTGTGACTTATTTGTGATTATGCTGGTTTTTCCTTATAGCCATTCACTACTTTGCTGAACCTGTGTATTATTCAAAGAACGAAAAGCTAGACAATATTCCTTTATTCAGTGAACATTTAAAGGAGGCCTGCTATGTGTTAAGCGTAATTGTAAGTCCTAGGGTTACAAGGAAAATAAAATAGAGCTTTATCCTGAGAGTTTAGCGTAGGAGAGAGACCCACACAGATAATTTTTGTGGAATGTGGAAATCGTGGTAGAGACCACTACAGGATGCTGCAGAGGTGCAGAGGAGGCGTGGTGACTGCTGAATCAGCTTCTGACTCTTCTGATGCAAAATCTCACCATGAAAACTCTGTCCCCAGTATCTTCACCTGAATTCTGACCTCTTCAAATTTGACAGTGGGTCAGGTAGAACACTCAAGTTGGAATAGAGAGTTAGGAAGACACTCAGCCAAGTGGGCAGGGGATGTGATGTGTGGTGGGAGCTTGAGTACATTCTTGCTAAAGAGGGGAAAGTGTATTTTCCCTCCTTTCCCACCTCTGCTTACGTTATTTGTGTTGAAGGCTGAAAAGAATTTAGGAAAAACTGAAATAGCTCTCAGTTGGAAAGAAACAACCCACTAAAACTTTCAGGGTAGGCAGTGCATTATTTTAGAGGCAAGAATCACCAGACACCTAAAGCATGCAGGGAAGAAATAAAACCTAGAGGGCCTCTCAGGGTAATTCTGAGACTTGTTAATGATGACTTTCTAGCATTCTGGCACACACAGACCCTTGGATTCTACCAGGAACATTGATAAAATCCCACTTCCTACCCTTTCCTGTTGGTGAAAACACAGATATGACTTTAGTTTTTTTTAGATTCCATATGTAAGTAAGATCATACATTATTTATCTTTCTCTGATTTATGTCACCTAGTATAATGCCCACAAAGTCCATCCATGTTGTCACAAATGGCAGGATTTTCTTCCTTTTATGACTGAGTAATATTCCATTGTGCCTAGGTACATTTTCCTTCCTTCCTCCCTTCCTTCTTTCCTCCCTTCCTTCTTTCCTTCCTCCCTCCCTCCCTCCCTTCCTTCCTTCCTTAAATTTTTACCATTACTTCTTTAATGGCTAAAATGAGACATCATCACCTACAAATCTCTTTTATGGAAGATCTTACACTTCATAAGGGCATCTTCTAGTTGGACTTTCTTTTCTCTTATAGACTAACTTGATTCAATATTCTATCTCCGATCATTTCAAACTTACCATTTAAATCTAGCCTACGTATCCTCTGAAGACTCCCAGGTCAATTTTCAGTTGACAAACAGGTCTAACGTTTGGAATGAAGTCTAAAATAGTTATATCTAACTATTAAAAAAAAGAAGAAGAAAAAAAAGGTACTCAGCAAACATAGACACTTATCTCTCAACAAAATTTTTCTTAGAGAGTTCACAAGATCTTTGTTCTTCTTCAGGGCAAATTCACATGTACTTTATTTTTCTTTTTGTAACAAGTAAGCCATTGGAAGGTCCTTGGGAGTTCAGCTCTTAACGTAGGTCAAGAAATAAGTACCATATTATATCAAGAACTAATAGAGTGTCTAGCCTCCGTCTTAGACTACCCCAAGTTTCATAAAAACGTTGCAATCATGCAAGAATAAGCCACTAGATGTATTTCTATAATAAAAAGGCACAGGCTGATGACTGATAACATTATCTGAATCAACTGGCACCATTGCAGGAGCTATCAAGAAGGGAGAACCTGGGGCTGGCCATTACACCTCATATATCTTTTTAGTGAAATGTTCCTGTCAATTAGGTGACAAGCCCATAACCATAAAAACGTACCTATTGAGTCTGACCCCTGCTGAGCTTGACATTCACTTGTAGTCTAAATGTTGCTGGCATAATGGACCATTCCCATTTCCAGATTAAGGGTTTTAATAAACTCCACCAACTTGTTGACTTAACCAGGTGATGATGAGTGTGGCTGTTTTTCTGCTTTGGTTGGATCAACGAGACAGTACTGGGCTGTGGCTTGCCTGTGATCCCAAGAAGCATTCAACTCTGGAAAGACTTTGTAAGCTGTGATTTCCTAGCCTGGTTTTCTGAGACATAACAGAAGAATTTGGAACAGTCATGTTTTTGGCATGGCAATGATTAATTTTTGTCATCCCTGTTGAAATTATCAGCATTTCTTGAGCTACCTGTTTACACAACACTTTACCAAGTACTAGGGAAGGGGGACTGGTGTAGGTCAGTGGTTTCCAATGTTTTTGAACATGAGGATGCTCCCTTTAATGTTTTATTTTCTCAATCAGTAACTAACTTGAGTATAAAATGTCAAAAAATCTATATATTATTAATAGTTTTAAAAGATTTGTATTTTTAAAATGACAATCTATTATTGTTGTTTAATATATATGGGAGATATAGTATATAACATTGTTAGTCTCTAGAAAATAAAGTACATGGGAACTGATTCCTGTACCCCTTTTAGCAAATTCATGATCATTCAAGGGTCCAAATGTTGGCCACATCCAGTGTTTTCAAATTGGGAAATACTGACTTAACTCCACAGATGAAGCATACTAAAATGGATAGTAGTAGTGTTTACTGGATTTTTAACTTTTAGAATCAAAATTTGGGATTATGTAACCATTGTTCAATTCAAAGCCAAGTAGTGCATTAGTCCAATGTCACAATTGGTTTACCTGAAGAAAAATGTTCCTAGTTAAGGTTAAATAGATTGTCTTTTCTTATACTCCTTCTACATAAAATTATGTCATATTTTGGTTTGCTTCATATCCTGATTGTAACATTTTTATACTGTTGTATATTTTACTTAGAACTTTCAACTGTCTTTTATTTTTGTTGATTGAGGTTAAAAATATGTCTTCCTAAGAATATCACTAATGTCTCCCTACTTCTTACCTACTATCTATTACCCAGAATCCAGTTCATTCTACTTCCTGAAGATATTTTTTTAAAGCCTATGTTTTCTGTTGTAATATAAACTGATTTCTTTCTAGATCTGATAATAATATCTGTCATTTTGGAATTTCTTTTCATTGGATTCCTGGGTTAATTTCATTGTCTTTCATTGTATATCTTCTCTTGATTTTAACCCTCATTGAGCTGGAATATAGCTTCAAAAAACATCTGAAGAATGAATCCATGGGAGGTAAATATTCTTTCACCATTTGAATGGTAACAAATTTTAGCCTCAAAATAATTTTCCCTCAGAATATTGATGACACTGCTCCACTGTTTTCCAGGGTTTCTGATGAGATCTGTGTTATACACCTGATTCTAGTTCTTTGAACATAGGGTTGCCAGATAAAATATAAAAGGCCGGCTAAATTTAAATTTAAGATAATCAACAAACAATTTTTTAGTATAAGTATGTCCCATGCAATGTGTGATATTTCAAGTGTATTTATACTAATAGGTTATCCATTGATTATCTAAAATTCAAAACTAATTGTGTGTCCTGTATTTTTATTTGTTAAATCTGGCAACCCTACTTGAAGGTCAACAAACTATTTCCCTCTAAATAACTTAATGATCTTCTCATTACTCTTTGTGATTTGAAATTTCCTAAGGATATGTATAAATGTGACTTTTATTTAATTATTAGTATTTTTAAATCCATACTGCTCAGTACTTTTGGACCATATAGTCTCTTTCAGCTCTGGGAAATTTTTTCTATTATTTCTGTAATAATTTTCTTCCCTCCATTTTCTGTTTTTGAGAATCCTAATTAGCTTGATGTTGGGTCTTCTGAATTGTCTTTTTTTAAAAAATATTTTTCAAATTTTCTTTTTGATTATAGCTCATTCTTTTCATTGAATTCTGAGCACTGATGGAATGTATTTAGCACTTTCAACTCATACAACTTTTATTTATTTATTTATATTTTTTTGGCTGCGCTGGGTTTTCATTGCTGCATGCGGGCTTTCTCTAGTTGCGGTGAGCGGGGCCTACTCTTTGTTGTGGTGCGTGGGCTTCTCATTGTGGTGGCTTCTCTTATTGCAGAGCACAGGCTCTAGGCGTGCAGGCTTCAGTAGCTGTGGTGTGCGGGTTCAGTAGTTGTGGCTCACGGGCTCTAGAGTGCAGGCTCAGTAGTTGTGGCACACAGGCTTAGTTGCTCCACGGCATGTGGGATCTTCCCGGACCAGGCTCGAACCCGTGTCCCCTGCATTGGCAGGCGGATTCTTAACCACTGCGCCGCCAGGGAAGTACATGAATTAAGTCTTTATAGCTCTAATCTTTTTACTTCTGTTTTCCATATCTATCTTTTCCTTTATGTCCTGAAAATTTACTCAATGTTATATTCCAAAGTGTTTGGTAATCAAAATTTTAATTTCTAAGAATTCTTTATGATTCTTTAAATTATCATTTTCTTGACATCTTCGATTTATGGATGCACCTGTTCTCATACCTCTTCAAGGATGTAAGTTTTTGTGTAGTTTTGGTTTAAATTCTCATTCATTTTCTGGATTATTTCTATTTCCTTTGGGGTCAGTTTTGATTGTCTATCTGTATCTTTGTTTTTCAGACTGCCATTTTGCCCCGATGTGTTTGGAAATCATTGTTTATCCATAGTTAGAAATGAAGGAGAGGGTCAATGATTTTAGGTAATAGAGAAGGTTTCCTCTGTTACATACTTCTCCACTGAATAGAAAAGATGACAAGAAGCTCTACATTTGCCGGTAGATCTTGCCAGACTCTGAGTATGAGCAAATGAGGTACTTGGAATCCTCTATATGCCAGAATGAGTAGTGTTCTAGGATTCCAACGCTAACTGGTCTAGTTCTCCTAAGGCACTTAATTAATTTTTTTCCCTTTTTTTTAGAGAAGAGACATATTTACCCTCCCTAGGATTATAGCTGTGCTGCTTGTCACTTTTGTGGGGAGTGCATTGGTCACCTCACCAGCTGGCCTGTAGGCAGATTTTTTTTTTTTTAATTAACTCTTACTTCCTTTTGCAACTATCCTGAGCTGTAAATTCTTTAGCTCTGTTCCATCTGCTTTATCTGTTTTTCGTCTTCCAGAAATTTGTTGAAATCATGAATCCATTAGTGGCCCCTTCTCATTTTCTTCACTGTTAAAGGTTGAGTTTATTAAAACGATTCTTGGGGAGTACTGGGGAGCAGGGAGGACAAATGCATGTATTCAGCCTACAATCTTGAACCATAAGTTTCTCCCTTTTATCTCACTTTCTATCATTTCCTTCTGAATATCCTCTAATGAAAATATTTTATATCTGCAAGTGTGCCTTTTGGTTTAAAAAACACACTAAATGCATACTCATTTACCCCTCAGAAGTAGAACACACGTTTTTCTAAAAATAAATGTCTTAAAATACCTGAAATAATGAAATGACATAGTATATGTGAATATGCCTAGTACACTACCTGGTACAGAATAGTTGCTCAATAAATATTATATTTCTTTTTATTATTTTATTTTCAGAAGATAGAGCTCAAGCACATTTTCTGTAACGTTGGTACAAAGAGATATTTGGGTATGAGTTGCATTAAAAAAAAGAGATGAAAAAATAGCTATGCCTAATCTACCTCGTGATTAGAAGTAAAGATTAGTGATTAAATTCTCATAAAATATTTGGAAGTCAAAGGTAAAACTTACTTTGAAACTTGCGACATTATTTATTCTACTGTAGCAAACACTGTTCAGCTTTTTTTAATACAGTGACAAGCTATTTTAAAAATTAAACTCTAGTGTTATTAAATCATGAAAATGTCACATGATTGTGATTTATGCATGAGATACCTGAAGATCATAGGAGTTAAGAACTTTACCCAAGGTTACATAGCAAGTAAGTCTCTGAGCCAGAACTCAAACCCAGATCTTCTGACATCAAACTAATACCCTTTCTTCCACCGCACAAATTTGCAGGCTTCTAAGAGGAAATTCAATGCATGATAAGAATAAACTTGTTCTTCCATTTAAATACTGATAAATATTAATAATATTTTATTTGCAGTGAAATTGTATGCTTTAACAAGTCAAGTCATCAATGGTGAGATACAGAGGGTATGATGGGAAATTTCATTGAACTGTCCAACCCAGATATCCAGGCCTCTCGGGAATTTCTTAGGAAATTTGTTGGGGTGAGTTATCCAACTGCAGTTTGATGAGGAGGCAAAGTCCTTGCAAACATTGAGCTCACATGCTTCTGTGTTGTTGCTTAAGTCATATTAAAGCCATATGGCTCAGCCAAGAGTTTAGTGTGAAAGCCTGTTTTAAGATGTTCAGAAAGGATAGGTCACATTAAATGACTGGTTTGTCCCACTTGGCATTTCACCCTCCTAGCACCAGCTAATTTCTTATGCTACAGGGGAAGGTGAACTGGCAGTGTTAATATTACAATTAGCGGATTAAGAAGACTTCTCTTTCAGAGTCTCATAGATAAACAGTTGATACCCAGATGATTGATCAGAGATCATGCCATTTTGGATTTTGGGGTGATTTTTTGAGTCCCTGTAATAAAAATTCAATGTTGTAAGGAAATGCAAGCTTATGTTCAGTCTAAAAGTGTTGAGTATAGTAGAATCTCTTTATATTATTCTATACATAGTTGAGACATTGCCTTGAAAGAATGTGATCCCTTTGTAGACTTGGTGTTGGGTGAAACTCCACTTCCTTACTTCCACGCCATATGAAGATGGATCATATACTGTAGGGGCCAAAATCTTGGGCTCTAGAGTCATTACAGTTCTTCTTACTGTATAAGCAACCTTGGGCTTATTCCTTAAATGCTCTTAAACCTCAATTTTTCACCTGTGACTAGGGCATAACCACAGAACTCACCTCATAGGATAATGTGAAGCTCAAATGAGATAATATAAGTCAAGTGCTTACTTTAGTGCACATAATTATTGCCCAATAAATCTAATTTATTGCTACTACTACTAATAACAAACTTTCATAAAATGCATTCATTGTATTTTAAGGAGCTTCATTCAGTTGTTAGAATAGACTTAACCCACACAATAAAGCTGTTGTTGGTTCTACTGAGAACAAAGTCCTACCCAGCAAATAGGTTTTGTTCCAAATCACTATGAAGTCATTCATTTGAAATTTGGAGTCCATTTTATTCTAATGAAGGAAACATTAAGAATATTATGAATATTTGGGGTTATGTTGTCAACCTATTTAGAAACATAACATTAATAATATCCCTAGTGCTGAAGTGAGGTTCACTTCACATCCAAATTCCCTGGAGCACCCTTTGCCTGAGTATAGAAAAAAGGATCAGGATGGAGCACCCATTGGGCCAACGTGGACATCAGCTGTGGCCATAAAGGACTATGGAGCTAGGGGTGTTGGCTGGGGCTATTTCTAGGTCAGGTTAACCTGGAATATTTTTAAATGAGTGTTGCTGACTGATTTCACTGAGCACTTTTTCTGAGATAGTCAGTTTAGAAGCACTGTCTTATTTACTCTTCATAATAATTCTGTGAGGTAAGTACTATTATCACTTCTTGTTTTCACAGTTGTGGAAACTGAGGCTTGGAGAGGTTAAGAAAGTTTTCAAGGTTACACAGTTGGTAAGAGACAGAGCTGGGACTTATGCCTGGCAAGGTCTGTCTGACACCATACTCCCTGCTCTTATCCACAACATATTTTTTCCATTTGTCTCATGAAGCAGAAAAATCCCTGCTTTGTGTGTGTGTGTGTGTGTGTGTGTGGACCACAGACCTCAACTCTCCTCCAGTCTGGCCAAGAGCAATCCCTCCTGCTCGCCTCATGGTGAGGCTGACTTTGATCCCAATGCATTTCAGAAGCTTAGTTAGTAATCCAGCTGTCTTGTCACTCCATGTGGAATGCCAAGCTGACCACAGGGATGCTGGTCAGACAGAGCCCATACACACGCCCATGGACCCGGGAAAGGAAACAGCCTTGTGCTTGCATATTTATGTTGGAAAAGAGCAGCCTGCTCTTTTCAAACAAATATAAGGAGTCCTTCTTAGTAGACTAGGCTCATTGTGAAGCTGTGACCTCTAACTAAGTACAAACACAGTCTTTTTAAAGAAATGATATTTTGGTACTTTGACCTTAATAATATGCTAAATTAGTATCCAGGTCAAGATACAAGGAGTTAGGGAATATGAGTACCTGACATGATTTATCCTTGTGTCAACTGGGAAAAGACAGATTGTTTAATTTAAAGTTTTTCTTTCCTTTCAACACTTAGTGACATGGGACAGTGGGAAAAGGTGTTTAAACTTGTTGCAAATGTGCTTACTTTAGCAAATAAACAAATGATACCAAGATGATGTCAATGGCATAGCTGATAACATTCCTTACTTCTAGCTTTCTATTGGGGAAAGCAGAAATTTACAAAAAGTCATCGGTATTTGATGATATTTATCTCTTGACATTTCTCAGAGATTGGATGACTAAAAAATTTGGGGCTAACTTGTATTTCATGGTTTTTATAAAGTGGCATTTAGCACTTTCATTTTAGTTTTAAACTCCAATGGAGAGAAGGTAAAATAATATTCTTCAAAACAAAATACATAGGCAGAATCAAAATGAAAATGAAATTTCTAAGAATATTTTACTCTCTTATATGAATCCATAAATATGAAGATAGGATAATAAATGAAAATAACAAAACGTCTTGTTTTGAAATCACACATTGTATGTAGTTCTGGTCACATTCATGGAAGATTATCAAATTTCAATCCAACCACAGTAGTGGGCAGCCATGGTATCCAAGAGGCTAGAGTTGTCGTTCCCAAGATCAGCCTTTAAATGTCCCTTCTCAGAGGTGCTGCATGTGAATGAGAGACAGAGGAATAAACGTGGTGCCAGGATATGAGAGGTAGTGCCAACCATGTGGAGTGATATGCAATAAAGAGAGCTAGGCAGTAGTGGCGAAGGGCTAAGGTGCTCAGGATTTGAGTGAAAGGCATCTTTTGTATTTGTAAATAACTTGTTTCAAGGATAACTGTGGTCAGATATCACACGTCTAAGTTGGTGAAAAATGCACATCAGAGGATGCGCATTTTCAAGAAAGTTCTATTGCAAATATTTCACCTCTTTGGGCCTCAGTTTCTTTGTCTGAAAAAGTAGGGAGATTAGACATGAATGGTTTTAAAACTCCAGGGTTTTGCTGAGATCCTTCAAGGGCTTATTGGGAGAATGATAGAAAGGCTGAGTGGGTGAGGCCCTGCCTCACTTTAACCAGGACAGCTTCATAGTTATTTGTTCATTGAGAAAAAGGAGTTAAGCTGTTATAACCTTCTTGAAATCCTCTGGCATAGATCTCTGTTGTCTCTGTTTTATTGTCCCATGGTTCAGTTTTTAAAACCACTTGCTATAATAATGTGAGCAACATGATCAGTAGAGGCTTTAGGGCCAAATAATGATAAGGAAAAATTATAATGAGAATCTCTAGTTGAGCACACAGATTTCTACTAAAGTCATTTTCAGTAGCTTAAAATAATTTCCCTATATTTCCCTCCATCTTGTTTATGTTATAAATTTATTTAAAAGATGCTACTTTTATGGCCTTCATAACATAAAACTTTAGCCTAGGCCTTTTAATGAATTAGCTTAGTTTAAATTATAATATCTGAATGAGGGATGTAGCATATTGTAACTAGGAATGGCAAACAAATGGCACATGTACTAACACTTCCCCTTCCCATAGTCAAGGCAGACATAACTAATCAATCATAGACCTCTTCCTGATAAGTCTGAATGAAGCCTTAGAATTCTCTTCAACATAACATTAGACAGCTACTACCAAGGGAATCAGAGTTGTGGCACTCGAGGTGACAGCCCTAAGGTAGAACTGGCTTTGGATTCACACAGTTCACTGTTCAATTTCTAGTTCTGCCATTAGCTGGGTGATATTAAGAAAGTCTAAGGGTCCTCATCTCCAAACTGGAGAATAATCATTATCTTGTGGGACTTTTTGATTACTATAGTTATTATGGATGCAAAGAGCTTGCTACACACAAGCAGTCAATAAATCGTGATTATTATTATTTCCTCTGAAAAGAAGCTACAATTACTTCACTTTTTGTCCTTCTTTGTTCTTGCTGTAAGGAAGGCCTTTTGAGTGGACTGGAAAGCAGCGTTTCTGATGTTTCCTTCTGCTTAAACTTCACCTTTTGATCATTAGCCAATTTTTTTTTTTTAAACCCTTAGGTCCTGAGAAATCAAGAGTAGACTTTCTCCTTAAGATTTTGATTGACAACTTCAAATATCTTGTTACTGTAATTTCTAGCACAAAACCTATTCAGCAGCCATCCCAACTGTGACCAAATAATTTAGACCAGCTGAATCTTATATATATATATATATATATATATATATATATATATACACATACACACACACATATCCATATATATACATATATATGTATATATGCACATACACATATATACACATATACATATCATAGACATATACTGGTCATGTACACATATATGTATATATGTATATGTGTATATTACTTTATAGAAGCAAGTTTGAGAACGTTTTTATTGGCTGATTTCCTCCTATCTCCACCCCCTATTCATCTTTCACCCTCAGTTAATTTAATGCAGAGATTTACTTTAAAAAAATTTCAGGGCTTTTGTGCCCAGTAGATCATGTAGCTTCTGGTATAAAAGCAGAAAACAATTTTTAGCATGAAAAGAGACAAGGAGACTTTGCTGCAACCACCTTTTATCCTCATGAATGTGCTGTGTGCCATTGAGGCTGAGTTTGAAGTAAAATCCTGGCCTGAGAATGGAACAGTTTGCATTTCCTCAGCTCAAGTCTTAAAAATTATCTTCCACACAAGAATAGTAGATAATTCAGAGCCCCCAAAATCAGTTCTGAAAAAAATAAAATTTCAATTATCCAGCTCAGTATGAATTGAAATGTTTTCATTGCATGAATTTGAAAAGTAATTTTAAAACTCTGAAAGACTCTCACTGCTTTGCTCTCTCTTTTTTTAACAAGGCAGTAAGCTATGGTGCAGGTCCATTTAGCTGTGGGTTTGACCCAGATTTACAGTGAACAAAGTTCTATTTTCATAGGGCTTTCAAAGGCCCATTTATCTTAGAGAAAATTACTCAGTTTTCAAACTTAAGACATTATTTTCTAAAATCCTATTTTGAAATTCTTTGAAAGACCTATATTTGAATAAAATAAAGAAGGCAAAAACTAGACATGTTTGGATTTTTTTGGAAAAAAGTCATTGAATATTTTATAACTTGATTGTGGTAGTGTTTACGTGCCTGTATACATTTGTCCAAACTCATTGAATGGTATACTTAAAATAGTACATTTAATTATATGAAATTGACCCAAATAAAGTTTATTTAAAGAGGTAATTGAGTGTCCAAACTCAGGGTGACTGTCTCTTCCTGAAGTATTCCACAAGGTACCTTTCTGCAGGGGCCTGGGAGAGCTGGGTCAGACTGTGCCCTGGATTGTGGCTCTGGGATAGGAAGGGTCAACAAGCATGTCCTGTTGCTGGTTTTCAACACTGTGGAACTGGTGGACATAATGGAATCGTTCCTCCTCGAGGCACAGAACTGCCTGCAGGTCAAAGGGGACAAGGTAGAAAGCTACCACTGCTACAGTCTGCAGGAATTCACACCCCCACTGGGGAGATACGATGTCATCTGGATTCAGTGGGTCTCTGGTTAGTCCTGCATGGCATTGCATCTGCCATTCTCCCCTTTCCAGATAGAGAAGACAACACATGGGGCTGATTGGAGGATTTGTGGAGGCGGAACAAGGACACAAAGGGAGATCTGGCTATAGTTGTGCTTAGAACAGTTAGCTAGCCTTAGGTATCATGGGAACTCCCCCAAAGCTCTGGTCCTCCAGATTTCTCCCATAACATCCTCTGAACAAGCTTGACAATTCCCATCCTTAGGGATGGAGTGCCTTTGGACCAACCTAAATCATAGAAGAAACCTAAATATTTGAAAAACTTTAAAAAGTGGGGACAAAAAGAGTCTATCCCCGTTTACTGGCAAAACTAGACTTTCTTAGATTTAAATTCCCAGGAAATGAGACAGCAGTGAATTGGATTTTGGTCTGAGTGTGTGTGTGTGTGTGTGTGTGTGTGTGTGAGACACAGAGGAATGATGACAGAGTTAGGCGGTACAGGGGACATGGAGGGAACCCAAGGGATGAGCAATAGATTATCTTGTGCCTGGGAGGTAGATAGACTAGCTAGGATAATATCTATTTTATAGAGCGTACACTGATTCACCTCAAAGAAGATACCTGTCCTCTTATCTAAATTCTCAAAGCCTCCTGCAGCAAAACAATTCAGGCTATTAAATAACTCATGAATGAGTGAACAAATGAGCTCCTGATTTGTAGCCTTGTGGTCAGTCCATCTTTCCTACTCACCTCCTTCCCCACCCACCCTTTCATCCCGTTCCCCCTTTTACTTGGCCTCACCTGTAGGGTACCTGACCGTTAAAGACCTTCTTGCATTTCTTTCCCGGTGCCGAGATGGCCTGAAAGAAAACGGCATCATCCTACTGAAGGACAATGTGGCTCGGGAGGGCTGCATCTTCCATCTGTCTGACAGCAGTGTGACTCGGGATATGGACGTCCTCCAGAGCCTCATTAGGAAGAGTGGGCTGGTGGTGCTGGGCCAGGAGAAGCAGGACGGCTCTCCAGAGCAGTGCATCCCAGTGTGGATGTTTGCACTGCGTAGCGATGGACACTCCAGACCAGCAGTGGGAGTGAACGGCGGCATTGCACAGTAGTGCTTTGGGAAGAGGTGTTCTCGTCTGAGGTGCCCCTTGTAATTCACGTAGGAGTGAAGGGAAGGGACTGCAGCATGTTTGGAAATGACTGATGTAATATGTACATGTTGCCACTAATTATGTAAGAACATGCACACACTCTGTGGATTTTCCAAAAGAGAAATGAAAAGTGACATCTGGAAAAACTGCTAAACTGTACAAGTGTACACAAAAAACAGAAAAGGGAGCAACGTTCACAAAATCTAAACTGCCTTGGTCTCTGAAGATTTGCATTATAGAGTAGTTTAGGGTGAGTGGGGTAAAGCCTAGACCACCTTTCTCTGCCCTCCTGCTAGATACATTATACTTCCTTCCTCCTTGGGAATACTACTTCTCTAGATAAAAATCTCCCCCTAATTAAGAAGGCACCCGTCAAAATAATCTTATAAAAACAATTCCATTACTTAATTTTGTCTTTAGCTTTAGCAGAAAAAAAGACTATGGTTTCACTTTCTATTTTGGGTCAGTTTCACCACCCAGTGATGTAATATGGATATAATTTGATAACAAAAGTCTGCGTTTCAGTGATGGGGAAGTGTCTCCTTTCAGGAGAAAATGTTTTACCCTTGAAATTTCAGCTGTGAACATATAAGTAAATGTCATTGATAATCTAATTTTAGCCATTGGCTTCCAACACAACTTGCTTCATTGCAGCTGCTCCTGTTTCCTTGACTGATATGACTGTACATTGGAAAGAGAAACGAAATGATAAACCTGAAAATTGAACTAACTGGATTAATTTAAGGCATTGGTTTAATTAAAAATAATCTAAAATCTTTCAAAAACAAAAATGTAATTAATTTTTATTAGCAGAATGTTTAAATATAACAGCTACTCTATTTAAAACACTCTAATATCTTCACGTGAAGGACATATTTGTGTTTTGATATATATCGAGTCTTCTATGAAATGC
Organism: Balaenoptera borealis; assembly: GCF_965194805.1. Classification (NCBI taxonomy): domain Eukaryota; kingdom Metazoa; phylum Chordata; class Mammalia; order Artiodactyla; family Balaenopteridae; genus Balaenoptera; species Balaenoptera borealis. Next base: position 60,161,908 of record NC_138860.1, on the reverse strand, counting down.
AATCTATTTAAGTAAAGAAAGTCTATTGTATGGATATGCTATCACCATAAAAATCATGTTTGTAAGTCATATCTCTAACTTAGGAGGAAAACAATTATTATAAAACATTTACTACCGTGATATAACCTTACCTAGGTAGCTTCATTTATGTCCTGGAAAATTATGTCACTTACTCTGCCACTGGCACCTTCCAGCTGCAGTGTGTTATTCACAATGCTCTAGGGTAACGTAACAGAATGTGAGTTAGAACCATTGGCGGAGAAGCCAGAGACCAGAATTAAATAAAATGGGGGATCATTACCAAACAGACTGAGTAGTATGACAAAACAAGGGTACTCATGTTTTCATCCTTTGTGTCTTGGAGCAAATTAACTGAATCTTCCTTTTTGGCCCATCCCAGGAATTTTCTGCTTCTTTTACATGAGCACCCTTATTCTCTTACTTCTTGACTTTGTGCTTTGCCAGTACTCACATGCTGATTGACAAAATTGTCCATTTTCTCTGCTCCTCGGCTCCTTAAGGAGGAAATAACTGAATTGTCCTATGAATATGGATATATGATCTTTAACTCAGGTTGAGTCTTTGAGGTTGAGCCACAGTCCTTTTTCGCATCCTAAATCAAATCATTTTCCATTCTCCTTAGAAAATTTCCAGATCTTTATTGTTTCACAAAGTTTCCCCAAACCATATCTATCTGTAATTTAATTGAGAAGGTAGAAACTGGTGAGTAAATGTATCAACATCCCCTCTCTATAACAAGTTAATAATTAGTACAAGGTAAAGGGAATAGTAGCTTGAGAGGTGAAGCCATCGGAGCCAAATCATGCTGCCTAATAGGTCATGTGAAGGTCTGGACATGTTATTCAAAGAACAAGGGAAAGATCTTGAGGTTCCAAGTACGGGGCTGATTGTTTTGGTCTTCTAATGCTGTAGAAAGAAGACATTTGGAGTGAGACCTACTCCAGCCATCTTCAATCTAATTCAGTAAGCCATACACATTGCTGACGTTTATCAACACATCTCTGTTGTATTATAAGTGACAATCTACATTAGTTTACAAATTCTGTCCATAGTCCAACTGCCCCAGGATCCTTTGGGCAGTTTTTATGAAATAGAGATTCCCAGGCTCTGTCTCTGTGAGAGTTTGATTCTGTGAAATGGGATCAAATAACTTGTATTTTTGTAAGGTCTCAAAATGATTCTGATCATTAGTTTTGTTTGAGGACACTGATAGGGAAAGGGGTGTCGAACTGGGCCCTTCAGAGTCGAAGGAAGATAAGACAGGGCAGGCAAGAAAGCAGGCCAGGTTCAGGGAAGTAGATGGTGAAATCTATTCTCCACGCTGATGCCAGTCTTTCTAAAACATAATCTGACCATGTTATGTATAAACTTTCAGTGACTCCCCATCACTGATACGATGAATTCCCATCACCTTAGAATGACATATAAAGCCTTTTGTGATCTAACCCTGGCTTCCCTCTCCAGCCTCAGTTTTCCCACATCCCCTGCAGCCGTACTTAACTATCAATACTTATAGATCTCCAAAGGAGCTATGATTTATGGCTCATGGCATTTATTGATGTTACTTCCTTAGCATAGAACATCTCTCATTCTTTTTTTGTCTGGCTCAGACTGCATAGATGTCACTGGCTCTAGGAAATCTTCCCTCACCCCCCAGGTGCTGGCTTAGGTGCCGCTACTATATGCTACCCTCATACCCTCTGTTTAACGTATTACAGAACTTATCATGTGCATTGTAATTGCCTGCTTACTTGCCATTTCCTCTATTAAATTCTGAGCTTCTTAATGAAGCATTCATGTTAGAGTCTCAGTCTTTAGCATATGCCCTAGCACACTGCAGGAACGCCAACTTTTATTGAAAGTATAAAAGTAGAAAGACTCAGGAGGCAGTCTGTGTTTCTGGAGGCATCAAACAGGAATCAGAGCAAAGCAGCAGGAAAAACCAAGGGCTTCTGAAGTTCCACGAGCACTGGAATGTGCAAGACTGGACAAAAGAGTGATCAAACAGTGCAAGCTGGCAAGAACCAGGAAATGCACAGAAATAAGAAGGCAGTGAGCTCAGGGATCATACAAGCATCTGGGAGGAGACTGTAGCAAGAAAATTAGGTCCTGCGGTAAAATCCTGCCTGATTAGGAAATCTCTTTTTTCAACAGGAGCCATACTCAAGGATATGGCCAACCAAAGCCCATCGTTTCATTAGGTGGGAGGGTGTATCTCGTAAGAGAGATATGTTAAAATTGTGAGTATGTGTTAACAAAGTGACTCACAGGTGAATCCTCACCTGTTACCTGCTAAGCAACAAGTCCAAAGAACCAACCAGGTTTAGATGAAGTTAATCCTTCTGTGAATGTTGAGGAGAAGTAGAAGTTGCTCACCTCTACTTCACAGATGAATTAATTGCAAACATGCCTGTCGTTCTAGATTAACTTTGGAGGACCCCTTGGTTTATACAGTGACTCATGAATAGGCACAGTCTTCACCTATCTCCTCTTCTGAGAACCTGAGCCACCCTTCCTCAGCATCAGTATAGAAGCATGCCAAGTCTTAAGGGGTCAGCAATTTTATAGATTTGGGACCATCGTAAAAATAGAATACAAAATGAACAAGGTCATCCACGTGAAAGATGATCTGCTTTATATTGTGGACACATTTTGGCCCCATTCTGGCTTTTTTTTTTTTCTCCACCATTTCCTGTAACTGGCCTGTTTTGAGTGATGTATTGGGGATAAGACCTGTGTCAGATATACTCAGCTGCCTGTCATGAGTAATTAAAACCAGTTGTGTTATTGCTTTCCTTAGTTCTAGCTGACTCTTTGATGCTTTGGTGTCTATGCCAGAAAACTACCTCTTATAATCATCAGAGGCCAGTGCTTTTGCAGAGGTCACTGCAAGTTAATTAAGCAAATATGTGAAAAATAGTTTTAAATTATCTCAATTAGTAGTGTGTGTGTATACTTGTATCTAGAGCTGGGGTTGAGGAGAGACTTTTAAAATAATAACTGACTTGCGGAGTTAATGATTTGGTGTCAGAGAACTACGCACATACAGCACCTTTGTATGTTCATTAAGTTGGCATTATTTGTCCTTTTGCTGTGTGACAAGCTGTATTACTTACTGCAAATATACATATAGAAAATGTCCAAGAAGATCATGACACTGTAATGGGCAAGAGAGATACATAAATAATTATAAATCAGGATAAAGAGGACTAAAACAATAGCATGAACAAAGAGTTAAAGTAATATACAGAATAGAGTGACTCACTACATCTCTGGGATTTGAGGGGGGCCACACAGATTCCATTCATTCAACAAATATTTTTTGAAAAAAATATGCCATGCACTGCTCTAGGGTCTCAGGTTACACAGGGAATAAAAGCCAAAGATCACTGGCCTTGTGGAGCTTGTATTCTAGGAGAAATAGGAGTGCAGTCAATAGAAATTAGTAAATTATTTTTTTAATGTTAGATGGCAAATTTTTGGAAAGTAAAAGGGGAAAATAGAGTGAGGGGGATTGAGAGTCATGGAGGAAGGTTATAATTTCAAATAGTGGCCAGTATTGGTTTTATTGAAGAGGTGGCATTTGAGCAAAGTTAAGAGGGTAAGAGCACTGGCCATATGGACACCTGGGGGAAGAGGGGGCACCTGGTGCAAATGCCCCAAGTCTTGAGTGTGCCTGGACTATTTGAGAAACAACAAGGAGGTCAGTGCAGCTGCAGCAGAGTGGATGAGGGAGAGATTGTAATAAGATAGGAGTTTTAGGGATATGACTGGGGCCAGATCACACAGGGTCTTGTAGGTTATGGAAAGGACTCTTACTTTTATTCTTATCGAGAAAGGAGGCCTTTGCAGGGTTTTGAGCAGAGAAGTGACATGATATGACCTGTGTTTTAAAAGGATTCCTCTGGCTGCTGTGTTGAGAAAGGATAATAGTGGGGGTGAGGATAAAAGCAAAGAGACCAGATAGACCAGGATTTGGTAAATTGTGGCTCATGGTCCAAATTCAGCTTGTTGCTTTTTTGTAACTAAACTTGTACTGGAACACAGCTATGCCCAATTGCACTATAATGACAGAAGTGAGGAGTTACCACAAGGACCATATGGCCTGAAAAGCAGAAAATATTTACTATATGGCCCTTTTACAAAAACAAACCAACAAACAAACAAAAACCAAAACCCCCCCACAACTTTCCTAATCCCTAAATTATCGTATTGCAGTAATTCAGGAGAGAAGTAATGGTAGCTCAGACCAGGGAGGCAGCACTGATGGTAGTGAGAAGTGTTTGGATTCTGGCTATGTTTGAAATTAAAGCCAATTCTATTTGCTAAATGATTGTGTGTGGGAGTATAATAAAGGGAAGTCAAAGATGAGAGTAAAGGTTTGGGCCTGAACCAGAGCACAGTTTCTATCATTTGAGGTAGGGAAAGTTGGTAGTGAAACCATTTTCATGGTGAAAGATCAGGAATCAGAACAGCTTAAAGTCAACATGTGTGAGTTTTTAGATGACACCAAGTGAAGATATTGAGGAGCTCACTGAATAGGCAAGTCTGAAGTTCAGGAGAGAAGTCTGGGCTGGAGATGGAAAATTACCATAGAGATGGTATTCAGAGTTGTGATTCTGGATGAGAGTACGAAAAGGACGAGTGAAAATAGAGAGGAAGACAAAGCATGAGCCCTGGAGCAGTTAAACATTAAGAGTTTGGGAAGGAGAGGAAAAAACAGCAAAGGAGACTAAGGCATGAACAATAAAGTAAAGCTAGAGTGGAGTGTTTTGGAAGCCAAGTGAAGAAAGTATATCAAGGAGGACAGAGAGATTGACTATATCAACTCTTTCTAATAAGTCATGTAAGAGGAGAACTGAGAATTGACCATTCAGCTTTGATAAGTAAGTAGGAACAAAAGCTGGACTGAAGCAGTTATGAGTATGGGAGAAAAGAATTGTAGAGAATGGATATAGACAAGTTGTTCAAGGAGTTTTGCTAGAAAGGGAAACATATTTGCAAATAAGGCAGTATCAAGCAAGGGAAGTAGGGCTAAGAGAAGGGTTTTTTGTTTTTGTTTTTAAGGTGGGAGAAATAATTTGATTGAGTTTGTAGACTGATGGGAAAGATTTGGTAGAGAGGGAGACATTTGTGATTGAGGAGAGGAAATGGGAGAATTGCTAGAGCAACGTCACTGAGTAAGTAAGACAAGATGGGATCTAGTTTGCAAGTGGAGGGATTGACTTTAGATGGGAGAAAAATAATATGATCATCAAGCAGCATATGGGTTCACTTGAGGTTCATAATCAAGAGCATTTGTCTTCAGTGCATTCTTTTGCATGAATGAAGGCACAAATTAGGTAAAGAGACAAATTTAACCAGGGTTGTGGTTTTGTCAAGTGAGTACAACAAGGAACAGAGGGTATATGCAAAGAAGTGAGTATATTGATTGATTGTAGAATTTAAGATGAATAAGGAGGGGAGAAAGAGAGACTATTAAGAAGGTTAGAGACAGTGAAAAGATAGAAAGATCAGTGGATTAGAGATCCTGGTGAAGTTGGAACTGGGGCACTAGGGGGATGGATGGAGGTTATGGTTAGAGAATGGAATGAATTAAATTGAGATTATGGAGAGATTACTGGTAATGAGAAGGTCTAGGGTTATGAATATATAAATGAATGGCCTGGGTGGTGTGGAGGGCTGGATCACTGGAAGAGAGGAATTCAAGAAACTGAGAGGCTAGAGTGTTGGATTGAATCGTCTACTGTGTATATTGCAATCTTCAAAGAATTGAGACATTAGCAGTACTGGAGAGAGTGAAAGTGAACCAAGACCTAAAATCAGTGGGAAATAAAGGGGTATGATCTAGGGGATGGTTAGCGACATCAACAATGACGAACAATGAGTAATATAATTTATTTATATGAGACAACTCTGAGAGTGTCTAGGGAGGAAAGAGAATAAGAATCATTTGGAAACAGCAATGAGGAGCACGAAGGGTACCAAATTCACATAAGATTTAAATTTTAGCCAGGGATAAATGGTAGTTCATGAGGCAGAGAGGCCTGTGAAAGAATGTTTCAGGCATAGTGAAATGTTTGGGCATTTAATAGCATGCACGAAGAAATGGTGAGTATATAAATCTGGTTGGAGTATCAGGTTGGGGCATGGTGCTACAGATGTAGAGATGCTGGGACATCATAAAGCATGATGGAAGAAAGTGAACTTACTGATTGTAGATTGGGGCAGATTGTGATAGGTCTTGTACATTCAGATTGTCCTACAGGCAAAAGGTTGTAGGGCTACCTAAGGTTTTTAGTCAGGGCACTGACATCATCAGGTTTATTTCACAAAGGTAACTCTTGCTACAGTGTGAAAGGGGTTGGAGGCAAGAAGACAACCAGAAAGCTTCAGCAGTAATTAAAACTAGGGATAAAAGGACCTGAACTTAAGCAGTGCCATAAGAACAGAGGAAACCCTGGGAAGGTAAAATCAATAGGAGTTGTTGATTTTGATGAGGTTAATGAGAAAAAGAAAGGAATCAAGAAAGACTTGAAGATTTTCAACTACAGTCACTAGGTAGAATATGTTACCTATTACCAGTTTAGGAAATAATGGCGAACAACTAAGATATCTTGGTAGATTACACATCTTTTAATAGGCAATCACACAGCAGAGTCTTAATGAGTGCACCTAATTCTGTAGTTAGATATTTATTTCTTTCATGGAACTCAACATTCCTTAAAGTATCTCCAAGACTGGTGAGGATTCTGAGGGACCAATTGTATTCTTTCCTCTAAATGGTTTACCCAATTTAGAAATAGATTCAGGAATCAAGGATCAAATATTACTTTACTGTGTATAAAGGAAGGCTGGAGAACATATCTTGGATCTGCAGCCCAGATAAGCCTTCCTCACATGCTCTGTCTCCCCTCCACAAGTCTAGATCTTGGGACTTTACTGCCCTCACCAGCCCACTGCTTCCCCTCCTCCCCACACCAACTCCCTGGAAAGAATCAGGTCTGAAGAGTTGATGTTTGCCAAGACATGTACAAGGAGATCTGCGGTCTCCCTTTACCCAGGGAGGATGAAGGGCTGATGGGAAAGGATTGTGAGGCCTCTACACTTTCTTTCCACAGTGAAACAAGAGCAAGTAAGAGAGAAGAAAATGCCTACTCTGTGACTCCAGTCACTTCTCCCAATCTCGGTGAAAGAAGTAGCTGCTCTTTCTGTGCAGAAGAGTGAGTTAGAGACCATAAGGATAGAAATGCTCCCTCCTTCCCCTATTGTCTCTCCTGAAAGTGGAAAGTCTGTGGAAACTGAGGGATGGAGTAATAAGCATTCCCCTAGCGACGACAGGTTCTATGTTAGCTACAGGCAAACTGGAGATATAAATGCAGGTCAAGTAACCTAGTCATCCGTGGGCCCTAAATAGGAGAATGTGCCTACCCCTGTGTACGAAATGCAGGGTCATTGTACTGAGGGAAATGGAAGATAGAGGACTCAGGAAATACACTGGGTCACTCTCTAGCTGGGTTAAAAAGGGGAAGGTTTAGTATATGGATGCAAGGGTGCCTTATAAAACTCAAGGGCAGAGTACAGCTGGGTCTCAGGATGGGACCAGAGGCAAGAAAGCCACTGGGAACCAGGAAATAGACCCTCTCCATCTTGAGCCTTTTCTTCTCTCTGTACATACACTGAAACAAAGTAGGATCCTGTGGGGCTCCTGGCCACAAAAGCCTGTCTGTGCCCCCATTTCTTGATTACAGGAAATAGGCTTTATTCAGCCTCCATGACCTTTCCTGAGTTTCAATGAGCAGGTTCAAACAGTCGCTAATTACGGAAGGGAGTGGATGTGGAGACACGGGAGGAACAGTCAAAAGATACGACAGTGCAAACTTGGGGCAAAGTCCTGGTTCCCCCTCAAGGAATACACATAACAATATCTCTGAGCTGTTTTGCAGATACTGAAACCCTCACCAGGTGGGAGAATTTAACTGTATGCTGTCCACAAGCACTTAGACACTAGACCAGTTGGAGCCTGAAGGTTGATGATGCTGACTCCCACTTACCTCACCACCAGCCAATCAGAAAATGTCCACGAGCTGATCACGCCCTCTTTGAACCATTACTATAAAACTTCTCACTACCACCTCCAGGTTGGGACACACAGTTTTGAGGGCACTAGGCTGCTGTGGCCCCCTTTGCATGGCAAAGCAATAAAGCTAATCTTTTCTACTTCACCCAAAACTCTGTCTCTGAGATTTAATTCAGTGTCAGGGTACAGAGGCTGGATTTGCCTTCAATGCTTCATTTTTCTCTTTCCCTGTGGGTGGCATTCTCTGCTCGCTACTTCGTATAACAGGAAACATGGGCAACCATGGCTTTCTGGTTTGCATGTTCTGGGTTTAGCCACAGGGAGCGGCTGACTCTTTCTCAGTAGCCCTTGATCTTGCTCTCAATTCTATTTTCACTGGAAAGGGTCACCAATTGACCTGGCACAGGTTAGAGTTTCACCTCTTGTCCCATTAGCTGTGCAATATGACTGTGTGTATCCCATCCTCTCTCCCCCAAGCTGTGGGCTGTAGTTGAGGGACACAGTTAAAGGAGGGGTAGAGCTGGGAAGATATTCCAAATTGTCTTCAGTGTCTGAGTGTCCTTAGTGACTGAGATCAGGAAATAATAAGAAAATTTTAAATCATGTAACATCTTCATGCTGTGCACTAGAGATGAAATGAAGCAGTCTCTTGATAGGAACTCTTAAAAAGAGTGTCTTGGGAAGGCAGCCAACACCTGTACTTGGGACTTTCGCCAGACGAAAAACGCTGCAATTTTCCTGCACCCCTGGATTAAATATGTGTACAGAAAGGATTTCAGTTATTGTAAGAAGAAGAAAAGAATGTCATGGAAGAATGTCTGGTTCTCACCCCCTCTAGGGTTAGAGGAATATTTGTCAAGAAGGAAAAAGGAATGTGGCAGACAGGCCCTCTGTGTCTACCAGATGTTCTCTGACAATATGTATTGTTAAAACTGCATTTAAATTATGAGAGCCAGCCCACCAAACAATGAAATATCCAGTGGCATGTTGAGTCCCATTCATTAGGCCTTTCTGGGTGTTGCACTGGGTCAAGCTACCATTTCTTGACGTGAAATTTTAGTCTGTCTCTGGAATATTAGCCCTTTGGCCCTCTCCCTGGCTCAGAAGGTACATGAGAAGTACTTTTCTCTGTCTCTTACCCTCTTCAACCCTTTGGAATTTCTTTTGAAGTGGTGAAATAATAATAGTAGTAAACACTCAGTGAATGCTAAGTTCTTTACATCCATTATTTCACTTAATTCTTTCACCAGTCCTGTGAGATAGGAAACTGAGCCTTTTTTATTTCTTTAAAAAATAAGCAAACTTTGGAGAAATGCAAATCAAAACTACAATGAGTTATTACCTCACACATATCAGAATGGCCATCATTAAAAATTCTACAAATAGCAAATGCTGAAGAAGTGGTGGAGAAAAGGGAACCCTCCTACACTGTTGGTGGGAATGTAACTTGGTGCAGCCACTATGGAGAACAGTATGGAGGTCCCTTAAAAAACTGAAAATAGAGCTACCATATGATCCAGCAAATCCCACCCCTGGGCATATATCCGAAAAAGACGAAAACTCTAATTCAGAAAGATACATGCACACCAGTGTTCACAGCAGCACTATTTACAAAAGCCAAGACATAGAAGCAACATAAATGTCCACTGACAGATGAATGGATAAAGAAGATGTGATATATCTATCATATATATATATATATATATATATATAAAACATATACATAACATGTATATATATAACATATATATATATGTTGCAGCAACGTGGACGGACCTAGAGATTATCATACTAAGTGAAGTAAGTCAGACAGAGAAAGGCAAATACCTTATGATATCACTTACATGTGGAATCTAAAAAAATGATACCAATGAATTTATTTACAAAACAGAAATAGACTCACAGACATTGAAAACAAACTTATGGTTACCAAAGGGGAAGGGGGGAGCAATAAATTAGGAGTTTGGGATTACAATATACACACTACTGTATATAAAATAGGTAAACAACAAGGACCTACTGTGTAGTACAGGGGACTATATTAAATATCTTTTAACAACCTATAATGGAGAAGAATCTGAAAAAGAATATGTACATATATGTATAACTGAATCACTTTGCTGCACACCTGAAACTAACACAACATTGTAAATCAATTATACTTCAATAAAATAAATAAATATTAAAAAATAAGGAAACAAACAAATGCCAAACAAACATCCTCTGGGCCAGGCCCTCCATTTCTTCATCACAGAGATTATGTTTCAGTGGTTGCTGATCTGAGGACAGGGTCCAGACAGAGATTAATGAGAAACCCTAACCCTCTCTGTAATGTGAGCAGGTCCTGGGACCACAAGCCTGGCTTCAGAAGAAATGGTGTAAGGAGCCAAGAGCCCAGATTGTCCACAGTGGAGTATTAGCTCCTTGGCTAAGGAAAGATGAACACTCAACACAGGCTCTGGCCTGGGGTTTGGGTGTATGATGCTCAAGTCACTCTTTCCCTTTCAGTTTGAAGCCACTACGATCAGGAAGAAGGGTGAGGCCAGGTGACTCAGTGTACAAATAAGCATATTTAAATTTTAATGTCCCTGGGAAATTATGGTGGATTGCTTTTAATCCGGAATGTGATGACTGTGATCCTTTCTACAGATGCCCGCCTGGTAGGGCATCACAATACTCACCTAGTCTTCAGTCAAAATGTGGTTGCCCCCATTTGCTTTAGTGGGCAAAGTTCTTCCTTCTCTCCCCTCACCCTCTGATTCCCTGTTAACCATATACCATCCTCTGTGATTACTTCCCTGGGGGCTTGGAAAGTAGCTTAATTGTTGCCTCTTTGCCTCAATTTCTACTTTCAGTTAAATAACAGTAACCCAAGTTCTATCCCATTCCACTTCCATCCCTTATCTTTAACTTCAGAAAAGTTTGAATAAAGCTGGAGTCTCTCACAGGGACCTATACTCTAGACTCTTCCTTCTTTGCTGTTCCTGGAAGGACCAAGAACACTCTTGCCTCTTGGCCTTTGCATTTGCTGTTTCCTCTCCTTGGTATGCATATGGGTTACGTTTTTACTTCTTTCAGCTATAAAGTTACTTTACTAAAGAGGACTTCCCTAATTCTCCTCCTTCTTCCCTTTTCTCCTCACTTTCTGTATTTTTCTCTAGAGCATTATCAGTATCTGACATGTCAGCAACATACCATGGATATATCTGTTTATCTCTCTACAATAGAATATAGGCTCTGGAAAGCATTGCCTTTGCTTTTTTTTTTTTTTTTAAACATCTTTATTGAAGTATAATTGCCTTACAATGGTGTGTCAGTTTCTGCTTTATAACAAAGTGAATCAGTTATACATATACAATATGTTCCCATTTCTCTTCCCTCTTGCATCTCCCTCCCTCCCACCCTCCCCATCCCACCCCTCTAGGTGGTCACAAAGCACCGAGCTGATTTCCCTGTGCTATGCGGCTGCTTCCCACTAGCTATCTATTTTACATTTGGTAGTGTATATATGTCCATGACACTCTCTTACCCTGTCACATCTCACCCCACCCCCTCCCCATATCCTCAAGTCCATTCTCTAGTAGGTCTGTGTCTTTATTCCCGTCTTGCCACTAGGTTCTTCATGGCCTTTTTTTTTTCCCTTAGATTCCGTATATATGTGTTAGCATACTGTATTTGTTTTTCTCTTTCTGACTTACTTCACTCTGTATGACAGACTCTAACTCCCTCCACCTCATTACAAATACCTCCATTTCATTTCTTTTTATGGCTGAGTAATATTCCATTGTATATATGTGCCACATCTTCTTTATCCATTCATCTGTCGATGGACATTTAGGTTGCTTCCATGTCCTGGCTATTGTAAATAGAGCTGCAATGAACATTTTGGTACATGACTCTTTTTGACCTATGGTTTTCTCAGGGTATATGCCCAGTAGTGGGATTGCTGGGTCGTATGGTAGTTCTATTTGTAGTTTTTTAAGGAACCTCCATACTGTTCTCCATAGTGTCTGTATCAATTTACATTCCCACCAACAGTGCAAGAGTGTTCCCTTTCCTCCACACCCTCTCCAGCATTTATTGTTTCTAGATTTTTTGATGATGGCCATTCTGACCGGTGTGAGATGATATCACATTGTAGTTTTGATTTGCATTTCTCTAATGATTAGTGATGTTGAGCATTCTTTCATGTGTCTGTAGGCCATCTGTATATCTTCTTTGGAGAAATGTCTATTTAGGTCTTCTGCCCATTTTTGGATTGGGTCGCCTTTGCTTTTTTATTGTCATCCCCAGGATTCAGTAGAGTGCTGTCCCAACATAGATGCTCAATGAATATTTTCTGAATGAGTAAATGAAATGCAACCATCAGGGTGGTTAAAAAAACCCAAAACTCCGAAACAAAAAAAACAAAATAACAATAAAAAATCTTACATGTGACAACAAAGGTACTATGATTGAACACATTTCCTATTTGTTTTCTTGTATTTTATATCCCAGGTATAAAATCAGGCTTCCTCATGGATTCCTCTTTTCCTCAGAGCTGTAAAGCTCAATCAGCCTCCCTGCATTTCCACATATACTCCCAACCCCTGAAAGACTTCCGTATTTTTACAATGCCAGGAAGGAGTGACATAACAATATGTCTGGTGACCCATTTATAATGGGCCACACTTAAAACTACCCTGTGTTAAAGGGGACTGTTTTAAATGGACCACCCTGTATGTTACATTAGATTGTGCCTTTCTGCCAATGAACTCAGAAGTGTTTTATAAATAAAGAGATGATATTAGAGAAAGGAATTCTCTCTCTCTCTCTTTTTTTTCTTTTAATTCACATGGAAAATTTTATTGTACAAATCTGATCAGATGTGCAATGACAAAGAATTTAGCCCAGGAAGATGATTTTTCTGGTTCAGAATCTCCCTGTTATGATTTGTTGATGCTAAAATGTAGGCTTCAATTTTGGGGGGGAAACTAGAGAAGACTAGATTCCATAGAAACAAGTACTTTTCTATGGAAAAGATCCTCTAAACTTCACTTCCTTCTTCCTAAAGGGTTTCTGCTGGGTCCCTAAAAGGAACCTCAAGTTCAAGAGAGAAAAGGAAAAGCAGGCTAATTTACAGCTGTTCCAAGAATGCAGTTGCTGGATATATCCTGACAGGGGGTTCTGTTGTGCTTTGAAGAATAACATGAAAATTCAAGCTCAGAATGAGCTTCTGTAATATAAAAATTAAAACTCCACTCCAAACCTTCACCCGCATCTAAAGCCAAGTCCTTTTAGACGTGCGGTAGGGATCTGTTTACTTTGTATGGAAAATCATTTTCTTTTTATTAGCAACCTCCAGGGTTTCTTGATGATCTGAAAGGCTGTTACCTCTCAAAGGGCAGTCATGGGGCATTCTTGGCACAAACAGAGGCCAGAAAGACTGGAAATCTTATTTTGCAACATTTTGTGCCTGGCTTTTAAAGTCAAAGAAGACAAATGGTTCTGATACATTCAGCAATACCTTTAAATTTGAATTGCCTTATTGTCCTGAACTGACCTGGGGAGGTTAAAAACCAAACCCAAACAAAATAAACAAAAAATAAAAATGAAAACTGAAACCAACATATCATGAACAACTTTTTCCTTTCTCAGAGAGCAAATTTGAGCCAGGAGAAGGTAGCTGTTCTCTTCCTATTTTAATCAAGAAACCAAGCACAAGATTTCTTCATTGCTTACTTATTGGACTCATTATGGGGTGGGGGATGGTGAGGGATTCAGCAGTCTTTAGACACATTTTTAGTTCCATCTTTTCCTTGCTGTCACCATGTCCACTTTTGCTTTCCTGCTATTGTTCAATTGTTCACCTTTAACAAGCAGGCCATCCTGACTTCTTCTCATTTCATCAAATTCTACCAAGAGACGTCCTCTAACAGATATGCCTTAAATATTCCAGTTCACAATGATCTCCCCATCTCTCACCTATAGCCAAGATTTTCCAGGGACCCAAGTACTCTTCTGTTGGAATTAGGTATTTTTTCCATCTCTCTAGTGTTACAATTAAGTCAAATAAACTCTTCCCAGCAACCTTCTGACTTTTCTGAGCTGCCAAATCACCCCTGGATTCCCTACCCAGGAACCCAAACCCTTGAATTTCAGTGGCCTGTAGGCTCCTTTGTTCAACTGTAACCCCTCCAGTGGCCAGCTCCCTCTGCCTTTCAAATGCCTTCTAATCCACACATCATTTTTCTTTTCACTTTACCATCTATTCACTGACATCAAATCCACTCTTTGTTCATGTTTCCTAGCCTCCAGCCCTCCTAGTGCCAAAGTGGTCCACTTGTTGAGTGATCCTATCAGTCGACTCTGGCTCATTACAAAATGAGTATGCCCTAACCCCACACTTCCATATGGCCTCATGATATTATTGTAATTACATTCTCCGTCTACAGTAGGCAAAATGAAACACATGCTGTAAGAGTGGGTGTGTTTCAAGCTGGTTCCCAAGGCAGACTTTAATAGAAAATGAGTGAGGTCACCCTTAGGACCTTTTCTACCTATTGGCTCCTTCCTGGAATGGGATTTCCTGATAGTTAACATTTCTCGGTCAGATCACATAAAATACCTGCTTCTGGATCTCATGTTTAGGTCTTTAGACCACATAGGTGATGATTTTGAGTGGAGACTGTAATAAAACCTCAGCAGGGTATATGATAATCCCAAGTGTATTGTAAAGTTTGAGGGAAATTGAGGGTAAGGGCCGGGGAATAAGTGGAGATGGTTTTATGTAATAATTAAGCTATCATTTATTGAGGAATTACTTTGGGCCAGGCACTAGCTAGTTATTTTATACATGTTCTCTTAATTAAATGTGGCTAGAGACTTTTGATTAAAAGTTATCACTGAATTCTACCTTCTAGAGTTTATTTCCTAGGCTGCCCTTTTTCTGTATGTGATGTTTAGAACATGAATCGAAGAAGCTGAGAAATCTGTGTTCAAGTGTTTCCTCTTTTATGTGGGTGAGAATATTAATAATCTTAAAATAAGATCATCAATTTCTCATCTATAAAATATGGGAATGATAATACCTACTTAATGGGATTGATGTGACAAGTAAATTAGATATTATGATCAAGATGTGAATTACAGTGACTGTTCTATGATAGGTGTTTAATAAATGAGAGCAGTGGTTATAATATTTACCTAGATATATGCTTCTGGCAAGGGAGGAGGCACCCAGAGCCAACCTTGCTGGTACTAAGATTCTTTATTTGGGAGGTGACATCACCAAGATGATGACATAGATTGTTTCTAACTTTGCTTCCCCTCACAAGAAGAATGACTATTATCTATTCAAGGATAAGATACCACTATGGAAAGCAGTGTGGAGGATCCTTTAAAAAATAAAAATAGACCTCCTATATGATTCAGAAATTCCACTCCTGGAATTTATCCAATGGAAATGAAAACACTAACTTCTAAAGATATCTGCATCCCCATGTTAACATCAACATTACCTACAATAGCTAAGACATGGAAACAACCTAAGTGTCCATCAATGGATAAAAGGATAAAGGAATTGTATATGTAAACACAATGGATATTATTCAGCCAAAACAATGAGGAAACCCTACCATTTGGAACTTGAAGGCATGTTGCTAAGTAAAATAAGTCAGTCAGAAAAAGACAGATACTGTATGATCTCTCTTATATATGCAATCTAAAAAAAACCCAAACAAAGCAAAACAAAACCAAGCTCATAGAAAAAGAGATCAGACTTGTGGTTACCAGAGGAGGAGGGTTGAGGGAGGGAGAATTGGAGGAAGGTGATCAAAATGTTCAAATTTCCAGTTATAAGATAGACAAGCACTAGGGATGTAATTACATGTTCAGCTAACACTGCTGAATGATATATAGAAAAGTTGTTAAGAGGATAAATCTTGAGTCCTCATCCATAAGGAGAAATTTTTTTTCTTTTCTTTTCTTTTTATTGTATCTATATGAGAAGATGGATGTTAGCTGAACCTATTGTGGTAATCATTTCACGACAGATGTAAATCAAACCATCATGCTGTATGCCTTAAACTTGTACAGTGATGTATGTAAATTATTTCTTGGTAAAACTGGAAAAAAATTCTTTATTTAAGGTTTTGTGAATGAACAGTTATACCGTGATTCATAAAGGTTCTGAACACCTTAAAGTAATGGACCCATGGGTGTTCACAGAGTTAGTGAGGAAAATGGATGGGAAAGTCATAAACACCCCACAAACCTCAGTCCCTCAAATGGGGTCTTTAATAGTAAACCGAGGTTCACTTACAGAGCTCCCATAACAAATGAGCATATGGTGAGCATTTGAGAGAGAAATACATATCCATTGAGGAAGCTCTTAAGTTCTTGGGAATTTGGGAAGAGTAGGGAAAAAAATGTCTTAAAAATGAGAAATGAGAAAATTAGGGAAACTCTCTGTGGTTTATTCTTTGTTAAAAATCGCAAATAGTTTATGTCTGCATTTAGAGCTCTGAGCTAAGATGCATTCCTCCACACTATGACCTGGAGAAAACAGATCTTCATGCCCTTTAATCCATGACCACTGTAGATCAAGTTACCTCTCTGAAAGAACTTTTCTTTCTCTGGCCAACTAAATGAATTGAAATTGATGTACTTAATTGTTTTCTAAATTGCAATTTTTCTCCCCAGATGTTTTTTATCAATGTTGAGCCCAATGGGCTCTGTCAGTCACATGGGGAGATGAAGTCATGTGGTAATAAAAGGGAAGGAGTTGGGGGAGGAAGGGAAATGCCATACAGTATATTGTCTAATTGAAAAATGTGCCACATAAATGCTGAACTTGAAACCTCTCCCTCCCTGAGGGCTACTCGCAACAAACAATACACATATCTTCTGCACTGGAAAGATTAGACTTCTCCCCTTTCTTCATTATTAATGCAGGCCAGTGCAAGAGTTTCCTTCCTTTACTTTTCTTGGGTGAAGTCACTGTACTGGAATTGTGATGCAAGGCAACAAAATTCCAAAGTGGAAGGTTTTAAGCTTTTAAGCTTTACCCTGCAGAAGGTAGGGGCATCAGGATTAGAGGATGGGGGTTGAGGTGATGGTGATGAAGGACAGCATTAGACTAAGCTCTTACCTTGTAGAGGGGAGAATGAGAAATAGCAATAACATCCAAGAATGTGTCTGAGAAGTGGTTGCTAATGACAATACAACCTGACATGGAAGAGGATTCTTGTGGGAATATGGTACTTGGGAAAGTCAGAAAATCTCAGGCTCGAATGCATGCCAATAAAAGCTTGAAACAGAAGTGGTGTGGAGCGGGAAGGACAGACAAAAGGGGAAGGGTAGATGTGTTTCTCATAGCAGGAAGGAGAGGTTTGCAGATGTAGGATCCATGCCAGCATTTGAGAGAGAAAGGAAGACAAGGGGAGAGAGCTGATGCTCACAAACAAACCTAAAGAAGTGAAAGGAAGACCCCTCCCCCAATTCCCCATAGTGGAAAATAGATGGGAACTGACTGCAGTACAAAAGTGTGGGTCCAGAAGGTCCTTGAGAGATTTTTCTAGTCCTCTACCTATCGTCACTTGCCCTGTACTTTGCCCTGATTACATAAAATCAGTCCAGCTTTTTCGACTCTGTAGGAAATGACTTGTAACCAACGGGATGGTAACTAAAAGGTTTCTATTAGCCCTCACTGTCAAAAAGACCTTTCTCTCGTATCAGGAAAAAAGCCTCTTTCCTCTTGTCGCGTCATCACTGAAGAAGGAGGACACCTGGTCATTATAGAAGAAATCCAATGAATCACTCATTTAATTTTTTACTCATTTAATTTAGCTGTACCTCACGTTTGACAAAAACAAACTCCAGGGACTTCTTCAAGTTCTTTGATTGCACTGGAATCTTAATGAATCAACCACTTCTTTGAAATATGAGGACTATTGCCCAAGGTTTATAATCCTTTGTAATTTTCTTTGTAGTGATATTGGAGTAACTAGATTCAAGCTGCATGACAGTCAGCCATACATAATAGCAAAGCTTTAGGGGGAAAAAATCACAGTGTATTAAGATGTAGATGATAGGGGTTTTGTCTGGGCTCTAAAATTTACCTTAACCTCTCAGTTCTTCTTTGGAAAATCATCATCATCATCGTCATCATCATCGTCATCATCATCATCATCGTTGCCATCACTTTTCCTCTCATCTTCTTATCCTTCTTCGTCTTTTCCTCCTATTTTCCCTCTTCTCCTTCCTTTCTAACTTCTTCCTCCTTCTTTCCCTTTTTCTTGGCTCTTTTTCTTTTCCCTTTCTTCTTTTGCCCCTCCTCCTTCCTCCTTTCATTTTCTTCTTCTCTTGATGTTTTCCTTTTCCTCCTTCTTTCCCTTTTCTTCCTCCTCCTTCACTTTTTTTCTTCCCTATCCCCACTTCCCCCTTTTCTTTTCCTGTACAATTTTTAAAGTTTACATTCTGTAACAAGATTAGACAAGCATTTTACTGATGTCATCTCATTTCATCTAGGTATCAGCCCTAGATATTATTTTTAGATGAGGAAATTAAGTGTCAGAGAAAATAAGTAATTTACCCTTCACAGGGCTAGTAGATGTGACTCTGGGTCTCTCTGATTCCAGATCCATGCTTTTAGCAAAATCTTCCCTAGGAGGGAATGATAAGTATAGGGAACAGAAAAAATAAAAAATTATAATAATTAAAATTTGTAATTTGAGAGAATAAAACATTTTGTACTTATAAAAATTTGGAGTAAACTGAGATGAGATAATTACAACATTATATGATAAGTACATTTTAAGAGAAAAATCTATAAAGAAGAAATCATAGAGATGTGACAATACTTTGAAATACAAAAAGATCTTTAAAAGTACAAATAATTATTTATTAGCTCTCACAGTAGATTCTCAAGAATGAATGTGCTATTACAAAGGACTTGACATTCTTTGTGATCTGATCATAAATTATAATCAGCTATCAAGAATAGAAGACCAAATTACAGTTGCTTTACACTTAACTAAAAGAATTCTGGAGATAAACTGTTCCAGGGCAGTTGGAGTGGCTCAATTATGTTATCAAAGTCCCCTTTTTATCCCTCTCTTTTTACTCTACCATTGTCAGCATGTTGTCTTTTAGTCCATAGACTTGTACCTCATTATGTTAAGATGACTGCCACAGCTCCCAGCATCCCATTCTCACCTCGTTACATTTAGGGATAGAGGGAAAGTTTTGTTCCTTGAGAGTTTTTTGTCTCCTTTTTTTAAAGAAAGAAAATAGTTTCTAGAAGCTTCTCTCACCTGCCCCCCAGCAGACTTTCTCTTTTGTTTCATTAGCGAGAGCTGGGTCACATGCCAACCTCTGATCACTGGCAAAGAGAATGGAATGGCAAGTGGGGCTGGAGAAGGGGCTAAACTTCTTCAGAAGTATGGAGTCTGCTGGCTACCTAAATATATTTGGAGTGTAATTAGCAGGTAAGATGGGGAGATGGATGCTAGGTAGATAATGAACAGTGTCTGCTACACTACCCTATTCATTTCACATGGAAAAATGCCTTCCTTAATTTCCCTTGACTGAGAGCAGACCCAAATGGAACATTTTGCCTTACAGAAACAAAGATGTTGAGGAAACAAGAATTCCATGAAATATTATCGTTAGTTTGACTCTTCCTTTCAAACTTTCAGCTATTCTGTTAGTATTCCAATCTAAATACTAGGAGAGCTTTGAACAGGAAAGTGGAGGAAAATGATTCAAAATTAAAGAGCAAGACAAGCTTTATTTTTTTTGAGAGGATATGGACAAGTGAGGGATAGGTATGTAAGTAAGTAAACATGTGTCACTAAAGATGGATGAAGCTTTACATTTGCACATGAAGAAACAGAGCTAATGACAGTCATGACGAAGGGATGAAGTAGTCAGAGGCTCTGGAAAGTCCTGAAAGATTCACAAATAGCATCCTTAATTTTTTTTGTTGAACCCAACACAGTGAGCCAAGGGCCTCAAGGATAATCTAATATCCAAGATAGCTAACAACAATAATAATAATGCTAATACATAGAGCTATGTGTCAGGCATTTTTCTTAACACTTTACCTATGTTAAATCATTTAACAGTTGACACTGCACTGTGAAGTAGATCTATCATCATCCCATTTTTCAGATGAGGAAACTGTGGCACAGACAGGTTAAGAACTTTCCCAAGCTTACACAGCTAGTAAAAGGCAAGCTTGTGATTTGTTATTGTTGTTGGTTTCTTACATTCTTCCAATGTATTATTTAATGTGCATCTGTTTTATGTGCAATGATTGGCTCTTTCAAATAATCATATTATTTAAGCCTAATAACATCTCTTTCCTTAACAAGAGATTCAGGAAAATGTGGATATTTACACACTTTACTCTTAAACATAAGCACTCTTTGGAAATCATTATTGATTTCATCAAGGAGCTGTTTCAGCCACGATCGCATAATTCAAAGTAAACACCAATTGGGTTAAAAGACAATACAGGCAGGCTGAAATAAACCAAATGATTCTGAACAATTAATCTATGTATTTCACTTAGATAAGAGCAATAATTTGAATGGCAAAATGTTGTATATTATCCTATAATCCTTTATGACAGTGTAACAGTCTTTTCGACATTTAAGGGGATTACACTGAGATTGGGAAAACAACTGACTTGATCCAACAGAGGTTTATCTGCGGGCTTGCAGCTTGTTTCTTCTTTCTCTCTCCTTCCTTGAGATAACTTTTCAGTTTAGAGTTTACCGGGGACATCGTGATTGTATCTTCAGTTAACATGGGGCTGTGCAGCTCCTCGGGAGGAAGGCACGGTTCCTCGGTAGCACCTGTGCTTTTGATTGTCATGGCTTCTTTAACCCTTTTCCTTTGACCCATTCAATGGCTAATGAGCTTGGATCAATTTCAGAACCACAGCCAAATATTTTAAACCTGGCAGCCATAAGTTTTACCTTTTCATTCACTTGAATCTATAATTTCATTACATTACTACCAGCTGGAGCATTCACAAATCTAGTTCAAACTTTTTTAGATGTCTTGTCAAGGAGCTGTTCATTGTTAGAATTCTCTTAATGACCAACAACCTCCTTGGAATAGAGCTGGGCCCAGTCCAACAGCTCCTGTTCCTCCATGAGCAGTACGTCCAAGGCTACTGGTCCCTAGTGGTCCACCTAGGTGCTACCATCTTGTAAAGGCCAGAGATAGGATTTAAACCAGGTGTTCTAGCACCAGAGTTCATGTTCTTAACACTTATCCTATATTATCTCTCTAGAATCTGTGTTTTTCATTGCTATATTAGAGTACTGAAGTTGTGGCAGGGTTATAATTTCAAAAGCACAGCCAAATAGGAAAGACCAATCAAGACTGTGTTATAAGGTTGAGAAGAATAAGACATACATGGCGATGATGAATTGGAATATTTGGGGAAAGAAATGAGGAACAGTTATGTTTTGAATGGAAACATTGGAGGAGGGGAAATTCACAGAGAGATAATCAGATGTGTTTCAGGTGGGCTGCTAAGCAACTGAATTCTTAAGTTTCCCACCTGAGAGTAAAGTGGGTTGATGGGGGCTGCTGTCCTGGCAGTTCTTTTATTCTTTTTCTCTCACCATCTCTCTGGCCTCTCTGGTTCACATGACCATGACATCACTATGAAGCTGCTCTACCAGAGTACTTTGTCCTGACATGGAGAAAGGACTTTCTGATATGCCAGACACCTACAATGGGATGAAGAATGGGAAGAGAGGTCTTCATTTTGGAAGCATTTCTTGTCTAACCAGGGATGTAGCCTCTAGTGACAACCTCTACCTATCAGATGATGGATGGGGCAGTGGGCCAGCCACCTAAGGTCTTAAGGCAGTACCAGGATACCTTTGAGGCTTAGCTCACAATGTAGTAGTTTCTTCTGTTTGTCACGTGACAAGGCCAAAGGTACTTTCAGGACCTTGTTTTCATGGTCTGGTGGTGAATAGCATTTTGGGGACAGCAATTCAATCATCCCTAATTAATGAAGAAGCAAGTCAGAAAGTGCTTTCATATATGCAGCTGCCTGAAGGTCAAGTGCGACCATGGAAACCCATGACTGGCCTGCAGTGTGTACAAGGCTCCACCTGCATGCAGCCTGATAACTGTATTTTTACAGAATCAGAGACCTATAGCATTTAAGACATTTTAAGGTAATGTATCTCATTCAAATCTTTCTCTTCACAGATGAGAAAACTGAAGTCCAGAGAGATTAAATAATTTATCAATTTACCCCAGAGACAGCTACTACCGTTGACACATGTTGTCTGACTTAGGGTCCAATGCTCTTTCCCATACACACACCTCCTTGGATCAATGACATTCTCTGGAAATGCAAAGAATGATTATTACTTGGACAAGCTGTATAGAGAAGGGACTTCAGAAATTCGACTTAGGGCAGAGGGGACAGCAAACCAGTTTGACTCAGCACTTTGCTTGAAACTGAGGCTTATTGGAGGCCAAATTGCAGGAGCCTCCATCATTTTGACTGAAATCCTTTTTGGGGGAGTGATCTTCTCACCCACATGAAAGTAAGGAATTCTTCCATATGCCCTTAAGTACTACTATTAAGGGAACTCGAAGAGGTCATTTACCAAATAGCTCCTTTACCCTTCCCACCAAGAATTCATTGCTTTAATTTAGGGGAGTGGTTTTTTTGGAGAATTGGCTAGCCCAACATTAAGTTGCATTCTAAGCTTGAATCATTTGCTTTTCTTCTTACTTCTCCTTTCTCTTTACCATTCTTCAGGATTTTACTTTATATTTTAAATAGAATATTGTTCTGTAAAACTAATAACAGTTCTTGGTTTAAAATTTTTCTTAAATACAGAAAAATACATAGTGAGAAGAAAATCTCCATCTGAATTCTGACCCTCAGGCTTCTAGTTCTCTTTTCTAAAGACAAACCCTAAAACAAGCTTCTTCTGTTTTCCTATACAATGTCTATTTAATTATATGTTAATATATAACAGCCTCTTTTTAAAAACATGGTAGCATATTATTCTCATTGTATTGTACCCCTGCTTTTTTCACGAATGTTTCTTTAAAATTATTACCTATTATGTAGAGATTTACCTTTTTCACTTTAATTATACTTCAACTTTAAAAGATTGGGGCTTCCCTGGTGGCGCAGTGGTTGAGAATCTGCCTGCCAATGCAGGGGACACAGGTTCGAGCCCTGGTCTGGGAAGATCCCACATGCCGCGGAGCAACTAGACCCGTGGGCCACAATTACTGAGCCTGCGCGTCTGGAGCCTGTGCTCCGCAACAGGAGAGGCCGCGATAGTGAGAGGCCCGCGCACCGCGATAAAGAGTGGCCCCCACTCGCCGCAACTAGAGAAAGTCCTCGCACAGAAACGAAGACCCAACACAGCCAAAAATAATAAATAAAAATTTTTAAAAAATTGATAAAATATCCTCTGTTTCATTCTGTTACTGTTCCTGTCTTTCTAGTGCCTGTCAGGTGGCCAGAACCTAGGAGATGAGTTTAACAGAACAGATCGCATGAACTGGTCCAGGAAGGCCTGTTGCTTCTAAGCCCAAGAACCCAGGAGCCCCTCTCCATCATGTAAGCCTCTTGGGTGACTGCTCTATAATGTAATTATCTGTCACATTCTGATTCTCAGATGACCTTCCCTGTCTGGCTTGGAGGAGAGGGTTGGTGGGGTCCTGAGAAGCCGACTTGCCTTGCGTTTGCTGTCTTGGCTGTTCTGTCATTGAAGGAGTATTGCAATCCTACTCTGTGATTTCCCCGAGGAGACATTGGGTTTTGCTGGCAGGCAGAGCTTCAGGCTGCTCAGTGGAATGTCTTTGGTTCTGTAGCTTCAGAAGGAGCCAGGAGGCTGCGCTTGTAGGCCAAGGGAAACACTGCTTCAGACTCAAGACCACGACTTGGCGGAGACTCTGGGGCCTGCTGAATTTTGGAAAGGGCTCTCTCATACCCCTTACTTACCTGAACCACTCTTTCCCACTAAAAGTTAGAGGAGGAAGTAGTGACTCTGAAATCTGGTTTAGTCACTAGCACATAACAATTGCGAGGGTGAAACGGGTTCCTGTCTCACTCTGGTACTATAGGAAAGGCAAGTGCCTCCTTCCATAACTGGGAAGGAGGGAGAAGGAAGCTAGAGTCAAAATCAGACATCTCAAGTCTCAGCAGCAGTCGTGGTCTGTGCTTAGACAAATAAGCTCCAGGAGACCCAAATCCCCTGTTCATTGTGAAAACAGACAGTGCCAGAGTGAAACAAAATTAAATTGTTTCTCTTTCATGGCAGCTGAAGTGTAAAAACCATTCTATTCCGACCTTGTGGTCAGAATATCCTGACACCTCATAAATTATCGTAAGGGCTCAGGGCCTGGGAGACTGTGGAAGGCCAGCTACGCTGAGCCCTGCATTCTCCCTCTGGGCCTTTCTGATATGCAGGCACCAATGTCAGGATGTGGAGGAAT
The DNA here is from genome assembly GCF_965194805.1 of Balaenoptera borealis. Taxonomy (NCBI): domain Eukaryota; kingdom Metazoa; phylum Chordata; class Mammalia; order Artiodactyla; family Balaenopteridae; genus Balaenoptera; species Balaenoptera borealis. Next base: position 60,137,325 of record NC_138860.1, on the reverse strand, counting down.
GCAGTTTCCCCAAAGTCAGGTTTGCTGAGTTAGGACAAGTGTTTTCCCCTCCTTTTATGTTTTTAGAGTTTGTATGGCCACAGGGCCTACTTTCAGTGAATAATTTATTTAGAGGGGGGAGAAGCACAGTGACAGCTCCCAAGTCTGATGGAAACTCTGAGGTGGTTTTGTCTTAGTAGAAAAAAGAGAAAGAGGAAGGAGGGAGAGAAGAGAGTGAGAGAGACATGAAAGATGAAGAGATAAAGAGAGGATATGAATAAAGAAGAAAAAGGAAGGCGGAAAGAGGGAATGTGGGTGAAAGAAAGAAATGGTCTCTCTATTTAGATATGGCCTCCCCTCCCCTTCCCTGTCCCCCCTCCCCTCCCCCCCCCCCAGCTCCATCTGGTTGCAAGGAAACAAAGGGCAGCATGGAACTCTTGCCTCCTGGGTAGTTTCCTTTAGCGCCTACGTCCATCTGTGCCCTACACACAGTAGGTGCTCTGTAAATGTTTGCTGAGTGGAAAGATCCACAGATAGGTCCCCAGAGGGTGAAAACGGTTTATCTGGGGAAACTCCAAGTATGTAGAGCAAAGTCATTTGGAGCAAACAATATTCCTGTAGCCCAAATCACCATAAGGTTTAAAGAATCTGGGTATTTGTGGGTGGGTCTGGATGTATTGTGTGTGGGAACGTGGGTGGGTGGTCTGGAAGGGTGGGTAATAAGTGACAGGAGGGCCCTTGAAAGTAGAAAGGGCTCCATAACTACTGTAAAAATAAAACTGGGAACTGCATGCCCAGACCTCCAGCCATGCAGTGACCAAACCTGACCTTGGCAGAGATGAATAATATTGTGGAGATGGATTCAAGAATTATTAGTCAATGTTTTCAGTCCCTATGGGCTTTTTTTTTTTTTTTTTAAGAACTGCTGGGTGGGTTTTTGGCAAGGCAAATGGCTGCAACAGCCTGTAGGATTTCAGAGCCTTCTAAGCTCTTTCTAGACTGTGCTATATTGATTTTTTTTTTTTTTTTAATATCTGGTTCTTTTTCTTCTCTAATGGGATGTCTTTTCTGGTTCCCCCTCTGGACAAAGAATATGACTTCTCAGTTGCCTCTGCTTTTAATTCCTCCCTTTCTTGGAAATTATGTCCAAAGCATTCTTCACTGACAGGCAGACAGTTCTCTTTCTGATTCCTCTGGCCTGGAGAGGAAGAACAGAAGATCCCAGGGAGTTAATAGTTAAAAACCTGTTTATATCAGGCTTCAAAGTAGGTCACAGTATATTATTTTCTGCAGCTGTCTTCGTGCACAAATATTTACTCACTGGAATGTACACTGTGTGTGATGGTGAAGGGAGGAAAGGCCAAAGGAAGTATTTTTGGCCCTTTGGCTGGAGATAACCCACTGGGCAAATATCCCACAACTGTGAGTACCTGAGAAGTTTGAGTTGCTGATATACATATTCATACATATATCTGCTATCACACTATAGCAAACTCTCATATTTAATTTAGATGCTTTTATTAGAGAAATAGTAATTTGTGAGGGTTGCTAACAGATCCTTAAACTCTGCAGTTATTTTGGGTACCAGGTGGTAAGTCCTGGAAATAAAATTTCTTAGATGCTGGAGATTGCATGCTACAGGTTTAGACATCCAGGCGTATCATAAAACTAAATTTTTTTCTGTGAAAGTGCATTGATAACAACCTTGAATACTATATCCCTATTTCCTTTATGTATCTTTTTGGAGTTTACCTAATCATTCCCCAGCTAATCAGCCTAATTCTTGATTCCATATGACCATCTCACTCGTGTAATTGTTGTGCACATCTGTATGTATTTATGTTGATTTCACGTATTTTATTTCTCTCTCGTTAGGCCTTAATCTCCTTGAGGATAGGAATCAGTATAATCTTTATTCTGTTTCCCCTAGCGCCTGGGATTGTTTTGTGAATCCTATGTGGAGTCAGTAATGAAGTACACATTCCGCTCTCTGCGGAGCGTTCTGATGCTAGATGACTTGTTTTACTAACTTCTTCTTCCATCTCTTTACTAGTCAGTGCATATCAAGAAATACTGATATCAGCCATGGGATGACACAATTAGGAAAAAAAAATACAATTTTAAAATTATTTGATACACTTCAAAGTCAAGAGTAAATTACCTAAGCATTTTGCATGACTTTTTAGGCAGCAAGATGACATTTAAATTGCAGGTATAAGTTTCTGACTACAGGTGATTATCCAACCTTTAGTAAAATACAAGCTTTCTGTCCAGTTGCTAAATATTTTCACATATGTTTCTCTTGAGCTGCTCTCTTTTGGAGCTTTCTGTTGGGCCCTTCACCATTAACACCTCCTGAATTTTGAGTCAGGTCCCATAGTCAAGGGAACAGCACACGGACAATCAACTAAATAAATCTGCCCCGTTTCTGAACAAGGTTCTATGTTCTCTTGCACTGTTTTACCAAAACTACTGACTCTTAAAGTTCTAGTCTTCAGATAATGCAGCATCATCGCTCTAGCTTATTACTTCAATCTCTTCCCAAGATGTTTTACTGGATTGCAGACTGATTGATGCTTCAGCTCCTTTTCTCCCATTGTAATATTTGGCTGTGTTGGTCCTAGACACAGTTGTGAAATGCATTTCTACAACTTTCTTCCTTTTCCCTCTGCTGTGTGGTCATATACTGTACACTGGATACTCAACATGCCTCCCTTGACATACTGCCAGCTATCTCTCCATGCTCTTCTGTACTAATACCAACCCATCCCAAGTTTAGCTCTCTCAAGAACCTCCCCTTATTCAGCTGTCTTCATAGAAAAAAAACTACTGAATAAATTTAGAAATTAAATGCACAGTGATATAATACTTTGGAAATATGCACTCCTCATTTTACCTCTTAGGATATAAGATCTTTATCCTAGTGCTTCAAATGCATTCATCCATCCATTAGCCTGGGGCGAGATTATAATTTGTGGCATAAGGAATTCAATGAGAAAGATAGGAATCAGCCAGCTTCTAACATACGAAATAGATTTTGAACAAAACAGTAGGCTGGAGGGCCAACCTGGCATTAAGAAAGTTTTCTCCAAATCCCTTCATTGCTCCCTTTTAGGAACAACTTAGCCTGGAGGGCTTATGCTCTGAGACTACTCCTCCAGCATAGAAAAGATAGGTCTTCTGCTATGATGTTTAGGCGGCTCCATTGCAGAGAAGGGTAAAATGAATGAGCAATCTAGGAAAAGTCAGCTCCTCTTTTGACTCCAGAGATTGTGAGAAGGAGAATAAGGGGAGAGAGAGAAAAGCAGTAAAGCAGTCAGACATCTCTCTCCTCCTTTACTGTTAGGTAAATTGAAGGGAACTCCAAGAAACAAGTTGGGACTGGGGAGGAGGCCACCTTCGTGGCTGCTTTAAACCAAGCTGGGTCAGAGTCACACAGACCTGATGATGCAGCAAGCTCAGGCAGAGAAAGGCTCTGAAGTTGACCTTTTCCTGAGCCATGCTTGGTCCCATGTGCATTGACAAATTTCAAAAAGAGCTGAGAATCTGGCTAAGAAATGGAGGGGGTGAAATGGTTTATATAGCAAGAGTTGCAAAGCAGACCTCTTAAACCAGGGCCTAATGATAGTCACAGCCAGACCTCAAAGGGGTCTTTAATACCAATAAGAGTGGAGGTGAGGCTGAGTCAGCCAAGGATCACCTCTGAGCCCTGCCAAGCCCAAGCTAAGACTGACTAGATGGCAAGTTACACTGACCACAGACCTCAGCTGTTGAATGCCAGCAGGGCAGGGAGCACCCGTGTTGACATGGATGGTATCCCAGAGACAGAAGGAGGGGGCATTGCTCCTGAGGACCCCCTGTTCTTCCCTTATGGACCCTGAGGTCCCACAAGTCCTCCTCCTCCACTTCATTCATTCATATAGCACTGTCTTTATGCAGGGGGAAAGAGGCTTTCAAAGCTGTTACAGAAAGATGTAACAAAAAGATGTTAACTACTTCTAAAATAGATTGTTTAAATTTTTGGATCAAACTGAATTTTAAGTTTGAATGGATTCTTAGTATATTTTTATCACCTACATTTTGAAGAAAATCAGATTGTTTACCCATAAAATACTAGCCCTTATATTTCTCTGCTTTTCTCATTTGCAGTGTGTGAGTTAAATTTTGTGGCTCCCCTCACATAATGTCTGACAAGAGCTGCATAATTTACCTTTTCTGGGATATGAGTATTTTAATGGGTGATTCTAAGAGGCTTAACTTTATAAATTGAAGGACTTAATTTTTTTTTAATGAGTTTTTTAAAAATTAATTAATTTGTTTTTTGGCTGTGTTGGGTCTTCATTGCTGCGTGCAGGCTTTCTCTAGTTGTGGCGAGCGGGGACTACTCTTCATTGTGGTGCGCGGGCTTCTCATTGCGGTGGCTTCTCTTGTTGTGGAGCATGGGCTCTAGGCGCGTGGGCTTCAGTAGTTGTGGCACGTGGGCTCAGTAGTTGTGGCTCGTGGGATCTAGAGCGCAGGCTCAGGAGTTGTGGCTCACGGGCTTAGTTGCTCCGTGGCATGTGGGATCTTCCCAGACCAGGGCTCGAACCCGTGTCCCCTGAATTGGCAAGCAGATTCTCAACCACTGCACCACCAGGGAAGTCCAGGACTTAATTTTAATGTTTAGAACAGGCGTTGGCAAACAACAGCCTGAAGGCAAAATCCAGCCCAGTTTGTTTTTGTAAATAAAGTTTTATTGGAACACAGCCATGCTCATTTGTTTACACATTGTCTGTGGCTGCTTTTTCATTATGACAGCAGAGTTGAGTAGTAGCAACAGAGTGTGCATGGCCTGCAAAGCCAAAAATGTTTATTATCTGGCTTTTTACAAAACAGTTTGCTGACCCCTGGTGTAGAATAATATGGTTTTACTGAGCATCTTGTCCAGTTCCCTTTTTAGACAGATGAGGTCACTTGAGATCCTGAGAGGTTAAGTGACAAGTCCAAGATCACACCAAAAGTAAGAGGAGGGGTCAAGATAACAAACCATGAAATTTTAAATATGGTGAAATTCTAGTGGGGATGTCTTTATAGATTTGGGTTCCTTTAAAGAGCTTTGTCTTATCTAATACCCTGATATTGCATGATTATTAGAAACTAAACTTACTAATAAACCCTGAGGAAAATAAAAATAATCACCAGGGTGTTATAACAATGGAAAGACTCAATTCAGTCAATGTGCCCCTGACACACCTAAGACCTGAATTTTGGGACACTGATATGTTCTTATCACATATTACATAAGTGAGTCCCAAAGGAGAGTCCAATGTGTCATGTTGCATAGTTTAGTGGTTTGGAAGATAACCTTAAATGCTGGTTGCTGGAATCCCAAGTGAAATTCCAACTGGGAGGGGGTGTCTCTAACCCTGATCTGTTCTAAGAGGCTGTCAGAGAAACAAAGGCTACGTAACTCAATGCCACTTCCCAGTCTCTTAAAGAAACTGGGCCACTGAGGAACAGAACATAGAATGGTTGCCAAGTTGCAGCCTCTGTATTTCCTTCCTCAGAAGAATCTTCTCCAGCTGCTCTCTCATTTCATCTCCTAACCTCATGTTCACTTTTCACCTCCTGATCTTAAGAGCTGGCCCTGCCACTCCACTGAAATAGGAAGGGCTTTTCTGCCCTTACCTCATTTGACCTCTCTGAGACATCTGACATCTTTGCCCACACCATTTTTAATAATGCTTTCTCCTCCCTTGGCTTATGCCCTGCCCATGTAATTCTCCTGACTTGTTGCTTCACCTCAAGCTCATCCTCCATCTGTCCCCACCCTCAAATGTAGACCTCAGGGTCCTAATCTTTCTCCTTTTTAAAATCTCCTGGTATATACCCACCTGGGAAATCTCTTGTATGGTCATGGCTTCAACTGCTAGCTAACTGAAGTGGTGTCCCAAATCTGTTTCCAGCCAACTTCTCTCTTCTAAACTAGAACTCATGTCTATTTGTCCATAGACCATTTCCACTGGATTTCCCTCAGTTTGAGTTTCTAAAACTCAGAAAGTCCAATGTTGAAACCATGATATTTCCCTAAACCTGATAGCTCCCCTAATATTTTAAACATATCACGCATCTGCTCAAAACCCTTCAATGGCTCCTTGGAGCTACATGGAATAAGGTTCCTCAGTTCCATAAAGCCCTCCATGACCTGACTCCTACCAGCCTCCCCTCTTACTTGATCGCTACTCTCCACACCCGTGCTCTCCCTTGCTTTCTCCTTCCTGGATTATTTTTCTGTTCCTTTGCTCTAGTTGGAATCACTTCCCCTTGGTCAATTCAGTGAGCATCTACTCCACTTCCAAGATTCAATTCAAGTACTGCCTTTTCTACAAACATCCAACAAGACACTGGACTCTAGAAAAGGAAGGCAGGAATCCTTACTTCCTTATCTCTGCACTTCTGTTGGCCCTGGAATTCATCACCCTGATGGAATAACTTTGTGGTGGTAACCTGCTCCTTGCTGGGCAAGACTTTAACTGGCTGCAGTTTGTTGTGGGGTTTTCCAGTTCCCCCACCCATCTGGGATTATCTTACTGGCCTCGTTGAATAGCTATGGGGCCAAGTGAGTGGTAATTCTTGGAGTAATTTAGTTAGAGTACTGTTAGTGAAAATTCTTTAGAGAAAAAGATGCAATAACTATAATTAGGATAATCTTGTTAGGGGCAGAGTATAGCACTTAATTCAGCATTTAGTACATTATAAAGAGGCAGCAAAATGGGAGAAAGAGCATGGACTCTGAAGTCACGGTGCCTGAGTCTGAAGTCTGGCTCAGCTCTGAACTAGCTTTATGACTCTGGGCAAGTTTCGGAGCCTCTCAGTGCCTCAGTTTTTTCACCTGAAAAATGGAGATGGTAATAATAATACCTTCCGCATAGTATGGAAGTGAGAGGTGTGTTTATATATGTATGTATAGATGTTTGTATGTGTGTGTGTGTGTGTGTGTGTGTGTGTATTTACATATGTTACTTGGAATGCTGTTTGGTATTTAATGTGTTTCCTATTACTATTTTTAGCTTGTTAGATGACTAAGGGAAAAACCAAGGTTCAGTAGCTGTGAGAAAGATCATTTTCATCTAGAGGGTTAAGCAGCCTTCCTCTTTTACACCAGTAAATACAACCACCAAACTCTCAACTCTCCCATTAAACTGTATACTGGATAACAAGCTTATATGTCTTGTGTTTTTTAGGCTATTATACTAGGCAAGTAACTTTTGCTTACTCTTATATTAGGTAGCAGTAAAAAACAAGAAAAGAATGAACAGGCTTTTGAACATGCATTTTTTAAAATTTCATGTGCAAATACTCTAATGAACGTCTCTGTAAATAGTTAGAGCAAGCAACTATAGAAACTTCAAACACCAGGGAGCCCTGTTAATATGAACCACTGTGCACCTCAGTAGATGTGATCTCTATGGCATTTGATTATCACAACAAACAAATCCCTAGAGGTAGAATGTGCAGGTATTACTGTCCTCATTTTATGAATAAGAAAACAATCAAAAAGTAACACAAGTTCTATATTTTTTGATTCCCTGTCAGAATGCACATTCTAGTATTTTTTTTTCTTATTTTTATACTTTATTTTATATGCATGGTATTAAACAAAATCAGGCTGTTTTGAACCACTTCACACCCCAGAGAATCTGTAGAGAGGCTCTGAAAGCCCTTTTGATAATGTTTTTCAGATTTGAGGAGTTCCTTATGATGATTCTTACTTATATCTTCATTGTTATTGATGCTGATCAAGGAACCTACTGGTACAAAAGAAACTAAGGAAGAGTCAAGGAGATGACAAGAAGTATAATATAGTTTAACAAAGAAAAGACATCATATATTTGCCTGTTGTTCTGTAGTCAATGCTCTGTTGCATGATATTATTGCATCCATCTATTTCTCTCCATTTCTAGCACCACTAACTACCCTGTTCCATGCTAGCATGATTTCTTACCTGGATTGCTATAATATCCTCCTAACTGATATCCCCACAACCACTCAGTACTCTCCAAATCTGTTCTACAATTTGTTGCCAGAATCATCTTTTTAAAATACAAATTTGATCACGTCACTCCTTTCTGCTAAAATCCATTTATTGGACTTCCATCGGTCTTGAGATAAAACCAAAATTCTTTAACAAGGCTTATAAGACCCTGTATCGCCTGACCCACCTGCTCATGGTAGAGATTGCAAGTTGTTAATAACACCCATTTCTCTTCTCCTGTAACATAGATGGTTTACATTTCCCAGACTCCCTGACTGTTAGGGGTGACCATGTGACTGAACTTAACTAATGGAATGAGAGCAAAAATGATACTCTGCTATTTTCAGGCCTGGCCCATAAAAACCTCCCATGATCCTACCAGGTGATTGGGATGCGAAACTTATGATGACCTTGAAAGCCACGTGTTGAAGATGATAGAGTAATAGATAGCGTAATATCAGCATAGCATCAATCTCTGACAGTGGGTTCCCCAGGATCACTCAACACAACCCCTAACCTGGAATTGCAAGGACACCGTGGAAGAAGAGAGCATGGCAAGCATGAAGAACTGAAAGATCTATTCAGTGATGCGGAGACGGGAGGCATGGACAGCATCGTGGGTAGGTGAGGCAGAAGAAGCAATGTACTGGTTATAGTAGACTAGTCTGCAGCAACAGTTAGACCCAAACATATAATGGCTCAAGACAATAAATGTTTATTTCTCTCTCATAACATTTGAAGACAATTCCAGTGTAGGAGTATGAGTAAAGCACACGGGTACCTGTCATTTAAACCTCCTAATTAAATTCTATTCATCCTTCAGATCTTAGCTAAGGTTATACTATTTCATGAAAGTCCTTTCTGAACTCAAGTCCTCCTATTATAGGTGTGTCTCTCCGCATACTTTTCCTTCATAGATCTTGTGATGACTGTAACATTTTATTTGTTTTTTTGTGCACTTATTTAATTAATTTATGTCCCTTTTGCTAGAGTGTCAGTTCTGTGAGTGTGAGGACAGTGTCTATTTTTGTTCATTCAGCATCTACACAGCGCCTTGACATAAGGACAATCGATAATTTTTGTTGAATAAATGAATCAGATTGTTAATTTGTATCATTAAGAAAAAATATTTTAAAGTACAATTTATAGCTGCAAGTTATGGTGCAAATTTTTTTTTCTCAACATTAAATGTTGTTTTGCCACTTTGTTTTTAAGGGTTTTTAATAATTGCTGACATACTTTAAGATCATAATCTCAAGAGAACACAGGGCTTGATTTATAACTCTTGACGTACCAGCCCTCCAGCCAGCTGCCCTGGTTTAGCTTATTTGCCTTAATCATTTTTACTTTCCCTGATAGTTAGTAACCAGATACAATTTCGGATTGTTTTTTAACCGAAGAACCTTCTGGTTGGGGAAAAAAAAAACGCTAGAGAATTAAATATACAAGGAATCAGTTATATTCTGGATATAACTTTGTATGGTGAAGAAAAAAAGAGCGTGGGCTTAAAGTAGATCTGAGGACTTGATTTCTAGTTTAGGGTGACCAGATATGTAAGTATGTTCCATGCCATATTTGGGATGTACTTTTTTAAAAACAATTATTTCTTGTTTATCTGAATTTAAAATTTTGTTGGGTATCCTATTTTTATTTGCTAAATCTGGCAGCCTATTTCTAGTTCTGCCACTTACCAGACTCTGCTCCTTAGATAGGAATTTTACCTTGAGAGGATTACAGGAGGTATAACATTGGAAATTCTTAGTATAGTGTCAGGCACTATGTGCTGACACTTAGCACTCAAAAATATTTATTCTCATTATTACTTTTTTTTGTTTTTAAAAAATTTTATTTATTTATTTATATTCTCCTTATTTATATATGTAATTATAAAAGGTATTATTTACTGCAATAAGATTCCATTAGTTATAATAATGAGCTACAATTTATTGTATGTCCTACTATCTATAAGGTATTGTTCTAAGCCCTTCACGTGTATTATTCCATTCATTTCTTCCAATGAAACTTGAAAAGGTATTACATTATTTCCACTTTACAAATGAGATGCAGAGAGTTTGGATCACTGCCCTGGGTGATAGCGTTCAGTAGTGGTAGAGACTGCCTCAGATCCAGGTGATTTCAGGGCCTGCCTTCTCCACCACCATACAGCAATTCCCGCATGTTACTAATGAGGCTGGGTCCATTTATGGATGAGCATTCTTTCATATTTCACAGAACTGCTTTCCCTTAGCCCCTCTAACCCTGGGGAATTGATTTTTCTGCCCACCTGGTGAAATCAACCATTCATTTTGCACCAAGGGCTGATTTTATAGAAATCTAAATACACTTTACTAGATTTACCTGTTAACACTAAAAGAAAAAAGTTCCCTGTTTGTCTTTTTGTTGGGTCAAGCCTTTGGTTTTATAGGCTTGTTTGAGTAAGTAATTATTCTGGTTATGCCAAGGCCTCCTTTATTGAGCCATAAATGCATCCTGAACCACTCAGAATAACAAGCAGACCCTTCCCTTTGAGCCTAGTAGGCAAACACTGTTTAGCTAGACAGGAGTTGGCTTGCCTGCCCCTGCAGGTTTCTCTCTCTCTGGAAACCTCCTATGAAACCATGTGAAGGGGGGAAAGAGGATCAGATAATTGGGATCTTTAAGATGGTTATTATGAAAAATGTTCTGGAACCAATTCAAATACCAATCAGAAACCACATTGTTCAACTAAATCACTTTCAGATGCCACATAAGATACAAAATACAATTATTTCCAGTTTAAAAATATAATGTTCCTTTAAAAAAACACAGTATTTTATTTTATTATTTAAAAAAAAAAAAAAAACCTGCTTTGGCTGGAATTCAGGGCCGTCACAGATGATGTACAGACAGGCTTTGTGCAGGTCCCTTTGGATCTGGGGCCTATAGACCTCACTGTAATGTATTTAAAAGTTCCTTAAAATGGATGTGACGGCTGTTTTCTTTGTGTATTACAGAAATATACAGAGTTCAGAGGCTCCGTGGCTACACTTTGGGCATGTATGTCATTAGAGGAATGAAAAAAAGATGATGGCCAAATGCTGTATTAAAATCCCATTAGAAACGCTGGGAGGAATTTATGGCCCCAATCTCTTTTATCTGACAGGCGTCAGTTTGGTGAAACAGTTTTCCTCCTTGCCATTTTCTTTTTTTTCCTTTCTTTCCTGTCTTCTTTCCTCTCTGTCTTTTCTTTTCCCTCTTTCTTTTCTTTCCTCCCTCCCTCCCTCCCTCTCTCTCTTTCTTTCTTTCTCTCTCTCCCTCCCTCCCTCCTTCCCTTCCTTCCTTTTTCTTTCTCTCTTTCTTCCTTTCCCTTCCCCTTCCCTTCTCTTCCTTTTTTATTTCTTGCAGTTCTCAACTTGGCCACAGAATGTCTGGATGTCGTCTTGACCACCAGAAAGGCAAATATTATCAGGTTTCTGTCAATATTTGCTCTTCTTTACTGTCTCCCACATCAGGCAGCAGTGAGGGGGAAGGTCATTCCTCCTCTTCCCACATAGACTTTCCTCTCTAGCTGAGGATTCATTACATCCATGAATGTTTATCTGAGCCGTCATCACGGTGACGAGGAGCAAGGAGGTTAACACACCATGTGACCTCAGGAATGATTTCTGTTACAGCAGCTCCCATATGAACCATCAGACTTTGAGCATGAATTTTAATGCACTCAGAACCGCTTCTCCAGCCTTGGGTCCAGAGGTCACTGGCTTTCAGAGTAAATCTTCCATAAATTGTCAAGAGAGGTGTGTGGATTTTTGTCCCTCTTCAGATCTGTAGGGCATGCATCACCCTCTGTGGAACAGGAGGGAAATACCAAATCATTACTCCATTGAGTATAGAGTTACTTATGGAGTAACACAGAAAATTCAGCCCACAACGAGCAGCTACAGGGTCTAACAGTAGGAGAAGTAGAAACTGGGAATTCTGGTTCTGGTCCTGTCTTGCCACTTACAAGCTGTGTGACTGTCAGCAAGTTGTTCTCTCTCTAGGTTCAGTTCACTTATCTGAAAACAGAGGGCTGCCTCTGAAACTCTCTGTTTCTGTGAATCCAACTCACCAAGAGTCAGACAGGGGAGATAAATATTGCTATGAGATGTTTTAACCAGTGATACACAGTAGCCACTGTAGTTTTTTTTTTCCCCTAAGTAGTAGTGAGAGAAGGATAAATAATTCCATACTTGAGAGAACTCAAAGTCACTGATCATACATTAGTTCATGCTCGTCTCTTTCTACCAGCCTAAAAGCCACCTGAGGACAAGGATGGTGCCACCCACCTCTGTATCTTCACCTCTGTGCCTGTTTGTTGAGTGTGGGAACAAAGGTGTAAAAGTTAGGTAGTACTCACGGTGAGGAAAGTGAAGGAGGAGGAGAAATCCAACAGATAGGTAGAAAACTTAGAGCACACTGTCACAGAAATTAAGGCAGGGGAGCATCTGAGGAACAGCACGTGGAGACCACTGTTGAATGCTGCAGGTGGGCGAAGAGAGAGGCCAAACAAAAGGCCCTTCAGCTGGGGGATATCAGTCTCTGGAGAGGAGAAGAGTTGCTCTATTGTACTTCAACTTGCAACTTTCATCTAAGGAAGTTAAAGCTCTTCACCTGTCTAGGATCTCAGGAAAATAGGAAGACAGCACTGTCATTGAAGGTTGAATAAACTGAATTTTGAAGAAACTGATCTTTCACCAAAGGCTACACAACAATAGAAGTGTCAAGTCTATATCTCTGACCTTTTAGATCTCACGCCCTCTAGACTACATTGTATACTTTACTTTTTATTATCATGGGATGGACTAGTTAGTGGAAAGGGGCAGAATGGCCTAGAAGCTGGCAGAGTATACTTCGAGGCCCAGAAGATCATTATACATGCCACCACAGGCTTACTTCTCACTACATTCTTGGATCAAATGGAAGGAAGAATTTGAACTACTTAATAGTAAAGAATTACTTGCAAAAATAGCAGAAGATAAGAATCAGTAGTAGGCAAGAAATGGGAAATGTGAACATTTTACAACGATTATGTTCAGATGACTATCTCAGCAGAAAATTCTGTATCTGCAAGGACTGGCTTAAGTAAAACTATGACGATAAGATTTAATACTAACTTCATATTATAGACCCATCTCCAAAACAGAGAAAGAATATGGTCAGGGGCAGTACCATTTAGATAATTTAATGTTAGTTTTAAGTAATGTTAAAATGCATTTTGAGAAAAAAATTGGAAATACCCAAAGAGTAAAGAAATCATGAGCCAGAAAGGGTATGGACTTTTGCAGGAAAATTATGCCAAGGATATTATATTACTTTTTTGAGAATAAATTTATAATATTAGTGAGAAAGGAAAAGTGGATGCTATTTATTAGAGTTTTTATAGACTATTTGATTCAGAAATAGCAAAATTATATTTTTAATTTATTTTGAAACTTTGTTTCAGTTGGCATACATTATATTCCAAAGGCTGCTTGTAGAAGAACCAAGAAAAGAAAAAGTCAAGGTGTTGGAGTTTGGAAAGCAATATGGTTTATATCTCTTTCTTGTAAATATTTTTATTGCTTCTCTGAAAGAAAAAGAAAATGGAACATTAATGAAATTGGCACTTAAACCCTTAGTTTGAGAGTGTAATGAACATTAAAAAATGACATAATTAAGACAAAATTATTTCTCTCCTTTCTCTGGGTTCTGTGAAAAATCAGAGGAAAAAAAATTATTCATTCATTTATTTAATTATTTTGTAATTAAAATATTTACATTTTATAAAATATTAATATTTATTTTGTTTATTAAACATTTATTTCTCCATGATCACATTGATCCTATAATAAATACAGCAGGGACATATACAAAATTACCATTTATTTAAATTTAAGTTTTCTGTCCCTTGATTTCCTTATCTGTAAAATGGAGATTATAACAGCTAATTCTGAGGGGAACTGTGAGAATTAAATGTGATAATTTGCGTAAAACAGCAGAATGTTTGACATAACATATGGTAATGATATCACAACAAACATTATCAATCACTTACTCTGTACTAGATACTCTGTTAAGTTTTTATATATGCTAACACATTTGATATTCACAACAGCCTTATGGTGGGTATAGACATTGTAATCCCATTTTGTGGAAGAAGAAACTGTAGTTTAATGAGTCTAAGTAACTTTCCTGAGCTTATAAGTAGTATAGCTGAGATTCAGACCCAGACAGTCTGACTCTATTGCTCATACCTGGCAGCTATTATGGTTATTACTACAACTACTAGACTGAGCCGAAATTGCAGCAATAGGAATTTAAATATAGACATGAAGTTCTTGACTATAAAGATTATGAAAAACTTGAATGGGAAATTTTGAAGTATAAAAATCCCTAGAGATTCTTAAGTGTATCTCAGCTGTCAGCTGAGGTCCTACTATCCCTTGGAGACTTAGATCAGCTTGTTTTAAAATTCCAGTTTGGTACCTGTGCAAGTTCAGAGCCATCTCTACAATTTCTGGGAATTCTTAATGGCTTTCTCTCTCATCGTTTTCTCTGCCTTGCTTTGGATTCATCCTGCATCATCCAAACACAGAGTCCACTTTCTCAAAATATGTCCTTAGTTTAGTGGTTTTACTGAAGATCTGAGAGATTATGGGAGAAGTCACATCACATACAATATTATCAATTTCCTGGTCTCACCTCCAGTCCTCCTCATTTCACACAAGAGCAAACATGCTTGGCAAGCATGTCATTTCCAACCATCTAGTAAATGGTGGAGCCAGAACTCCAGATAAGATCCTGTTGGCAGATAAGCTGATCAAGCCAGTGCAAGTGAGGAGAGAAACCTCCTCTTTATTCATCTAGCTATTCCTCTTAAGCCCTGCATTTTCTTTCTACCAATAAAAGAAAAATAAAATAGACATTGTCAAAGCTAGTGGAAACCATTTCTGATTTTATTGATTTTGGGTCCTCTCTTTTTTCCTTGATGAGTCTAGATAAAGGTTTATCAGTTTTGTTTATCTTTTCAAAGAACCATCTTTTAGTTTCATTAATCTTTTCTATTGTTTTTTCGTCTCTATTTCATTTATTTCTGCTCTGATCTTTATGATTTCTTTCACTCTATTAACTTTGGGTTTTGTTTGTTGTTCTTTTTCTAATTCCTTTAGATGTAAAGTTAGGTTGTTTGAGATTTTTTCCTTGTTTTTTGAGGTAGGCTTGTATTGCTATAAGTTTCCCTCTTAGAACTGCTTTTGCTGCATCCCATAGATTTTGGATTATTGTGTTTTCATTTTCATTTGTCTCCAGGTATTTTTTTATTTCTTTGATTTCTTCAGTGATCCATTGGTTGTTTATTAGCATATTGTTTAGCCTCCACATGTTTGCATCTTTTTTTCTTGTAGTTGATTTTTAGTCTGCTAATGTGATCAGGAAAGATGCTTGATATGATTTTGATTTTCTTAAATTTACTAAAACTCATTTTGTGGACTAGCATGTGATCTATCCTGGAGAATGCTCCATGTGCACTTGATAAAAATGTATTCTGTTGCTTTTTAATGGAATGTTTTTTATATATATATATATATATATATATATATTTTTTTTTTTTTTTTTTTTTTTTTTTTTTTGGTCTAGGGTGTCATTTAAGGGCAGTGTTTCCTTATTGTTCTCTCTGGATGATCTATCTGTTCATGTAAACGGGGTGTTATAAAGTCCCCTGCATTATTGTGTTACTGTCAATTTCTCCCTTTATGTCTGTTAGTATTTGCTTTATGTATTTAGTGTTCCTATGTTGGGTGCATATATATTTACATTGTTATATCTTCTTGGATTGATTCCCTAATCATTATGTAATTTTAAAAATTTCTTTAATTTTGTATCTATATGAGATGATGGATGGTCACTAACTTACCATGATAATCCCTTCATAATGTATGTAAGTCAAATTATTATGCTGCATACCTTAAACTTATACAGTATTGTATGTCAATTATGTCTCATTAAAACTGGAAGAAAAAAAAGCTAAATTCCTCTTGAAAATGCAAAAGACCAAAAACTGAAAACAATAAGGTTACATTAAAGTTAGAAATGTTTCTAAAATGTTACAGCAAAAAGATCCTTTGCTGTCTGACTTCTGGTTGGGTTGAGCCAGTGGGAAGCCCTGGCAGAAGCTTGGAAAAAGGGAGGAAAATGAGGTCAGAGCTCTCTCCCTCTTGGGTCATCTGAAGCTGGCTCTGTTGCTCAACCAAAGGTCACTGCTTTTCTGTGACAGCCTGCTAGTATCCAAACCCTCTCCTCATCCTTTGAGGCCTAGAGGTAGTAACAGCTCTGCTGTCCTAACTACAGGTTACTGCAGTACACAGTGCAACTCCCTATATTCCATCTATACCATGTGTTATGGGTTGTATCATGTCCCCTAAAAAGATGTTGAAGTCCTAACTTCCAGTGCCTATGAATGTGACCTTATTTGGAAATAGATTCTTTGCAAATGGTCAAGTTAACATGAGGTCATTAATGTGGGCCCTAGTTCAATATGACTGTGTTCTTAGAAAAAGACACAGAGACATGCACACAGGGAGAACATCATGTGAAATGAAGGTAGAGATCAGAGTGATGCATCTACAAGCCAAGGGATGCCAAAGAGTGCCAGCAAACCACCAGAAGCTAGGAGCTAGGCATGGAATAAAGTCTTCCTCACGGGCCTCAGAAGGAACCAACCCTGTCAACAGGGATTGATCTTGGGATTCTGGCCTCCAGAACGATGCGGTAATAAATTTCTTCTGTTTTAGCTACCTAGTTTGCTGTACAGCAGCCCTACAAAACTATTAAATCATTTAAATAGTCCCTTAAAAATTCCCAGAGTTTTCTTCTTTCAGCCACGTGGTGTGGCTTGCGGGATTTTAGTTCCCTGACCAGGAATTGAATCTGGGCCCTGGCAGTGAAAGCGCCGAGTCCTAACCCCTGGACCACCAGGGAATTCCCCAGAGTTTTCTTAATTTGATTATACCAACTGATACTTATTGGGACCCTGACTGATATAAATGGTATTATATATGGAAATAAATCACTGGAATAATGTCTAGCTTATAGAAGAACTTGACGAGGTATCGCCAGTTAAGAGCTAGTTGTGGGCTGTGTTTGAAAATCTCTCATGTAAAATAGTACAAAGCGTCAGATTGGAAGCCAACATTTGTATGACACATTTGTAGAGTTTGCTAATTGCTAAATACTGTGTTCCTTTTCAGCTATCCAATGATTAATTCCCATCTCCAAACGTCCATTAGCTCTTGAGGACATTTACTGGGAACACAATATCTGTGACATGTTAAGAAGAAAAATAAAACAGGGTAATGGGACAAAGAGTTATGGGGTAGGGGCTCTCAGATAGGGGTGATATTTGAACAGAGATCTTTCAATGGAGTAAAGGAGTGAGACCTATGGAAATCTAGGGGCCAGTGTCCTGGGCAGAGAGAGCAGCCCATTCAAAGGCTCTGAGACTGGAGTGTGCTTTGTGTGTCAGAAACAGAGTGGAAGCCAGCATGGCTGGAGCAGATGGAGGCAGCAACAGGTAAAAGACAAGAGAAATAACCCTCATTTCCCTTTTTTTTAAAAAATTAATTTATGTATTTTTGGCTGCATTGGGTCTTTGTTGTTGTGCACGGGCTTTTCTCTAGTTGCGGTGAGCGGTGGCTACTCTTTGTTGCGGTGCGCGGGCTTCTCATTGCGGTGGCTTCTCTCGTTGCAGAGCACGGGCTCTAGGCGCGCGGGCTTCAGTAGTTGTGGCATGCGGGATCAGTAGTTGTGGCTTGAGGGCTCTAGGCGCGCGGGCTTCAGTAGTTGTGGCACGCGGGCTTCAGTAGTTGTGGCATGCGCTTCAGTAGTTGTGGCACACGGGCTTAGTTGCTCCACGGCATGTGGGAGCTTCCCAGACCAGGGCTCGAACCCATGCCCCCTGCATTGGCAGGCGGATTCTTAACCACTGCACCACCAGGGAGGCTCCTCGTTTCCTTTTCTATCCAATTAAAATATTTTAACTTTCTCTACTCATCTGTTGTGAGCATTTAAAGTTTGAGCACAGTGTTTGCAAAGTAATTAACAGAATGTTTCTCACATCATAAGTACTGATGGTAGCAATGTGGGGTGGAGGTCACAAACACCATGTTTTTCTCCAGATTCCTTCTCCATCCTTTCAACACCCCCAGCAAAAATTCATATTATTCAAAAAGACTAAGAAATATTTTATTTTTAAATGACAGCCTCATATCTAATCAAGTGAATTTTCTTGCCTTTGGTAGAGATGATTTTCTTCAGCCCCAAATTAGTTTCTAGACCTCCCTGTTTATTCCATTTTGATTGGTGTGACCGTGCATCCCTTCCCCGACCTTCCATTATTTCTCTGGAGCCATGTTTTGGCTCTGGGAGTCCCAACCACTATAACATAAAGAACTCTTACAGATTTTTAAGGAAGTTTTTCACTTACAGAAAGTAATAAAAGTATTAATTTCCTTTTCAGATTATTTAAATGGATCATAAAATAGCCTAATTTACTGAGCTTACCTTTCCTTGTGTCTCAAACAATCAAAAGAGGGTGTATGGTCTGGGGTACTAAAGCATTTATGCTCACTGGTGCCTGAAAGGTTTAATGCCTCTTCCTGGAGTAATTAATTTAAAGTAGGGCAAGACTGGACCAACATTATTATTTCATTTTAAGTGCATCTGGAAATTCAGAGAGTGAGCTTTTGTTTAGCTCTGTTGAAGAAAACGAAATACATGTTCATAATGTTTACCTATTATTAGAGCAATTCTACGATTGTTCCTCACAATCAGGAGGCAAAGCTCATGATGTCACTTTGAACAGGAGCCAAGAGGCAGCAGAATCATTTGTGTTCTATTGATGAGGCATGGACTTAGGGAGCCGAGCAAATGGGGTTTAGTGAAGCAGGGAGCTTCTACAATGTGAGGAATTAAGCAAAAATTGAGGATGTATTTAGAAAGAGAAAAGAAATCCCCCAAATAACTTTTAAAGATGTTCAATATTACAAACATCACAAAATCGAGTAACAGAACATAATATTTTTTAATAATTGACTGCCTGACATATCACTTTGCTTTCTTCCTACATTTTTGACTGCATACTCTTTGATGGCCTTTTCATATTAAAATGACTTTGTAATATTTTCTACAGAAAGAAGAGAAAAATATCTCAGTCTCTCTTTTAGCTTAGTTGACTGGAATTTGTTTTTTATTATTCCTGGTTTAGATGAATACAATTGTGGCTTAATACACAGTCATACTCACTGTTTTTACTACTGCTTCCAGTTTGTGATCTGGAATCACAGGAATTCTGATCATTCTAGTATTTTGTTTCTCACAGTTCCCATCAAAAAATAATGTATGATGTGTCTATAACTGTACATGCTGCATTACATTCCTGCCAGGAAAGAATGCCCATGTTGACCAGACATCTATGAAAAACAAATCATTGAGGAGAAGCTAACAGGTTTATACAACTGGTGATTGGAACAGTGCTCTTCAGACTGGCTTCTAGCTTCTTACATTTCGCATTTCCTTTCTCTTCCATTCTTCACGTACTCCCTACAACTCCTGACCTAATTATCTCCCAAAGGCCTCACCTCCAAATATGGTTACATTGAGGAATCAGATTTCACATATGAATGCGGGGAACACAAACATTCAGTCCATAGCCGATAGGTAGGCAGTGTAGGGGAAAAGTAAACACAGACACAGACACACACACACACACACACGAATAACATGTGCATCCCATCAGCTCCCATATCTTTGTACTGTCATAGCTGGGTCTAAGTCTCTTCCTTCCATGAGTATCCTTTCCACCACTTTCTGTATTTTTTTCTTACTCAAGTCTGTATCTGATGTATATATTAACCTGATTTCATTTAGATAGGATGTTAGTACCCTGCTGCTAGGCCCAGTGTTTTGTTGGCTACTGGCATTTGGTTGAACATAAGGGAAGCACAAGGTTGTTTTTTTTATTTTTTTAATCTTTATTGGAGTATAACTGCTTTACAATGTTGTGTTAGTTTCTGCCGCACAACAAAGTGAATCAGCTATATGTATACATATATCCCCATATCCCCCCCTTCTTGAGCCTCCCTCCCACCCTCCCTATCCCACCCCTCTAGGTCATCACAGAACACAGAGCTGATCTCCCTGTGCTATGTAACAGCTTCCCACAAGCCATCCATTGTATATTTGGTAGTGTATATATGTCCATGCCACTCTCTCACTTTGTCACAGCTTACCCTTCCCCCTCCCCATATCCTCAGGTCCATTCTCTAGTAGATCTGTGTCTTTATTCCCATCTTGTCCCAGGTTCTTCATGACCTTTTTTTTCTCTTTCTTAGATTCCATATATATGTGTTAGCATATGGTATTTGTTTTTCTCTTTCTGACTTACTTCACTCTCTATGACAGACTCTAGGTCCATCCACCTCATTACAAATAACTCAGTTTCGTTCCTTTTTATGGCTGAGTAATATTCCATTGTATATATGTGCCACATCTTCTTTATCCATTCATTTGTTGATGGACATTTAGGTTGGGAAGCACAAGGTTAATCCAGTCACTTGGAATTACTGGAAGCTCTTCTTGATGTAGTGTAACCTACGGAATCCATTTATATTTTCTTGCCATTTCAGAAATTAAGCTCCACTTAGAAATTAAGCTCTTTTCCTTTTCCACTTAGGAAAAGAGGTTACTTTGAATTTTTTTTTTTTTTTTTTTTTTTTTTTTTTAGTGGGAGCCTTCAGGTGGAAGGAGGAAAGACAGGACATATTTCCTATAAGAACAAAAAAAATGCCACATAGTGTTTCCCCTACCTGTCTGATTTCTTTCCGTTAGGAATATGTTTCACAAGGGAGAGCATGTTCTCCTGATCGGGGACCTTCTTTGTTTTTCTCTCATGCCCCTTAAGATAATTTTGATAGATTATGGTTCCCCCTTGCACATTTAAAAGTTCATAACTAAAATGTTTAATTGTAAATGTATACAGTTTCAAAGGATATAATTTCTGGCACATTAAATTGAAATTTTAAAGTGAAACTGTTACCTCACTTTTAAATGTATCCATAGCAATGTTACACCACCATCAACTATTTTTAAAGGCATGAAAATTCCTTCTTTAACAATTAGACATTTTTCATTATTCTCTTTCCTCCTGGAAATTGTATTTCCATTCCACCTCCTCCTCAAAATTGTATACCAGTTTAATCTATTTTTCTGTTTAAGTATATTTTATTGATTACTCTTTCATATGCTTGCGCAACCAAAATAAAAGAATTTCCATTCTGTTTTTTTAATAATCTCTAGTCAAGAACTTCATGTCTAAGTTTAAATTCCTTTTGTTACAATTTTAGTTCTGCCTAGAAGTTGCAAAAAAGAAGATAAATTTTCTGTAAACTTAGAGTTCCAAGAGCTAAAATTTTCTCCTGTATTATCATTACAGTTATTTTTCATATGCAAATGATCAAAAACAACATACATAAATTATAATTTTTTAAATTATTGTATATCAAAAATAAAATTATATTGGGAATGCATTTCATAGTGTGATAGGTGGTGGAGGTTTATGATGTTTCAATCAAATGAGATGACACAAATATTTACAATTGTTCGTTTGACACCCAAGAGATTTCATCTCAGGACCGTGCAGTGCACCAGCAGGAATGGGTGACAGGTGCACCTTTCTATTGTCAAGTGGGAGACAGGCTATGGGCAAAGGAAGGGCTACAGATATTTCATTGACATCTACCTAGGCAAATTAGTTTTAGGAAGGAGTTGATATGGAAGTTGAGTATCTGGAAATTGATTTCCTTAAAACTGTGTTTGCATATCTTCTGAAAAGCTACATGTACTCCAAAGAGTAAGTATACCTGTTTGAAAAAGCTATTCTATATAGTTCTTAAAATAGTCCACATATGTTTTCCCCCGCAGGAGTAAGAGATAAGAGTGCAGTAAGAGGTGCAAGTGGGGACAATTGCAGACACCTCTTTGAGACCTTTGTAGTGGGAAGGAACACAGTGGGAGAACCTTTTTTTAAGATAAGTTTTAATCTTTAGGAACTCTGATCCAATTATATTTTGATTAGAACAAGAACTTCATTTGATTTCTGTTGCCAAATATTTCCTGCTTTTTAAAAAGTAAGTACCTGTTAAATTAATCTATTTAAATTTAGTGTGATAACTGAAGCGATTAATCTCAGATCCAATGACTTCTCCTAATGTATGCTCACACGGGAGACCCTACTAATTATAAAATGTCACAGATTATCACTTACAAATGAGAGAGGAAAATATGGAGGAAACTCACAAACAATATGCACCAGCTTAACACATACTGACAAATGTCACCCACTTAAAATTGTTTCTAGAATCAGTTAATGATTTTACCTCAAAAACTTTAAATAGATAAAAATTTTCAATAATCCTATTTATTTCATTTTATATATTTCAATGTATTTTTAATTTATAAATTTATTTTATTTATTTGTACTTATTAATTTTATATTTAATAAATAGATAAATGTATGAATAAATATAAATAAATAAGATGTTATTTATTCATAGTTATCATTTTTTTTCTCTGAAAAATGGTATACTGCATAAGGAAATCAAAAAACATCTTTTACAAAAAAGGTTAAAGATACCATATTTGTAAAGGCACATATGAAACTATAGCAATGGCAAAGGCCAGTGAGAATATAAACAATATGCAAGTAGGACCAATATCTAAATAAGACTTTATAAAACAACTAGAAAACAGTGCAAAAAAATATACCTCATAATTGTGTATAAAACTGGCAAGCGTAAGCTTATTTACTGATATAAAAAAAAACATAGACTAGCATGCATAATTTTATGTGAGCCTTTTAACATTAATCGAGAGGGTGTCTACACTAAACTAAATTATAAATTTAAATTTATAATCTTGTACATATCTTAGTTTATTCTATTTATTTTCAGTTTACGTTTATGTCAATTTAGCAAAAATACCCAGCTATTAGAACAAAGGAATCAGACTTTTTACTTTACACTTCAGAAAAGTGCAAATTAACAAGGTCTTACTGTAAACCAACTATTTGTTTTCAATTACTTGGCACGAGATCTTACATATTTTTAACCCAATTTTTAACTTCCTCTTGGTGCACCCTGGAGCAAAAGTTTTGAAACAATGTTAAGAAAAACTGCCCTTGGAGCACTTGGCAGCCGGAACCTCACTCCATGTGTTATGTGATGTCTCACCTGGGTTTTAGTTAAACCTGGAAACATCTTTCATCCTTAGGTCAAGCAGCAAACTTGCCTAAGCAAAGCTGGTGAAGTCAGAGCCTGATCCCAGGCTTGGAAGTGTGTGTGGGGAAAGGGAAGGGAGAAGGAAACGAAGGAGAGGAGAGGAGTGGGCAATAAAGAGATATGGGGAATAGGAGGAAAAAAAGAGATGTCAAGAGGAAAAATAAGAGAGCTGTGTGTGATTGGAAAGGCTAGGGCGGCACCGTCCCTCCATCTCCTGCTGAGCGACATTGTTACCTAAGTCTATTTAGGGAATTTCCAAAACACAGAGGAGCTTTGAGGGTCTGGCTGTCAGAACTTATGCAACCAGTTGTTTTGGGAACAGCCTGGAAATTTCACAAGAGAGCTGAGTTCTCAAGAGATTGACAGTTTGACCAAAAGATCAAAGGTTTGGTGCAGTGGGGCTAATTTTCAGAAACCCTTCCAAATTGTGAAGATTTTCCTCCTTGTTATGGCAGTTAAGACATGTGAAAATAGTCATTCAAGGCACTTCTAAGCAGCTTTCTTCTTTGTTCACAAGGTTCCACGAATGTCAGTCCTCTCCAAACCCACGAAAACAAAGTAGGTGACCAGGATGATTACACCCAAATCACTGATAAAAGGAGAGAGAAGCACAGAAATATGCAGTGATTTGTTTGGCTTTCCGAAAAGAGAAAGTTGCATGGTTGGATTACAAATATTATTGCCTTCGGATCAGCAAAGTACATAAGCAGCATTGCTGTGGGTGGGTGTGGAGGAAGGAGTAATTGCATGACTAAGAGTGAGTAGCAGCAGACAGATGGGGTGGAGAAGGAAATCTTAACAGTTATTTGAGATTCTGAGTTCACCAGATATATTTCTCAAACCAATAAGAAGATCTAAAAGCCATACAATGAGATCCCCTAGATTAGGGAAGTCTGTGATAAACAGAAGCTAATATGGCATGTTGCTATTGAAAATACACATAAAGTAATAGAAGCTCTCTCTTTTTTTTAAAAATGTTTGTTTAATTAACAAAAGGTGATATAGAAAATCTAAATACTGGTTAGCAATCCCTAACGACCAGGAGATGCTTAAAATTTATTTGGAACTTAGAGTCTGGAAGTAAAGACCCATTTTCCACAACATTTTATACATCACTGTTTTGGCTGCTGAGACTAACTCAGAATATGGGACCATAGAGACTTTGCAGTTGCACCAAGATTTTTCCATTCATTGTTCCTACAGTTTGGATTCGGCTTCACAACCATACCTGGGACTTATTAGGCCAGGAAGTCGAGGAGTTGGCATGTGTTTTTATTATAGTTAAACTTATCTGGATTTAAAAGGCATTAAACATCTTCTGATTTCTTTCCTTTCCTTCAGTTGTACAAGAATGTTTTAATTGGATATTGTAACCGAAAACGTTCACTCTGCATTGATCACCTGGAGATCTGTTTTCAACCCTCTGAAGATTCCCAAATGTAGGCCTTCCCCTTAAAAGTCCTTAAAGCAGGGTCTTTAAGCCTATAAAAGATCCATGAGCCCAAGATTTCCGGCTTGGAATGCTTTGGGCCTCAGTCATCCAGTTTCATTCCTTGTTCAATTACCCAGATAGCAGCCAGACCCTGGTTTCCCCTTGTGCCTTGTGGATAAAGTCATCATTATCTTCATTAATGAAAATGAAAATTCAAATTATTTGCACGGAATTCATTCCGTTGCTACATATCTCCTTTCCATCATAATTTAAGAAGTTTAAACTTGGTACACAAAGCACATTCTGAGGATGACTGGCCAGACGTTGTTGAAGGGCTTAAGTAACAAAAGAGCAAAATAGTGTAGGCTGGGTAATGGTCATCTAAATTGCACTCTAGGCAACACCAGCACTATTATCAGCTCCCATTGCAATGAAATGAAGATGGTTTTTCCAGAAGGAGTTTGCATTCAGCCATAGTGAATTTACAATGGAAGCTTTCAAAAGTGACATAAGTGTCTCCTCAGTTAGTCTACTCATAATTCCAATTAGGAACACACTGATTAGCCCCAGCACACAGTTTCTGGGAGAATCTTACTTCTATTATCCTGACTAATTTCATGAACCCAGAGAAAAAGGGAGAAGTTTGTAATTCATTATGGCAAATTATGCAAAACTAAACCTCTGAAAGGCTGTATCTGTAAAAAGATATGAGATGGACCATTATTGATGTTTTTCCTAGGAAGATGGGAGAG
Source organism: Balaenoptera borealis (assembly GCF_965194805.1). Classification (NCBI taxonomy): domain Eukaryota; kingdom Metazoa; phylum Chordata; class Mammalia; order Artiodactyla; family Balaenopteridae; genus Balaenoptera; species Balaenoptera borealis. The sequence goes on along the minus strand of NC_138860.1, from coordinate 60,111,819 downwards.
CTCTGAATTCAGATACTGAATGAACTGACTGCCTCAGAACTGCCCTGTAGATACAGTCCATTCAAGTAGGGGAAAATGCTAAATATCTGGCTGAATTTTGTCGGTGTGTTAAAGCATTTATTTTTTTCTAAAAGCATTTCAGAAGAAAATAGTGGGCGCAATTCATTGGAGCACATGCATATGAATGTGATAAAACGCAGGTGTTTGCATAGCCAAGATAAAATGGAATGAATGACAAAACAAATTTCCCCAAAGGTAAGTTGTGTCATCATGTTTATCTATATTGACCTATCTGTCTTTACCCCATCTTTACCAGCACTGCTCTGGCCAAGCCGCCTCACTGAAATCTTTACTTCCTCTCATATGCCTTGTCAAGCCTCTTTTCGCAGCTACCACAGTGATTTAAAAAAAAAAAAAAAAAAGGATCATGTTACCCCTGCTTATTTAAAACTTATCAAAATTCCCATTGCATTTTGAATAAAATACAGATTCCCCTCAGATCTCATTTCTTATCATGTCTTTCTCAATCATTATTTTCCAACGTCACTGACCAACTTTCTGTACCTACAAAACATCTCTGCTTCTGGGCCTTTGCATTCCTGGAGTTCACTTTTCCCTGAATTTGACTAGGCTAATTCCTTCTAGCAATCAGGGCTTAGTCTTTTCTAGGCATCTTATCAAAAGTAGCCTGCAGATTTTTCATTATCACGTTATCTGTTTCATCTTCTTCATAAGGCTCTCATTATCTGAAATTATCTTTATTTGTTTACATGCTTAATGCCATTCTTCCCCACCAGAATGGAAACCCAAAGATCAGGAGCCTGTTTGTTCTGTGCACTGTTGTATTGCCAACATTTTGACATATATGAAGACCATGTGCCATTTTCTAAATCAAGATTCAGAATGGCTTACATTTTTTGCAGAGAGGGCTTGTGATCAAGACTGTATGAAGTCGGAGGGATATGTTGTGGATATGTTGTGGCCAGGGATACGCTGTGGCCAGAATTAAGGATGGCCAAGGGACAGATGGTAAGATGATGGGCAGTATGATATTGTAGAAAGTATGTGAGCTTAGAATCAGACCTGAGCTCAAATCTCAGGCTGCCTTACTAGTTGTGTGACTTTGGGCAAGGTACTTACAGCCTTAGTGAGGCTCACTTTCCTTATTTATAAAGAATAGAGAACAAAGAACATTTACAAATAACTGTTTCACAGTGTTGTGAAGACTAAATGATATCATGTGTGTAAAGTGACTAGGTCTGTGCCTTCTACATATAGGCTCCCAATAAGTGGTAAATTATTGTGACAGACGTTACTTGTTACCTATCCCATAGCTATAGTCCCTTCTTCTTTGATAACAGGGCCCTAATTTTGTTCAGGGTGGTAATGCCTAGGCCCAGATGATGAATCATGTTTCATCTAAGACAATCATTAGCAACCTGTTCCCCACTTTCCCAGCCTCCTTTGCAACTACAGGTGGTCACGGGACCCAATTCTGGATGATGAAACTAAGGGAAAGTTGGCTGTGTGTGTGTAAAGGGGGGAAGGGAGACTCCAGGGAGGTTTCTGCTTTTCTGATACAAGGACAGACATCAGTGATGCTGTATATGACTGCCTCCCCCCGCCACCCTTTCTTCCTGCCGTGAATATTGAAGTGATGGCTTATGAGCAAACATCCTACAACCTGAAGAGAAAGCCTTGTCATTTTTGAGCCACGGAACCAATGCCAGAAACCATTTACCTGCACGCATTTTTGTTATATGAAAATAACAATCCCATATTTACTGAAGCAACTGTTAGGTTACCTGCTATTAAAAGTAATATTTCTAAATGGTGCAAATGTATATGTATCTGTGTGTATGTATATGTGTGTGTAGGCAAGTAGAGCATTTAAAGTTGATGGTAGTGAGATATACGTTACTGGTACCCAAAGTTAGCTGGTTCAGTGTCACCAGGATGTTTACCAAGTAAAAGCAGGGATGGATTGCCAATTTATTCAAGGTCACACCTTAAACATGGTAGAGGTTAAGGATGTGGATTTTAAATTTCATTAATTAAAGCTGATACTCAGGATACCCATCCCTCCAAAACACGGGCTACATTTTATTGTGGAAAACAATAGTATGTGCATTTATCTAAAACCAAGTTTTAAAAGAAATCTGCTTTTCATTTTCAATGTTAACCTCATTTTATTTCCTTTTATAAAAACTGAGTATATTCTCTTTATATTTTTGGATATTTGAGTAAAGAACAAACAGCATTTACAAAATGCTACATTTAAAAAAACTTATTTTAGATCTTAAAATTTTCAAGTGTTTATGAGACAAATGTTTTTTAAAATAAAACTGACATTTAAACTAAAAATGTTCTATTGTACTATGTACTATATAAAATACATCATGCTATATGAAATATATTATTAGAGGCTAAAATTTTAAAAAATATGGTATAGTTTTAGGTACTTAGCTAACTGTTAATTTTCATAATAAAAGTAAAATTTGTATAGTGTTACTATGCACCTAATTGTTCTAAAATCTTAATTTATATTAACTCATTTAGTCTTCTCATTAGTCTTCTCTATGGATTTGGTACCGTTATTATTGTCATTCCCATTTTATAGCTGGGGATACCGAGGCACAGAGATACTGAATAATTTGTCTCAGTAGAGCTAAGATATGAACCAAGGGACCCTGGCTCTAGAGTCTGCTCTCTTGTCTGCTATGCTTTGTTGCCTCCCAAGTTTACTCATTATACTTCATATGAGCATAGTTATATTACTTGTTAACTTGTGCTAAGCTACATTCCTTAACACATTTCCTATTCACTCCTTTTGCTGTGTATTTAAAGATTTTTTTTTTTTCATTTATTATCCCATATACTTTGGAATAAATGGACTTGCCACCCTCCCTTACCCTATTCCTCCCAGTAAGCTAACAAGTTGAGGTGGATCTCTAGCACTCTTGTGCACTCAGCCAATTAGAACAAAACTCCTTCTGATGCGAATCCTAAGCCAAAATTCTCACCCGCCTTAAGAATAAAGATCCTTAAGAATAAAGGATCAGTTGCCCTTTGGGGACACATTAGGAGCCATTGCACTAACCACATTCAGCTTGTAAAACTCTAGCTTGAATTCTGCCATTTCTATTTAGTTCATGGCCTGCAGTTCCGGGGCTGTGTATATCTTATTCCATATTCTGGGGGAACCACACAAGTGTTATCTTTTCCTTTGTCTGTCTGTCATTGTGACTTAGGAAATATGGACAAGGATGAGGACTACTGATTTTATGGATGAAACAAAAGTTTTAGAAAGGGAGCGGGACAGAGCACCCCTTCCGTTGTCTGTTCCATGATTAGGCTGACTATGAGAAAGGGATAAGAGAAAAGCAAAAGTCAGACGTATTTAAAGGAAGAGAGTAGGGAATGTGAGAATAAAATGTGGGAGAAGAGCAGGAGATTCAGAGAAGAGTGAGAAAGTCAGCAGGTCTGGGTCTTGGGGGTGTGGGACAGGTATATGAAGAGTGTTGGAGAAGAAAATATCTGCTTCCTCTGTGGCTCACTTGTGGAAACTACAGTGTTAAAGGAAGCTGCCCAGAATGGCCTCTCTGCTTGGATGCTCCTTAGGCATCAAGGAAATAAATAATTAAGCCGAGCCCTGACCACATCCTTTTTCTCCTGGCATTCGTATCCTCCCTCCATTCTCCAAACCTTTGATATTATTCCTTAAATTAATCACTCATTTTCTCTTTGCAACGTCCTGTCCTGGCATCTGCAGCTCTCACTTCTGTGAACGGCTTTTGGGTACTCTGCACTCAGCAGCCATCCTGGATCAGATCATGTCAGAAAGCCGCTTTTCCAGTTATGGGAAAACCACAAGAAAGTTCCTAAAATGGCACTCCCAGCTTGCTCCCCGCAATTATGTTTTTGTCTCCCCCTTCTCGCTTTCAAGTTTTTTTTTTTTTTTGAGTTTTGTATATGGAACTTAGCTAACAGGAAGAAGAGATTAGTAGCGTTAACTTTTGAGCAAACTCCTTAGAGAAGTTCCTCTGAAATTTCTGTAGCTCCATGATGTAGGTTGACTGCTGGCTCTTCATTTTCCTTTCACTCATCAGCATCTCACAAATTCGCTTCTGCTCCTCTGCGAAGTCTGGTCCTACCAAAGTTTCTAAGAACCTCCCCGTTCATGACTCAAATAGAAACTGTTCAGTCCTTTTGTTAACTGAGTACTTTTGGTCCACATCTTTCTTTCTTCAATCCCCAAATCCTTGTGCCATGTATTCCTCCCAGGTTGTTCCTTCTGATGTTTTTCCCGCACTGGTTCCCCTTCCTCTGTTTCATCCTTACATTGTAGCTTCCCTGGGCTTCTGATTCTGTCATCCTTTCCCCTTCCTTCACCTTCTTCCCTATTATGGGTTGAATTGCATCTCCTCCAAAAAGGTATGTTAAAGCCCTAATCCTTAGTACCTTAGAATGTGAGCTTATTTAGAAATAGGGTCATTGCAAATGTAATTAGCTAAATTGACATGAGGTTATACTGGAGTAGGATGGGTTCTTAGTCCAATATGACTTGTGTCCTTATAGGAAAAAATAAATTTGATAGAGCATATGTACAGGGGAGGCAGCCACGTGAAGAGGGAGGAGGGACTGGAGTTATGCTGCCACAAACCAAGGAACACCAGGGGGTTACCAGAAACTGGGGGAGGCAAGGACGGCTGCTCCCTGAGAGACTTCAGGGGGATCATGGCCCTGCCAACATCTTGATTTCAGACTTCTAGCCTCCAGAACCATGAGACAATACATTTCTGTTTAGCCCTGGTTTGTGGGTACTTTGTTCTGGCAGTCCTAGGAAACTAATAACCCTCCCCTCTTCTCCTCTCCCCTCCCATCCCTCCTCCTCTTTTCCCTTCTTTTCTCTTTTCTTCCCTAATCCCTGGATAACAACATCTACCCCATGACTTCCATTATCACCTATATCCTGACAACTCTCAGGTCTCCTGAACTCCAAAACCAAATTTATAATTTCCCACTTATCTTCTTCATCTGGGTGTTCTGCAGACATTTGAAAGTCAACACATTTAAAACGGGACTCAGATTTGCTCTTTATTCTATGTTCTTGTGGCAGGTTGTATTTTCCTAAGATGACTGCACAATGTATCTCACTGTGACATTGTAACTCTGTTCATCCAGAGTTGAGGGTCTCTGTTCCCTCCCTGAACCTGGGTGGACCTTTGTGACAACCTTGACCAGTGAAGTGACTAGTAGCAGAAGTGACTTCATGTAACTTCTAAGGCCAGGTCATAAAAATTCCATTCACTTCCACCTGGTTTTCTTGGAACACTTGCTATTGGAACCCAGCCACCACGCTGTGAGAAAGCCTAGGCCACATGGAGAGGCCAAGTGTAGGCACTCTGGTCAACAGCTCCAAGTGAGGTCCCAGTTGACAGCCAATATGAACCTCTAGGCATATGAAAGAGGAAGGCTTTGCGATGATTCCAGCCACAGCCGCCATCTGACCGCAACACGTGAGAGATCTTGAACAAGAACTGTAAGGCTAAGGCAATCAGCCTCCAAAACCATAAGAGATGATCACAAATGATTGTGTTATTTTAAGCCACTAAGTTTTGGGAATAAATCATTATGCAGCAATAGATAACTGCAGTGGTTCTTTATTTCGATTAATAAAACAACATTTAGTCAGTCACAATACTTTATATTCTCAGTCATCTGTAATTCTTTCTTTTCACTCACTCCACAAATTTAATCCATTTTCTAATTCTTGCCAATTCAACCTCATAAATTTTTGCTGAGAAAATGCTCTTCTTTGTATACTCTGTTTCCCTGCCTTATGGATACCATTGTAATAATGCATATGAAAGAGGATGAGGCCTTAAACTGACATCTTCCAGGCTTCCATTTTGTCCTGATTGAATCAATCCTCATGCTTATGTTAGAGTGATCTCTTTAAAATACACATCTGACCATGTCATTTTCTTGCCTGTCACCCTCTGAGTTAAAGATAATGTCTTCTTATGCAAAGATATGCAAGACCTCATTATGCAAGGTCCTCCATAAGGTGGTTCCCAAAACTATCTTTCCAGATTTATCACTTGGCATGGCACCCCATGTCCCCAACATTCTAGCCACTTTGGCCTATTCATTTTGCCCTAAGTAAGCATCATCTATGCTTCTGTACTTCTGCCCATATCCTTCTTCTCCTTGGAAGGTCTTTATGAGTTTTTCCTGTCCTAGATTACATACCACTGTTTTGAAGGACTTTATTGGAACATTCTCTTGTCCCCCAGCAGAACTACATTTTTTTCCCTCTGCTGTAATAAAACCTTGCAATATCTCTCTCATTTTATTAGAATTATGTTTTACTAGCTGTCTCTCCTATCAAACTGAGAAACCTCTAGTACTAGAACTACATGCTAGATTTAATATTAGATACTGATGATTCTAAGAACAGCAATGTATAATATAGTTACACCATTCATTCAATCATTCATTTATTTGCTCATTCACTTATTCCTTTACCAAATATTGTTTACCAATGGCACTCTATTCCCAAGGAAAGAGGGAGCATGTAACTTTTCTAATTTGTCTTAGAGAGCTGAAAACTCAAGCCATTGTCTTTTGCTGGGAGAGCTCACAGGATATTTTGGGAACAATTTCAATAACAAAAATAAAACACATGTTTATGAAACTAAACACTGTAATAACCACTTTACATATATCATTACATTTAATCCTCATAAAGATACTTGAATGTAGATCTTATTGTTGAGTAAACTGTTAAAGACTAAATAGCTTGCCCAAGTTAACAGTAAATAGCAATGCTATATTTGGATCTAAGTCTGTTTGGTTCTCAAGTTCATTTTCTTTCCATCATAGGTCATATTTTCTTCTCCTTTTAGTATCAGTGGTCATCTCTTTCGTAATTACTGCATTGTTGGCATTTCCAGATCACCTACGTGTCCATCTACTAAAATATCTGGTGGGGAGGTGGGACACTACTAACCCTGACAGCCTTTCCACCTAACTTTCCAAATTTCAGTTCCCCCAGGTGTCTAGTGAGCTGTCCTTTATTTCTCTTCCATTCTCAGTTATTTTGAGCAGTTTAGAAGTTGAGTTTTCATGAGGCTGCACTGAGAAGTTTGATTAGTCAGGCAAAGATGGACTTGAGAGATTCTAATTAGAGACAGCCTTGTGTTCAAATAAGGCATGTGGGAGGAAAGTCACAGCTGAGTAAGTAAGGACTGTGGGTGTGGCTGTGGCATCTGCGTGTGGGTCTTTGTGCCTGTGTGGGTGTGAGAATGCAAGCACATGTGCTGTCTGCAGCAGAAGGCATCTGTGGCTGGAGTGGTTCTTGCTACCACTAGGCATTTTTATTGTCTGCCTGTCCATGTGTTCTTAGGTGCACATGTGGCTTCTCCGTGGGTGTGCCAGTCGTGTCTGTGTATGGGTTTCTCTGTGTGCGTGTGGAGGTGAGGAAGGAAGAGCTAACTTCTCGATAGCTTTTCCAGACTTCCATCAAGAGCCCAAGACTCAAAGTGAAAATGCTGTCAGATGCCTAAATGAAATTTGCTACTGATATCTTAACTAGGAGGCATGGAAAAGCCAGAAAATGGAATCAACAATCCATTACATGCCCCACTCCTCTTCTTTCTCCAGTCTTAAAAGAATCTCCTTCCTCATCTCCACCTCATCCCTTATCTGTCCAGGTGAATTATTTTTCACTCTGCTTGCATGTCATCAAACTGAATGATTGTTTCTGTGTTTCTGCCTCTAAACACTTCTGTGTTTTTGCCTCTAAAAAGGAAAGAGAAGAGCTGTGAGATCCGGAGAGGACCGGCAGGTGAGAGGACCGGCAGGTGAAATGTGTAGACGGGGGGGACACAGGAAGCCACTGCCTGCTCTGCCGTCTTGAATCATCACGTTGACTACATGCCAGGCATTGTGTTATAATATGGTCACACCACTGCCCCAATGTCCCCAAGTGATAGGCTAACAACCAAGAGGAGATAAAAGATAAAATAACAGGTAGAATTATGGTGGAACATGAAACAGATCAATCAATGAAAGCAACTATGTGAATTGTAGAATATAAGTTCTCTTTGTGCTCTATCAAAGTACAATTTGCAAAAAATTTGACCAACGTAAAAAATTTATGAAAAAAATAAAAAGAAAAAATCTATGAAAACTGTCTAATGCAGAGTTTCTACTAATACCTGAGTCAGACTTCACCCCTCTCCAAACATTGTAACTATTCTACTTTGGCTGGTGACTTTGATTTCTAAAAATGAAAAATATTTTGTTTTTACATTCTGTGGCTTTTGTATAACTAGAGGGGGTACATTTGAGAGAGAGAGAGGAGAGACAGAAGAGAGAGGACAGAAGAAGAAGAGAGGGAAGGATGTAACATGACTGAGATGTATTGATAGATTTTTATTCTTCTATTGAATGACAGCCATACAATCAGAACAGCAGTGAGATGCTTCCTCCTAAGTTGGAAAAAGGAGAAATAAGGTTTGCCATCTGTGGGAGTAGGCCTGGAGACTGTAAATAAGTGCCTGAAGTGTTTGGGAACACGAAAAGCTCCAGTTAAGGTCACCTGGGTGTAATTTCAAGCAGGCAGTTCTAGAATGTGATTTTAATTTAGTAATGGGAACCCCATTGTATTGTACTTCATATGGAGAAAGAGTTGAATGCACAGAAGACAGTTCAGTCTGGAGGAATAGAAAGGGAAACTACAACTGGGCAGTCCAGAGACAGGGAATTAGGAGACACAAATACTCAATCACTGCAGCGTATTGTGGGGCAATGATCCTTCATCCCACAGCCCCACCTCTAGCATGAGTAGGAGATTTTGTTTAAGATCATGCATATTTCCATTTGTTTTTATTTTCTGCTCACTAAGTAGCATTTTCATCATGAACTGTTCTGCTAATGAGAAGGTAGTACCCTGGATGGGAAAAATATCATTATTCTAGAACCTGGAAGGAGTATCTCTCCCAGAATAAGTGAAGGAAGGGACAGTCTAATTGGACTGATAAACTTCAATCTCCTGTGAGTTTGATTAGTTTGATTAGTCTTCCCAGGACTGATGATGGAGAGACGCTGACAAGGTAAGAGCCAGATCCAGAACTGTATCACCTGTGAGGCCCATTGGTGGATGGGAAGCTGGCCTTCCTCTGGAAAACACTCTGCTGTTAACTACATTGAATACTTAACACTGCTGGGTCATTATTTAGGAACAATACATATAGATGGGATAAAGCTTATCAGTATATGCATATTTCCAACCTTTTTCCTTCCCTGACACTAAAAAGGACTCTAGCTTGGCCTATTTAGTGCTGTTTCTTTTCCCCACTCTGCAAATCGTAGTCCTGATTTGTTTGAATGGTTTTTGAGATTTTGTGATGGAGGGTTGAGAGGAAAAGGTGGGGAGTTGGGGAGCAAAAAGACAAGATATGCTTGTGTAGGGATTTAAAGGAGATTAGTGGTGGTCTGTGAGAGAAATGGATTGAGGAGAGAAATAAGAAGTAGTCATCAAGGTCTGTGTATCAGCTTCATGGAGTTTGAGGTGACACAAGTAAAATACTTGTTATACTGAAATTATTTTAGTTGGATGAAATGGAATGCATTTTTTTTTAACCCACACATTTTCTTTCTTCCTTCCTTCCTTCCTTCTTTTCTTTCTTTCTTCCTTCCTTCCTTCCTTCCTCTCTCCCTCCCTCTCTCTCTCTTTCTTTCTTTCTTTTTTAACTTAAATTCTTTTTTAATTGAGATACAGTTGATTTAAAATATTATATTAGTTTTAGGTGTGTAACATAGTGCTACAAAATTTTTATGGCTTATACTCCATTTATAATTATTATAAAATATTGGCTATATTCCCTGTGCTGTACAATATATCCTTGGTCTTATCTATCTTATACATAGTAGTTTACATCTCTTAATCCCCTACTCCTATCTTGTCCATCACTCCTTCCCTCTCCCACTGGTAACCACTAGTTTGTTTTTTTCTATGTCTGTGAGTCTGCTTTTTTCTTGATATATTCACTAGTTATTTTTTAGATTCAACATATAAGTGATAACATACAGTATTTGTCTTTCTCTCTCCGACTTATTTCACTTAGCATAATATCCTCCAGGTCCATCCCTGTCATTACAAATGGCAAAATTTCATTCTTTCTTTATGACTGAGTAGTATTCCATTGTGTATATATACCACATCTTCTTTATCCAGTTGTCTGTTGATGGACACTTAGGTTGCTTCCATATCTTGGCAATTGTGAATAATGCTGCTATGAACATTGGGGTGCATGTATCACTTTGAATTAGTGTTTTCATTTTCTTTGGATATATGCCCAGGAGTGGGATTGCTGAATCATATGATAGTTCTATTTCTAGTTTTCTGAGGAACCTTCATACTGTTCTCCATAGCGGCTGTACCAATTTACATTCCCAGCAACAGTGTATGAGGGTTCCCCTTTCTCCACATTCTCACCAGCATTTATTATTTGTGGTCTTTTCGGTGATAGCCATTCTGACGGGTGTGAGGTGATATTTCATTGTGGTTTTGATTTGCGTTTCTCTGATGATGAGTGATGTTGAACATCTTTTCATGTTGGAATGCATTCTTTTAAATTCAACATCTATAAGGATGAAAACAACTGAAATACAGCTTTAGAAAGATTTCACATAAATTTTATTGCTTACTATCCTAAATTATTTTCCCTAGAATTTGTTAATTAATTTGATTTTCAAGCCCAGAGAACGATCAATCATGAGCTATTAACCCACCCTCTCTCACAGCTTAAGGTACCACATGTTAAACCATTTTTTCTCCAGAGCTCCAGACCATATATCCAGCTACCAACTGATCATTTTCACTGAGATATCCCTTTAGCATCGCAGGTTGAAATGAGCTCACCATTGTACTTTTCAAACCTTCTTCTCCTTCAGTATTTCTTTTCTCAGTGAATGGTACTCTTTTATGCCTAGATTTCTGAACCAGACCCATGGAATCTATCTTGACTCTTCCCTCTCTGTTATCAACCTCCCAATTTCTCTATTATAATTCCTAAATATATCTAAAATTTGCCCACTCCATCTCCATCTCACTGACACAGCCTTGGATCAGACCACCATTGTGTCTCACCTGGGTAACTGAAAGAGCTTCCTAGTGATTTTCTCTGTCTCCAGGCCTTCCCTGACCCAGACCTCTAGATGAAAATAATGTGATGATTTACTTCTGTTACTGTTTGGACTATACATTTCCTTTACAGTTCTCTTTAATTATTAGTCTTGAGGTTTTTTTAATTTGCTTTGTATGCAAGTGTTTTATATTGATCATATTCTAGAGTTTTTCCAAATACTACATCTTAATAGCTATACTACTTAATTCTCCCCATATTAAAAAAAAAAAAGTGATAAATCAATGCTATTCTTTTTTCCCCCACAGAGACCATCCTCAGAGAATTTTTGTCTAACTGCCTGAACTACTTAGACCTAACACCTGGGGCTTCCTTTTATGTCTTCCTGCATTAGATATACAATTGGCTGGATCCCATGTCTTCCTCTTTCTTGGTTTATTCCTGAAAGTGATAGCCTATGAGAGGGCGAACATGGGAGACAATTCTGTAGGTTTTTTTTTTTTTTTAACATCTTTATTGGAGTATAATTGCCTTACAATGTTGTGTTAGTTTCTGCTGTACAACAAAGTGAATCAGCTATATGTATACATATATATCCCCATATCCCCTCCCTCTTGCGTCTCACTCCCACCCTCCCTATCTCACCCCTCTAAGTGGTCACAAAGCACTGAGCTGATCTACTTGTGTGATGTAGCTGCTTCCCACTAGCTATCTATTTTACATTTGGTAGTGTATATATGTCAATGCTACTCTCTCACTTCGTCCCAGCTTACCCTTCACCCTTCCCATGTCCTCAAGTCCATTCTCTACGTCTGCATCTTTATTCCTGTCCTGCCCCTAGGTTTCTCAGAACCATTTTTTTTTAAAGGAATTCCTTTATATTTTTTATTATTTATTTATTTATTTATTTATTTATTTATTTATTTTTGGCTGTGTTGGGTCTTCGTTTCTGTGCAAGGGCTTTCTCTAGTTGCGGCAAGCGGGAGCCACTCTTCATCGCGGTGCACGGGCCTCTCACTATCGCGACCTCTCTTGTTGCGGGGCACAGGCTCCAGACACGCAGGCCCAGTAGTTGTGGCTCACGAGCCTAGTTGCTCCACGGCATGTGGGATCTTCCCAGACAAGTGCTCGAACCCGTGTCCCCTGCATTGGCAGGCAGATTCTCAACCACTGCGCCATCAGGGAAGCCCTCAGAACCATATTTTTTTTTAGATTCGATATATATGTGTTAGCATATGGTATTTGTTTTGCTCTTTCTGACTTACTTCACTCTGTATGACAGACTCTAGGTCCAACCACCTCACTACAAATAACTCAGTTTCCTTTCTTTTTATGGCTGATAATATTCCATTGTATATATGTGCCACATCTTCTTTATCCATTCATCTGTCAGTGGACACCTAGGTTGCTTCTATGTCCTGGCTATTGTAAATAGTGCTGCAATGAACATTGTGGTACATGACTGTTTTTGAATTATGGTTTTCTCAGGGTATATGCCCAGTAGTGGGATTGCTGGGTCATATGGTAGTTCTATTTTTGTTTTTTTAAGGGACCTCCATACTGTTCTCCATATTGGCTGTATCAATTTACATTCCCACCTACAGTGCAAGAGGGTTCCCTTTTCCCCACACCCTCTCCAGAATTTATTGTTTGTAAATTTTTTGATGATGGCCATTCTGACTGGTGTGAGGTGATACCTCATTGTAGTTTTGATTTGTATTTCTCTAATGATTAGTGACGTTGAGCATTCTTTCATGTGTTTGTTGGCAAGCTGGTTATCTTCTTTGGAGAAATGTCTGTTTAGGTCTTCTGCCCATTTTTGGATTGGGTTGTTTGTTTTTTTATATTGAGCTGCATGAACTGCTTGTACATTTTGGAGATTAATCCTTTGTCAGTTGCTTTGTTTGCAAATATTTTCTCCCATTCTGAGGGCTGTCTTTTCGTCTTGTTTATGGTTTCCTTTGCTGTGCAAAAGCTTTTAAGTTTCATTAGGCCCCATTTGTTTATTTTTGTTTTTTTTTCCATTTCTCTAGGAGCTGGGTCAAAAAGGATCTTGCTGTGATTTATGTCATAGAGTGTTCTGCCTATGTTTTCCTCTAAGAGTTTGATAGTGTCTGGCCTTACATTTAGGTCTTTAATCCATTTTGAGTTTACTTTTGTGTATGGTGTTAGGGAGTGTTCTAATTTCATTCTTTTACATGTAGCTGTCCAGTTTTCCCAGCACCACTTATTGAAGAAGCTGTCTTTTCTCCATTGTATATTCTTGTCTCCTTTATCAAAGATAAGGTGACCATATGTGCGTGGGCTTATCTCTGGGTTTTCTATCCTGTTCCATTGATCTATATTTCTGTTTTTGTGCCAGTACCATACTGTCTTGATTACTGTGGCTTTGTAGTATAGTCTTAAGCCTAGGAACCTGAATCCTCCAGCTCCGTTTTTCTTTCTCAAGATTGCTTTGGCTATTCGGGGTCTTTTGTGTTTCCATACAAATTGTGAAATTTTTTGTTCTAGTTCTGTGAAAAATGCCATTGATAGTCTGATAGGGATTGCAATCAATCTGTAGATTGCTTTGGGTAGTATAGTCATTTTCACAATGTTGATTCTTCCAATCCAAGAACATGGTATATCTCTCCATCTGTTTGTATCATCTTTAATTTCTTTCACAGTGTCTTATAGTTTTCTGCATACAGGTCTTTTGTCTCCTTAGGTAGGTTTATTCCTAGGTATTTTATTCTTTTTGTTGCAGTGGTAAATGGGAGTGTTTCCTTCATTTCTCTTTCAGATTTTTCATCCTTAGTGTATAGGAATGCAAGAGATTTCTGTGCATTCATTTTGTATCCTGCTACTTTACCAAATTCATTGATTAGCTCCAGTAGTTTTCTGGTAGCATCTTTAGGATTCTCTATGTATAGTAACATGTCATCTGCAAACAGTGACAGTTTTACTTCTTCTTTTACAATTTGGATTCCTTTTATTTCTTTTTCTTCTCTGATTGCTGTGGCTAACACTTCCAAAACTATGTTGAATAATAGTGCTGAGAGTAGGCAACCTTGTCTTGTTCCTGATCTTAGTGGAAATCATTTCAGTTTTTCACCATTGAGAACGATGTTGGCTGTGGGTTTGTCATATATGGCCTTGAGGTAAGTTCCCTCTATGCCTACTTTCTGGAGTGTTTTTATCATAAGTGGGTGTTGAATTTTGTCAAAAGCTTTTTCTGCATCTATTGAGATTATCATATGGTTTTTTTCCCTCAATTTAATATGGTGTATCACGTTTATTGATTTGCATATATTGAAGGATCCTTACATTCCTGGTATAAACCCCACTTGTTCATGGTGTATGATCCTTTTAATGTGCTGTTGGATTCTGTTTGCTAGTAGTTTGTTGAGGATTTTTGCGTCGATGTTCATCAGTGATATTGGCCTGTAGTTTTCTTCCTTTGTGACATCTTTGTCTGGTTTTAGTATCAGGGTGATGGTGGCCTCGTAGAATGAGATTGGGAGTGTTCCTCCCTCTGCTGTATTTTGGAAGAGTTTGAGAAGGATAGGTGTTAGCTCTTCTCTAAATGTTTGCTAGAATTCTCCTGTGAAGCCCTCTGGTCTTGGGCTTTTGTTTGTTGGAAGATTTTTAATCACAGTTTCAATTTCAGTGCTTGTGACTGGTCTGTTTATATTTTCTATTTCTTCCTGGTTCAGTCTCAGAAGGTTGTGCTTTTCTAAGAATTTGTCCATTTCTTCCAGGTTGTCCATTTTACTGACATATAGTTCCTTGTAGTAATCCCTCGTGATTCTTTGTATTTCTGCAGTGTCAGTTGTTACTTCTCCTTTTTCATTTCTAATTCTGTTGATTTGAGTCTTCTCTCTTTTTTTCTTTATGAGTCTGGCTAATGGTTTATCAATTTTGTTTATCTTCTCAAAGGACCAGCTTTTAGTTTTGTTGATCTTTGCTATTGCTTTCTTCATTTCTTTTTTCATTTATTTCTGATCTGATCTGTATGATTTCTTTCTTTCTGCTAACTTTTGGGGGATTTTTGTTCTTCTTTCTCTAATTGCTTAAGTAAAAGGTTAGGTTGTTTATTTAAGATTTTTCTTGTTTCTTGAGGTAAGATTGTATTGCTATAAACTTCCTTCTTAGAGCTGCTTTTACTGCATCCTATAGGTTTTGGGTCATCATGTTTTCATTGTCATTTGTTTCTAGGTATTTTTTTATTTCCTCTTTGATTTCTTCAGTGATCTCTTGGTTATTTAGTAGTGTATTGTTTAGCCTCCATTTGTTTGTATTTTTTACAGTTTTTTTCCTGTAGTTGATATCTAGTTTCATAGTGTGGTGGTTGGAAAAGATACTTCATACAGTTTGAATTTTCTTAAATATACTGAGGCTGATTTGTGACCCAAGGTATGATCTATCCTGGAGAATGTTCCATGAGCACTTGAGGAGAAAGTGTCTTCTGTTGTTTTTGGATGGAATGTCTTATAAATACCAATTAAGTCCATCTTGTTTAATGTGTCATTTAACGCTTGTGTTTCCTTATTTATATTCATTTTGGATGGTTTTTCCACTGGCGAAAGTGGGATGTTAAAGACCCCTAGTATTATTGTGTTACTGTTGATTTCCCCTCTTATGGCTGTTAACATTTGCCTTATGTATTAAGGTGCTCCTATTTTGGGTGCATAAATATTTACAATTGTTATATCTTCTTCTTGGATTGATCCCTTGATCATTATGTAGTGTCCTTCTTTGTCTCTTGTAATAGTCTTTATTTTAAAGTCTATTTTGCCTGATATGAGAATTGCTACTCCAGCTTTCTTTTGATTTCCATTTGTATGGAATATCTTTTTCCATCCCCTCACTTTCAGTCTGTATATGTCCCTAGGTCTGAAGTTGGTCTCTTGTAGACAGCATATATATGGGTCTTGTTTTTGTATCCATTCAGCCAGTCTATGTCTTTTGGCTGGAGCATTTAATCCATTTACATTTAAGGTAATTATCAATATGTATGTTCCTTAATTGTTTTGAGTTTGTTTTTATAGGTCTTTTCCTTCTCTGTGTTTCCTGCCTAGGGAAGTTCCTTTAGCATTTGTTGTCAAGCTCTTTTTATAGTGCTGAATTCTCTTAACTTTTGCTTGTCTGAAAAGGTTTTAATTTCTCCATCAAATCTGAATGAGATCCTTGCTGGGTAGAGTAATCTTGGTTGTACATTTTTCCCTTTCATCACTTTAAATATTTCCTGCCACTCCCTTCTGGCTTGCAGAGTTTCTGCTGAAACATCCGCTTTTAACCTTATGCAGATTCCCTTGTATGTTATTTGTTGCTTTTCCCTTGCTGCTTTTAATATTTTTTCTTTGCATTTAATTTTTGATAGTTTGATTAGTATGTGTCTTGGCATGTTTCTCCTTGGATTTATCCTGTGTGGGACTCTCTGTGCTTCCTGGACTTGATTGATGGCTTCCTTTCCCATTTTAGGGACGTTTTCGACTATAATCTCTTCAAATATTTTCTCAGACCCTTTCTGTTTCTCTTCTTCTTCTGGGACCCTTATAATTCGAATGTTGGTGCATTTAATGCTGTCTCAGAGGTCTCTGAGACTGTCCTCAATTCTTTTCATTCTTTTTTCTTTATTCTGCTCTGTGGTATTTATTTCCACTATTTTATCTTCCAGGTCACTTATCTGTTCTTCTGCCTCAGTTATTCTGCTATTGATTCCTTCTAGAGAATTTTTAATTTCATTTATTGTGTTGTTCATCATTGCTTGTTTGCTCTATAGTTCTTCTTGGTCCTTGTTAAATGTTTCTTGTATTTTCTCCATTATATTTCCAACATTTTGGATCATCTTTACTATCATTACTCTGAATTCTTTTTCAGATAGACTGCCTATTTCCTCTACATTTGTTTGGTCTGGTAGGTCCCTACCTTTCTCCTTCATCTGCTTCATATTTCTGTGTCTTATCATTTTGTTTAACTTACTGTGTTTGGGGTCACCTTTTCACAGACTGCAGGTCCGTAGTTCCAGTTGTTTTTGGTGTCTGCTGCCAGTGGGTGAGGTTGGTTCAGTGGCTTGTGTAGGCTTCCTGGTAGAGGGGACTGATGCCTGTCCTCTGGTGGGAGGGGCTGGATCTTTTCTTTCTGGTGGGCAGGGTCGAGTCTGCTGGTGTTTTTTGGGGTGCCTGTGAACTTAGTATGATTTTAAACAGCCTCTCTGCTAATGGGTGGTGTTGTGTTCCTGTGTTGCTAGTTGTTTGGCAAGGGGCGTCCAGCCCTGGAGCTTGCTGGCTGTTGGGTGGAGCTGGGTCTTAGCATTGAGACAGAGATCTCTGGGAGAGCTCTTGCCAATTGATATTATGTGGGGCTGGTAGGTCTCTGGTGTTTCAATGTCCTGAACTCGGCTCTCCCACCTCAGAGCCTCAGGCCTGACACCAGGCCAGAGCACCAAGACCCTGTCAGCCACACGTCTCTGGGAATTCAGGCAAAGTCGGCAGGAATCAGCTCCAAATAGTAAGACCTCCAGCTTACTAACCAAGTGGAAATGCTTCCAATTCTGCAGTCTTTTCCTGTCTTAAAATATATTAATTCTAATCTCAAATTGATTGATAGTTTTGGGTATAAAATTCTAGGCTGAGTTATTCCCAAAAGCCAAGACATGGAAATAGTCTAAATGTCCATTGATGGATAAATGTATAAATAAAATGTGGTATATACACAATGGAATATTATTCAGTCATAAAAAGAAGGAAATTCTGTTTTTGTGAGAACATGGATGGACCTTGAGGGCACTTTGCTAAGTGAAACAAGTCAGACAGAGAAAAAAAATTCTTCATGCTCTTTTATACAGAATCTAAAACAGCTGTACTCATAAAAATAGACAGTAGAAAAGTTGTTGCCAGGGGCTGGGGGTTGGGGGAAATAGGGAGATGTTGATCAAAATGTATAAACTCCCAGCTACAAGATGGATAAGTTCTGGGGATCTAATGTATAGCATGGTGGCTATAATTAACAATACTGTATTATATACTTGAAAGTTTTTAGGAGAGTAGATTTTAAACGTTATCACCACACACACACACACACACACACACACACACACACACACACACACACACACACACAAAGGTAATTATGTGAGGAAATGGAGATGTTAACTAACCTTATTGTGGTAACCATTTTGCTATATATATGTATCAAATCATGAAAAAATAAATAAATTAATTTAAAAAATCCTGGGCTGAAAACAAATGATCATTGAACTTTAAAATATTGTTCTCTAGCATATGCTTTTACTGACAAGAAGTCTGCTTTTCTCCCTGGAGGCTATTTTCCCCCAGCTTTACTGAGATATAATTGACATATAATATTGTGTAAGTTAAGGTGTACACAGTGTTGATTCCAGGTATATATTGCAAACTTATTACCACCATAGTGTTAGCTAATAAAGCCTTCAGGTACAGACTTCCCTGGAGGTTTTTATGATCTGCTCTTATTATTTTTTTATGTTTTAATTTTTTTACAATGATTTTCCTAAGTGTGATTCTTATTTACATCACTTGGCATTTGGTAGAATTACCCATTTTAAATTCACCCTCCAATTTGGAAAAAAATTTTTTTTCTTGCTTTGTTGTTCTGATTATTTCTCCTCTCTATTCTCTCTTCTCAATACTCTTATCCTTTGGATTTGGATCTTCTGTATTCATCTCTTAAGTCTCTTATCTTTTCCCATGTTTTCCCTTCCTTTATCTTTTCTTCCAAGTTCTAGGGAACAAACTAGATGATATGTTCCTATCCTTCTATTGAAGTTCTATTCTGGAAACTTGATTTTTAACTCAATCTGATACTCTCTCACGTCACATGTGAATGAAACTAAAGGCTCTGTTACAACCCTGGACTTCTTTCCAAACTGCTCCTGTCATGCATTTTCTACTTGGCTCCTGCTTGCTTGGATTTCCCTCTGATTTGCAGTCCTATTTCTCACCTTTGCTTTTGGCACAGGAAATTCCTAAACAATATTTTGTAAGCTGCTCTGAGACCTCTCTTTAGAGCCCATAGGGTCTTGGCACCATATGTGCTTCTAAGAGCACTGCTACTCTCAGACCCATTTATGGTCAGCTGATCATTTGTGTTAAGGTGACTCCTTTTATAGAGTAGAGAACAATTTGTAAATTAAATCATCTCTCTTAACTTTTCTTTTGCCATAGTTACAAAATTCCTTGAGTCAGGTTTGATGAAATGAGTAGGCACTTCTATTACATGAGGTAAAAACAGTAAGAAAAAGTAACAGATTTCATGGCCACTGTCTTTCAGACCCTGGGTCAATGATGTGTGGCTTACAAAGCAGGCAGTTGTTCACAATGCAGTAAA
Organism: Balaenoptera borealis; assembly: GCF_965194805.1. Taxonomy (NCBI): domain Eukaryota; kingdom Metazoa; phylum Chordata; class Mammalia; order Artiodactyla; family Balaenopteridae; genus Balaenoptera; species Balaenoptera borealis. The sequence goes on along the minus strand of NC_138860.1, from coordinate 60,092,314 downwards.
CTGCCACAGAGGGCTACTGTCTCTGAGCATAAATTTGGGTGATTCATTTCTATTCCAGGCTGAATCAAAATAATGATAATGAAATTGATGATATGAACTGCATGAGAGAAATGAGCTGCATTTTGTGTTATAGACGTATTTTGTAGGTGAGAAAGCAGAACTCAGGGACGTCTTGCCAGAGGTTCATATCTAGTAAATGTCATAGCTTTGCATGTCCCTTCCTCTCTACATCTCCTTATACTCTCTGCTGCCTGAATTAACCTCCCTTCTTTGAAATAGCTAATGACTATTTCAAAGCCATTAGCAGTAGAGCATGGTGGTTAAGACCCTGAGCTCTAAAGTCAGACAGTTATGAATTTGAAATCCTGCTCCATCACTTAGAGACCTTGATTCACGTTAGTGACCTGTTCTATCTCTGTGGCCTTAGAAAGTGACTGTGCCCATCTAGATCCACTTTCTACCCTCTCCACCTTTCTCTCTTCCCCAGTAGTCTGACCTGAGCATATTTATCCACAGGCTTAGGACTCCTGATTGGTTTTTAGCTAAGTAGAGCATGGGAAGAGAATGAAGATGGATTACTTATCCCCCCTCATCCTCCCTTGCATTTCCCATAGGCCGGCTGCATCCCTCTGTAGAAGGGGATCCTGTCAGATAGACCTCCTGACTTGGCTCTCCTTCTGGCTTCTGGTAATCATTCTCTCCTTCTCCAGGGTTAGGATTAGTAATGGTCCCAACATTACTAGCATCAGGGTACTGCATTATTCCTTATGATTTCCTTACACTCTGCCTATACTTTGGCAAATAGGGTTTTTATTAAAACCTCCTCCAATTAATTAACCTATTTTTGAGTGCTCCATCTGTTTCCTGCCAGGACCCCACAGATATATCTATGGCCCTCAACTTTTTATGTAAAATGAGTATAAGAATATTATTCACCTTATGGATTTGTTGTGAGGATTAAAGGAGACAGTGGCCCTAAAGCATCAAGCATAATATACAGAAAGTACTTGATACGTTTTAGCTATTACTATTAATTTTAACAATGTCATTCCGTTTAGGTTAAGGTCAAAGTTCACCTATTATTGACTATACTTTCAAGTTCAGTGTTTCTAATATTTATGCATACTGGGTTTTTCCCACTTTCTTTTCTCTTTTCTCTCATGCTTTGTTCCTTCAACTAACTAATATGCTTCTTAAAAGATAACTAGTAGGTTAATGCTAAAGAATCATTTATTAATAAACAGGCTGAAAGAGATTCTGGTTTAAATATAGGTATGAGTTCCTATTGCTAATACAGCAGTCATGGACAAAAAAAAGTAAAAATAAAAATACGTGTCTATTGTGGGTGGTAAACTGAAACCTGCCCACAGGTTTCAGGTAAGAACTTAGTGAGTGAATTAATATATTCTCTGTATATGGAGGTAAGAACAGAAAATCTCTTTACAAATAGAATAAATCTAAACCTGCTTAGAACTGTGACGTTCTGGCAGGAGTTAGTAAGATGAACTGGTTGACCTTAGCTTTCCTAATCTTTCATTCTATGATTGATCTTGACAGAAAGAGAAAGTCGCAGAGAAGCTGTCCAGAGGCAGACCAGTCATCAGTACCTAATACCATGAAGTTTTAGTCTTTGTTCATCTAAATACAGAGCATTGCTTTGTACAAAGAAGAATGGAAAAACATCTCGGGAACAGATGTAAGAAAGCATTCTTTTCCTTTTTAGCAAAAATGTGGTTACCGTAGGCCACCACAGTCAGGACCAGAGGACACCATGCTGGCTAACGGAAACCAGATGCTCTGGTAAAGGAAGGCATGGATAAATATGAATTATTTTCAGCTGAATGACCTTCAATTATCTCCCTTAATGTTGAGCCCCAGTCCTCTGCCATAATCTTCCTTTGGTTACCTAACGAAGAGAACAACAAAGGCGCTCCATGATAGAGTGATTTATGGAGGACATGTACAAGGGCCATCTATGGTATGTGAGAAAGGGAGGGAGAGAGAGCTGGAGAGCAAGAGAGAGAGATTGAGAATTAGTTCAAGATCAAAAATAAAAACCCAGGAAATACAGTTTTGTGGGTAGAGTCCTGGCTAGGAGCCAAGAGTCCGGGGTTCCAGTCCTTATTTTGGTACTGATTCATTGTGACATATTGGACCACTTCAAATTATATTTATTATGAATCTAATCTCTTAGCCTCAGAATACCAAGATTTCCCACCATTGCAAAATGGGGCTGATATTTGTAGATTTCCTAATTTCCAGGAATGCTATGAGACTTGATAGTCATTTTCCTTCACACTAGCTCTACAATCCCAGGGTTGTTTCCTTTATCTCTATATGGGACTGTATGCTATCCTAGGCCCATAGTTAAACATCTTGAAGATGTCAAGCTTGAATAGTCATTTTCCTTTTCCCAAACGGAACGTGTTCTTAACCAACTTCCCTTTACCAAACCACTTTTTCGTCACAATGGCTATATCTTAATAACTATTACATCCTTTTTTTTTTTTTTTTAAAGGAGGTGGTGGGGGTGGTGTGGTGGCAGGAACTCTTCGTAGTAAGAAAATTGTTCATGGGAAATGTAATCTTTTAGGGAAGATTTACTTCTAGACTTACCCCATCTCTTTCTTTGAATTTTGCTAAATTTTTCTCAGCAATTTCAACACCCACAAGAACATCTCCACCTACATATCTTACCAAATGCAGACAAAGTTAAATTCATCTTGTTTCTTTTTTTTTGACTCTCCTCGACTCTGTCTCTCTCTTTTCTTCCACTTTAATTTCTCTTTTTCTGATCTATTTCTCTTAACAGATCCATGATTTTTCTAGAAATCCAGGTTTGGTAGAGTCTCTTCCTCTCCCTTATTAAGTTTACTGATTCTGGTATAATCACTATCAAGAAATCAGAGAAGGTTTATTTTATGGTCCTTGACTGAGGCCTAAGGCTAAGAGGAGCTCTGGGAAATGAATAACAAAGACCAGATCCCATCCACTTTAACTTTCTCAACAAATATCTCTCTTATCAGTTTTCCTCCTCTGCCTCCTAGATAATCATTTTCTCCCTCTGGATATTTCTTAAAAAGCACGCAAATGTGTTATAATTATTTCTTCCATTTAAAAAACTGTCCCCCCCACCCCCGCAAGAGAAACAAAAATAAAAACTTAAAACTACTCTATGAGTTCCCTAGGGCTGCTATAACAAAATGCCACAGACTGGGTGGTTTAAACACCAGAAATTTATTTTCTCACAATTCTGGAGTCTAGAAGTCCAAGATCAGGGAGTTAGGTTTGGTTTTTCCTGAGGTCTGTCTCCTTGGCTGGCAGATGGCTACCAGCTCGCTGTGGTCTTCACATGGTCTTCCCTCTGTGTGCGTGTATCCCTAATGTCAATCTCTGTGTGTCCTAATCTCCCCTTCTTATAAGGATACTAGGCATATTATATTAGGGCCCACCCTAACTGCCACATTTTAACTGAATTACCTCTTTAAGGGCCCTATCTCCAAGTGTAGTTGCATTCTGAGATACTGAGGGTTAAGGCTTCAACATATGAACTTTGCAGGGACACAATTCAGTCTACAACAGAAACCAAGAGCAACAAAAATTCTAAGAACCAGTTTTTACCCCACTTCCTTCTACTACTACCACCTGATTTCTTGCTCCCCTTTTCAGAAAATCTTCTCAAAAGAATTGTGTATACTTGCTGTCTCCAGCCTTTCCTCTCCCATTCTCTCAACGCCACTCCATTCAGTTTTTTGCTTTCACCAGTCCACTGAAACTACTGTGGTCAGGGTCACTCACAACGTTGATGATAAATCCAGTGGTCACTCTCAGCGCTCATTTTACTTGATAGAGCACCAACAGCTGACACTGCTGATGGACCCTCTTTCTTGATACCCTCTACTCATTTGGCTTCCAGAACACACACTCTCTTGGTTTTCCTCCTGCCTTCCTGGTTATGCTCTCTCAATCTCTTTTGGTGGTTCCTCCTCTTTCACCAGAACTATTAATGTTGTAACAGCCCAGATTCTCCTCTTTATCAACATTTATCCCCTTGGTGAACTTATCCAGTTTCACACTTTTAAATACCATCATTATGCTAGATTCCCAAGTTTATATCTCTAGCCCTCTGTCCAGAATTTTAAATGCCTATGTATCATTTCCATATGTATATAATATGTACAAAATTGAACTCCCAAGCCTGTCCCGTATGTTACCTCCTTCACCTCAATTTTTGGCAGCTCTATCTTTCTGGTTGCTGGGATCAACCATATTGAGTCATCCTTGACTCCTCTCTTCTCACATTCCATATTTTATTCACCGTGAAATCCTGTTGGCCCTACTAACAAACGTATTTAGAATCAGACCACTTCTTGCTACCTCTGTTACTACTAATCTGTGCCCAGACATGATCTTACCTCACTTGGATTACTGTAATTGCCTCCAAAATAGTCTCCCTGATTCCATACTTGACTCCCTAAAATCTATGCTCAGTAAAGCAGCCAGAGTGATGCTTTCAAAATGCAAGTCAAAAAAAAAAAAAAAAATGCAAGTCAGATCCAGTCAGTCCTAGACCTAGAACCCTCCAATGACTCCACATGTCACTCACTGGAAAAGCCAGTCTTTATATGGCCTAGAGACCCTTCATGTTCTGCCCTCTCTTATATCTTTGATCTTATCTTTTAGTCTTCACCCCCTCACTTGCTGCGTCACTCACACTGGTCTCATTTTTTTTCTAGAACACAACAAGAACATTCCTGCCTCAAGGCTTTTGAGCTAGTGGGTTCATCTGGAGCATTCTTCTTCCAGATACTCACATAGATAACTCACTCCTTTCCCTCAAGCCTTTGCTCGTTATGTCCTTTTCATCAGGCTTGCCCTGACCGCCTTTTAAAAATTGTAAATTGCCTCAAACCCAACTCCACCCTTGTGATCCCTCTGACTTTATTCTATTTTTATCTATTTAATTACTTATCTATTCAGTAGAACTTATCACTTTCTAATGTAATACATAATTCGCTCAATTATTATGTTTAATATTTTCATGTTTTTATCCTCTATAATGTCAGCTCCAGGAGGGTAGTGATTTTTTTTATCTGTTCACAAAGCACTTAGACTAGGTCCTGGCAAATGTAGTTATTCAATAAATACATGCTGAAAGAATAAATGGGTGATTTGGGAAAAATTAGCTCTAGAGGAGAAAATTCTTTAAGCTGAGTTCTCACATCATCGAGAGGATATTATATTTCTATGATCTGTGTCACTAACTTGGTGGATCAACAAAGACCCTCATGGGCTCTTTAGGACCTGGGAAAAAAGTTTTTAAAAAATAATTGAAAAAAAGAATATGAAAAAGAATATATACATGTATAACTGAATCACTTTGCCCTACAGCAGAAATTAACACAACATTGTAAATCAACTATACTTCAATAAAATATTTTAAAAAATGAAGACCTGGAAAGACCACCTTGAAGACAAAACTTTCAAGGAAAGCTTGGAATCACCTCAGCAAAACGCCACACTTGCCTGAAGCCTCTTGTCAGTATAACCCTCACTCTAACGGACCACAGTCCTAAAGTCTGCCTCACATTCTCTGACGTTTTCCTCTACTATCTTCCTCCATCTATGGTGAGAAACTATAGGTGACTTAACCATGAAAGTCATTGGTCATCTTGATTCTGCCTGTTTGTTCACTCCTGACACTAAAGGTCCTGCAGGTGTCATTCCCTAACTCACTTCCAATTCATGCTAGCCTCCCATCCAGGTCTTTGATGACACATTTTACCATATTGACTAAAACAGGCAGCAATATTTGTCACATTTAATAGTATCATGACATTTTAGCAGTCACCTCCTTCTGGAAGATGTTTATTCAGTTTTATACTGGTCCAAATTCATCTCCCAGCCCCGGTCTTCTTCCTCTAACTTACTCTTTGTATTGTTTTAGGTTAAGCTTTTGAAAATACAGCTCTGATTTCATCAGACCTTGAATAGCTCCCAAAGACTGCTGAATAAATTCCAAATCCCTTTGCTTGCTGTTCAAGGCTGTCTATAATCCAACCAGAGTCCACCTTATCAGCCCCATTTTTCACTATGTCCCTATGCATACCTTAAACCTTAGACAAAATGGAACACTTGATACTCATTGAACAGATCTAGTAGATTTCCTGCTTTCATGCCTTTCTCATATTGTTAATTCCACTTAGAGTGCCCTTTCTCCCTTTACACCATCTGAATTGCTTCTATCAGACTGAGTTTGAATATCATCTACTTTATAAAATTACCCCAAAACATCCTTCAATGAAGAGATATTTCCTTTCACTGAACTCCCACAACGCTTTATCTGAACCTCTCTTTTGGCAATGATCACTTCTGCTTTCCGTTATATTTATATGTATAGCTGTCCTTATTTTCTCTCTGCCCACTCACTTACCCACACTGCCCCTAGACTGAGAGTTTCTCCCTCACCAGGGTGGATTTTATTATCCTGGTGTCTTCTACAGTTCTTAGCTCCTTGCCTAGCACCTCAGAGTCACAGTTATGAATCTGTTGAATAGATGTTGAATAAGTTTCCAATTTTCTCTATCAGGTTGTGTAACTCTGTACTGCCTCCTTTATCCTCCTGTATCCCTTCGCTCTTATGACACCCTACTCTTCTACCATCTGTTTTATTTTCCTCTCTGGTTCTTTTTGGCTTTGACTTCATTTTAGATCTCATGCTTTAAGCTATCCAGTGAAGTATGTATGTAAATTAGTAAAGGCCTCAAACCATTTCCTCATGTGTACACTCACCAAATTAGTTAATGTATATTTAATGCAGAAATACATATTCTGTTTATAGCCCTAATCTTTGTATTGTGTGTCATACAGTTTAAAAGTGGGCCAATATTTATTTTCTCATACAATTGTGAAGGTCCAACTGGAAATTCTTAAAGAACAGAAGGTGTTCTGATTTTTTTTTTTTTTTTTTGGTGATCAGAAGTACTAAAAACCAAACACCTTGAATGATCCATGCTGGTCATATTTTCAAATATCCTCTCCTGGTGTAAGAACATGTGACAAAGTTTTGGCTTCAGATATTATGGTTGCTGTGGTAAACAGTTTATATGCTTAGATCCCTTCTTGTTCTTGGGTACTGGGGGTCCTGAGTGAGAGGAGGAAAGGTTTCATATCACCAGAAAGAGTGAAAAAAACAGTAATTGGCTTTGCTGGCATACATTCATTTTTGGCAGGCTTTTCTTTCCACTTGGAGGAAAGTAACTGTCTGAGAAATGACTAACCAACTAGCATTTATTGAGCATCTACTCTGTATCGAGCCATGTGCTAAATTAGAGAGACCTTGAAGAAAGACACTCATCCTTGTAATCACTTTCTTCAATCCAACAGGGCCAAATTTAATCTACTCATTAAAAAAATGTATGGATCCTTTGCTATGTACCAGGCACAGTGCTAGGCACTGGGTATATGAAGGTGAATATGTCTGGTTATCTGATTTCAAGGAACTTATAATGATGAGAAATAGACAAAGAAGAATGACTACGAAAATTTAACCACCATACAAGGCCAAATGTAGTAAAATAGCCAGTGAATGGTAGAGGCTGTGAGTACTGAAGGAGTTTGCAGGGAGATGAGTTTAGGATGGGTGGTTTAGGGGGCCTAGAACTGAATCCCCAAACCCAGCCCAACTGATGATTCCAAAAATTCTATTGAGATTAAATTCTTGTTCTATGGTCCTGCAAGTACAGAGTCGTAGGTCAGCTTATCGTGAAGAATGTTCTTATACCATTTTTAGAGTTAAAACTAGGATAGCTGCCTGGATTAATTTTGGGGTATGTGACTCTCTGACCCTCTGAACAGAGATTGTATTGACATCCTGTGCAGCTATGAACCTTCCCTTTCTACTCTTTGTGAGACCTTGGGAAATAAATCCTAAATGAGTGTGGCAAGAAAGTCTGTAAAATGATCTGCCTATGCTTATTAAAAGGTAGTGAAGTCTCTCTAACCAAAAGATGAGTTCTTTGCATCTGGGAAAGAGAGAGTTGGAATCTATTCTGTATCATCTATCATAAGCTTCTAGCTGCGGTCAAAGAGTTGAGTATTTATTACAAGCAATGATGGAAGAGGCAAGAAGAGCCCAGTTTGATTTTCCAGATCTAAGGCTGCATTTTGAGCCGCCACTTAGAAAAATGCTTTGACTTAAATACTGAGCCAACTTGATTTGGAACTGTCACCACCAAGAGAGAAAATATCTGGAATACTTGCAATGTCATTTCTGGGTAGTCTGTCTTTTATGACTTGTCGTGCATTACTAAAGAGAGACAAGTGAATACTGTGTAGGATTGGGGACTACATGAAACCATTAGTGCTGTCATAGCAGGCAGAAACAGGACCACCAGGCAGAGCAGAAGACCACCCAACACAAAACATGAGTTCCCATTAGCAACATTGTTGAAACTGTATGCTCTTGACACTTACATTTCAGAATGTTGAGCCACCAAGCATGCTGTAGGATAATTATTGCTTTGTGATGATATTTAGTGACTCTCACAATGTGGACCACCAATTCTGGTGTGGGTTTCTTCTTTTTTATTAGCACCATCTGAGAATGTCTGTGGTAGAGACTTTGGTGAATTTCATCTGTCCTGTGGCCAAAAGAATGAAAGGAAGAACAATTTAGTTTGTTAATATGGAAGAGTTCAGCAACAAAAAGCCCATGACACATGTCTGAAAGAGGCTTCATTGAGGGCTTTTTTTTTCTCCTTTTTTTCCCAAACAAATCATACCAGAATGTTTTACTACCACTTCTTAAAGTACACTCTGTATGCAAATAGTCTTGTACTCATTTCAGAGCTGTGGTGGGATCTTTTATCCAGCAAAATTTTCTGGTCACTATTTCTATCGCAGACCCAGCTGTCTCCTGGTTAATAAAACAAACTAAAACCAAACACTTTTCTTTTTCCCTAGAAGAAATCAATATGATTGCTCAAGATAAGTTCTTTACCTTTTCTTTTATTTTATATTTTGTAAAGGAAAAGCCAGTCCAATTTCTCTCCATTTCTCCCCTTGTTCTCAGACTCTTTTCTTTGCCTTTATATCATTTTATTCTTCTTCTTATACTGAATGTGTTGGTCAAATTTTTAAATCTGAATTCACCAATACTAATTCTTGTCTAACTTATTTCCTGATGGCAAAATTTTTGATGAGTTTTTTTATTGTTGATACTTTCTCCTCTTGTATTCTAGTTTGCTCAGTTAACATTTTGTTGAAGTTTATTTACAGATTTCCCTAGATGTTCACAATCATTACCCAACTTCTTTTCTCTCTCACATTTATGATTTCAACATCTTTTACATTCAACTTATTTTCAAGGACGTTTCCATTTTATTTGAGAGTTTTGGATTCAAAGAGAATGAATAACTAATCCTTAAATCAGTAACTCAGCAACTTAGTTTTCTAATTGGAACTTATTTAGTTTCCAGATTTTGTTGTGAAATTGATTTAGCACGTTATTGTTGTCATTGTTCATAAAATCAACATTTAATGGAAGCAACAAAGAAGTACCTTAACATAGAGAAATGTTGACTTTTATATCTAACACATAAATCTCTTGATTCAAAACCTTTGACAAAAATAAATCAAAATTGAGTTATCTTTCTGTGAAACCAATCTCTAGAGCAGTGTCACTAGTAGAACTGGGGCTCTTTAACCATTCCAGTCTATTGCTTGAGTAAGCAACACTGCTGTGTTACAGGCAAGATTCTGGTCCAATTAGCGTTTGTGCAGAGGGGATACACCTTCTAAACCTTTCCAATTCAATGAGAGCAGAGTAGTAGGCATCTTACACAGTGCACAACTATAAATATTTGATGAACAAATGGCAAGAGATGAACGCATAACTAGAGAATGATATAGACAAAAGAAGAGGCAAAATTGTAAAAGAGCTAGATCTGGAAGGAAAAAGTCATGAAATTTATGGATTTTATAGTTGAAATCCCTGTTTCACCTCTACATATGCGTGATTTGTTTTTGAACCCACTGTACATGCCACGATTCCCAGGAACTCATCCCAAATTGAATTCCATCCTGGAATGCTGAGGTTTTCAAATACTAAATTATTCACCAGTTATGGAACAATCCAAAATTCTCCTCAATTTACCCAAGCCTCTTCTGACCATCATTTCCTGGGTATCCTTATAAGAAATTCTCAGTTTCTCATGTTGGTATATAAACTCTCTGGCTTCACTTGTGTGAGTTTATCTTCTTTCTCACTCAGGAGATTTCTCTGCTTTCCCATGCCCTGCATCATTCTTTCATCTGCAGGGGCTGATCTGTCCATTTCCTGTGGGGTAGACTCTTGGCCCAAATGTGTGTAATTATGAAGTTTCCCCTGGGGTGTAGGATGGTGGGAGGGGTAGTTCTTGGTGCCTGGTGTACACAGTCTGTGTCTCAAGAGAAGAATCATAGAAAACAATTAACTGAGCATTTGTCAAAAATGCTGGCACGTGCATATGTCTTTTAGCTCCCAAAAGATTTGCCTTCTGCTTTGCTAACCTCAGGATACTGGCCAGCCACAGGGAGAGACTGCCAAGCACATCCAGCTCATGTAGCAAGAGGCTGCTCCACTTGACTATCTGGAAATCATTCTTTCACTCACTTGGGAGGTTCTGGGGCCTCTTTCTTTCCTCAGAAACAAGGCCCACCCAAATGATTTCAAGGGTATGTTGCAGCACAGTTTCCACAGGCAGACAAGCTGTGAAAGCTGGAAATCTGCAGCTCCTCTCCTTCCCCACTTAGTGCAGAACATTCTTTTCCCAACCACATAGGTTTACAGTCTCCCAAGACCTTTCTCGTGAAAGGCAATAGAACCCAGTGTCAAGTTAAGTTAAGATGAATAATTAGGAAAATCTGTAGCTACTGAGAATGAAGTTCCTAGATGAGCATCAGCACTGACCGCAGGAGGTGAGGGTTTGCCTTTTTTCTATCTGTTGTCAGGAATGATGAAGAGAAGCGGAGGGCCCTGGTTTGCCTCTCGAGTTCTCAGCTCCATTTCTCAGTGTTGCCAATGGTGCACTGGGTAGAGGATGAAGCTTCCTTCCTATTTCTCTTTCACTGGTGGGCTGGTGGTGAGCTGGCCACATTCAGAAGGGAAACAGAAGGGAAATTACTAAATGTTAAGGTCCTACCCTGGTCAGCGCATGAGCTGGAGATCTTCACCTGCGGTACTGCTCCAAGTGGTCTGCAAGCCAAGGACACCAATGTGAAAATAATTTCCATCTTTTGCTCTGAACTTCTCTTCTCCTTATCTCAGATCAAAATGGCCTTTCTTTATCAAGCACATATAATAAAACTGTGAAAGCATGACCAATAAAAAATAGAAATTCAATGAAAGTAAATTTATGCCTGACGGTTCTTTTTTTTCCCCATTTCATTACTTCCTTTCCATTCTCTAAACTGGAAGTAATATTTCAATAATGGTCTTTCTAGTCTATATATCTAACCACAGCACTTTCTTGCTTTAAAACTTCCAATGGCTTGCCACCATCTGTAAAGTAAATGGTCCCTAGCATGATGCCACACACTTGAACTCAAGCCTTGCTGAATTATTCCAGCTCCCTAAGCCATCAGGTCCTTTTCTGTTCTACTCCTGTGCAAATGCTACTCTCTTTGTTTGGAATGCCTTCATTTCACTATGCTTCCAAAAACACTACTTCAAAATGCAGCTCGGAAGTCACCCTACTCACAAGCCCTCTTCAACCATCCCCTCCCTCTTCCCCACCAGCAGAGTTGTGCTTGCTCTTGGCACCACGGAATTGTGTACGTACTTCTTTTAAAATATACCGTACTGTTTTGCTGGTGTTATTATTGCTATTGCTCATGTTGTTCATTTGCATGTCTTCTTCCCCAGTAGAATGTGATTTCCTCTGGAGCAGGAGTTTTTTACTATTGTCATATTAACCTCAGGAGTTCTAAATGCCTGCCATAACTGTGGGTGCCAGGAGCCAAAGTCTTGCAAATGCTTAGTGATTCCTGAGAAATAGTCTCCACTGAAGTTGAAATTTGTGTCTCCATTCTGTTTCCTGTCCTACGTCTGTTTCCCATTCAGTCAACAAACACTTATCAGGCACTACTTGCTCTTTATTCTTTTCTTTAATTTTTGATCTTATCTTTCCCCTATTTGTGGGAAAATTCTTAGACCATAAATCAGAGAACATTGATTACTGGCTATGTTTTTCAGGCAAGTCTCTGAGCTCTAGTTTCCTTATTTATGAAATGGGAAGAATAGCACCTCCCTACCAGAACTTACAGAGCCATTGAGTAAATCAAATAAAACAATTTCATGAGTAACTTATAATAATTATATTTTCTACTTGTATTGTTTCTGCTGTTTTCCTGGCCTTTAACTGTCAATGTCTTTCCTCCATAGTGCTTCTTTCTTAACAATGTATTTTCTTCCTGCTTTTTAACTTTCCTTCTCTTTCCATAATATTCTTTTCATGCTCCTCTTTCACAAGTGCCACCCTTTTCACTGGTCTCTTCAAAATCATTTTTGAAAGTCAGTCACTGTACATCACAGCTCCTTGGGACTGTCACATTCTTTTTTCTCTGCTGCCCTATTAGCTGCCTTATAAACATCTTAAAAAATGTTTTTCCCTTTGGGAAAAACATGAAAATTCAGGGGAAATTTAAACTTGTGCCTGGAATCAAACAGATGTACAATTCTCCTTTCAGAGAGTTGTGATCTTTGAGAATAAGGTCCTTAGTGACTAGCAGGAAGGTTTCTAGGGTCCAATTGATCAGGGACTAAAAATTCTCTTCTCCCCATGCTGCTGTTATAATTAATGGTCTGACAACATGACTAAAATTTTGTCCCTTTCCTATTTCAGTTATTCTTATTTTTTATTTATTTAATTAATTAATTAATTAATTAATTTATGGCTGTGTTGGGTCTTCGTTTCTGTGCGAGGGCTTTCCCCAGTCGCGGCAAGCGGGGGCCACTCTTCATCGCGGTGCGCGGGCCTCTCACTATCGCGGCCTCTCTTGTTGCGGAGCACAGGCTCCAGACACGCAGGCTCAGCAATTGTGGCTCACGGGCCTAGTTGCTCCGCTGCATGTGGGATCTTCCCAGACCAGGGCTCGAACCCGTGTCCCCTGCATTGGCAGGCAGATTCTCAACCACTGCGCCACCAGGGAAGCCCCAGTTATTCTTAGTTCTTAATTTTTATTTGCTCAATAATTTATTTGTTCAATATTGAGCACCTACTTTACACCAGACGTTTGCTTGGTATTGTGTTATTTTTCTTTTTATTAAAGTATAGTTGTATAATATTATGTAAGTTTCAGGCATACAATATAGTGATTCACAATATTTAAAGGTTATGCTCCATTTATAGTTATTATAAAATATTGGCTATATTCCCCATGTTGTACAATATATGCTTGTAGCTTATTGTATACCTAATAGTTAATCCCCTACTCCTCTTAATCCCCTACCCCTATCTTGCCCTTCCCATCTTCCCTCTCCCCTCTGGTAACCACTAGTTTGTTCTCTGTAACTGTGAGCCTGTTTCTTTTTTGTTGTATTCACTAGTTTGTTGTATTTTTTAGATTCCACATATAAGTGATATCATACAGTACTTGTCTTTTTCTATCTGACTTATTTCACTTAACATAATGCCCTCCAAGTCCATCCATGTTGTTGCAAATGGCAAAAGGTACTGTATTTTTATGAAAGGCGTGGTCCTCACTCCCAGGGAGCAAACAGTCCAGTGGGGATAAAGAGGATCATGCTGGTGATTACAAGACATATTTGGGGGACACATGGCTGAGTTTTGGTCTGATTTGTTCCCTGATATACACACAGCAAAGGCAGTGCCTTGGACATAGTAGGTGCTCAATAAATATTTGTTGAATTTATAAATACATTTTGAAATTTAAAATGTTGAATAGGAGTTAAGCAGTTAAAGGAAGTGGAATAGGGTGTTGGAACAGGCAAAGGGAACAGCATATGAAATGGCCCAGTGGCAATAGAAAGCATAACAATTATGGGGAACTACAGATTTCTTTTTGGCAAAGGCTTAGAGTGAGGGATGGGTGTGATGAGAGTTGAGCCCAGTAAATCTAGGTGTTCCTTGATAACGACCACCAACTACTATTTACCTTCCTTATATCAGGTGCTTTACATACATTATCTTAAAACCTTACAACAACCCTATGAAAACAACTAATATTCAGCCTCTTTTGTTCATTTCAACCCGATTTCACTTAACTACAAGTGGTTGTAGTATTTGAGAACTGTAGTATACTTGACCCTGGCCATATACTTCTCTGATGACAGACAAGGTGACCAGACCCCTGCACTTGAGTTCAGCTGCCTCTAGAAAAAAGACTTCAGGTTTAGAAGTGTTCTTTCAGTTGCTCTCAGACTCTCATTCTCTGGGAATAAATTTGAGAGGACCCTAGGTAATAAATGATCTGTAGCTTTCAACTGTGGTGCAATGTTTCATTGAGTAGTTGGATGCCAAATTTCAGTAAAATGTGGAATAAGTAAACCAGAGGAAGTCTAACTGGAGCATAGTTCTACTTGGAAAAAAGAACTCTGGGAAAACACTATGTTCTCTGGCTAAACCATCAAAAGGTATGAGTTCTGAAGTGGGCTAGAGCAGAAGAGCAGCAAAATTATGACTATTTTAAATTCTAAGAACTTTCAAATTAGTGGTTGGAAATTTACTCTGGGGGTTATCATTAAGAGGTTTCAAGAGTCTTAGACTTCTTGTATTGGAAAGGATCTTATAGATCTTGAAGTCTAACTTCCTTGTTTGGTAGATGTGGAAACTGAGGTCAAAGAAGTTCAATGTCCCATAGCTGTGCATGGAGGTCAGTGTTCTCTCTACTGTACCACATTATCTCCTGATAATTTTAGGTATTACTATTCTAATGTGAAAAGCTCTTTTTATTTCATTATTTTTTTAACATCTTTATTGGAGTATAATTGCTTTAAAACTTTGTGTTAGTTTCTGCTGTATGACAAAGTGAATCAGCTATATGTATACATATATCCCCATATACCCTGCCTCTTGCATCTCACTCCCACCCTCCCTACCCCACCCCTCTAGGTGGTCACAAAGCACCGAGCTGATCTCCCTGTGCTATGTAGCTGCTTCCCACTAGCTATTTTACATTTGGTAGTGTATATATGTCAATGCCATTCTCTCACTTCGTCCCAGCTTACCCTTCCCCGTCCCCGTGTCCTCAAGTCCATTCTCTACATCTGCGTCTTTATTCCTGTCCTGCCCCTAGTTTCTTCAGAACCATTTTTTTCTGCTTTTGTTTTTGTTATAGAGTCCATATATATGTGTTAGCGTATGGTATTTGTTTTTCTCTTTGTGACTTACTTCACTCTGTATGACAGTCTCTAGGTCCATCCACCTCACTACAAATAACTCAATTTCATTTCTTTTTATGGCTGAGTAATATTCCATTGTATATATGTGCCCCATCCTCTTTATTCATTCATCTGTCAGTGGACACCTAGGTTGCTTCCATGTCCTGGCTATTGTAAATAGTGCTGCAATGAACATTGTGGTACATGACTCTTTTTGAATTATAGTTTTCTCAGGGTATATGCCCAGTAGTGGGATTGCTGGATCATATGGTAGTTCTATTTTTGGTTTTTTAAGGAACCTCCATACTGTTCTCCATATTGGCTGTAACAATTTACATTCCCACCAACAGTGCAAGAGGGTTCCCTTTTCCCCACACCCTCTCCAGAATTTTTTGTTTGTAGATTTTTTGATGATGGCCATTCTGACTGGTGTGAGGTGATTGGAGTTTTGATTTGCATTTCTGTAATGATGAGTGATGTGGAGCATCCTTTCATGTGTCTGTTGGCAATCTGTATATCTTCTTTGGAGAAATGTCTATTTAGGTCTTCTGCACATTTTTGGATTGGGTTGTTTTTTTGATATTGAACTGCATGAGCTGCTTGTATATTTTGGAGATTAATCCTTTAATCAGTTGCTTTGTTTGCAAATATTTTCTCCCATTCTGAGGGTTGTCTTTTAGTCCTGTTTATGGTTTCCTTTGCTGTGCAAAACCTTTTAAGTTTCATTAGGTTCCATTTGTATATTTTTGTTTTTATTTCCATTTCTCTAGGAGCTGGGTCAAAAAGGATCTTGCTGTGATTTATGTCAGAGTGTTCTGCTTATGTTTTCCTCTAAGAGTTTTAAACTGTCTGGCCTTACATTTAGGACTTTAATCTATTTTGAGTTTATTTTTGTGTATGGTGTTTGGGAGCATTCTAATTTCATTCTTTTACCTGTAGCTGTCCAGTTTTCCCAGCACTATTTATTGAAGAGGCTGTCTTTTCTCCATTGTATATTCTTGCCTCCTTTATCAAAGATAAGGTGACTGTATGTGTGTGGGTTTATCTCTGGGCTTTCTATCCTGTTCCATTGATCTATATTTCTGTTTTTGTGCCAGTACCATACTACCTTGATTACTGTGGCTTTGTAGTATAGTCTGAAGTCTGGGAGCCTGATTCCTCCAGCTCCGTTTTTCTTTTTCAAGATTGCTTTGGCTATTCATGGTCTTTTGTGTTTCTATACAAATTGTGAATTTTTTTGTTCTAGTTCTGTGAAAAATATCATTGGTAGTTTGATAGAGATTGCATTGAATCTGTAGATTGCTTTGTATAGTATGGTCATTTTCACAGTGTTGATTCTTCCAATCCAAGAACATGGTATATCTCTCCATCTGTTTGTATCATCTTTAATTTCTTTCATGAGTGTCTTTTAGTTTTCTGAGTACAGGGCTTTTACCTCCTTAGATAGGTTTATTCCTAGGTATATATATAGGTTTATTCTTTTCATTGCAGTGGTAAATGGGAGTGTTTCCTAAAGTTCTCTTTCAGATTTTTCATCATTAGTGTATAGGAATGCAAGAGATTTCTGTGCATTAATTTTGTATCCTGCTACTTTAGCAAATTCATTGATTAGCTCTAGTAGTTTTCTGGTAGCATCTTTAGGATTCTCTACGTGTAGTATCATGTCATCTGCAAACAGTGACAGCTTTACTTCTTTTGGTCCAATTTGGATTCCTTTTATTTCTTTTTCTTCTCTGATTGCTGTGGCTAACACTTCCAAAACTATGTTGAATAATAGTGCTGAGAGTGGGCATCCTTGTCTTGTTCCTGATTTTAGAGGAAATGGTTTCAGTTTTTCACCATTGAGAATGATGTTGGCTGTGGGTTTGTCATATATGGCCTTTATTATGTTGAGGTAAGTTCCCTCTATGCCTATTTTCTCTAGGGTTTTTATCATACATGGGTGTTGAATTTTGTTGAAAGCTTTTTCTGCATCTATTGAGATGATCATATGGTTTTTAGCCTTCAGTTTGTTAATATGGTGTATCACATTGATTGATTTGTGTATACTGAAGAATCCTTGCATTCCTTGTATAAACCCCACTTGATCATGGTGTATGATCTTTTTAATGTGCTGTTGGATTCTGTTTGCTAGTATTTTGTTGAGGATTTTTGCATCTATGTTCATCAGTGATATTGGTCTGTAGTTTTCTTTTATTGTGACATCTTTATCTGGTTTTGGTATCAGGGTGATGGTGGCCTCATAGAATGAGTTTGGGTGTGTTCCTCCCTCTGCTATATTTTGGAAGAGTTTGAGAAGGATAGGTGTTAGCTTTTCTCTAAATGTTTGCTAGAATTCGCCTGTGAAGCCCTCTGGTCTTGGGCTTTTGTTTGTTGGAAGATTTTTAATCACAGTTTCAATTTCAGTACTTGTGACTGGTCTGTTTATATTTTCTATTTCTTCCTGGTTCAGTCACAGACGGTTGTGCTTTTCTAAGAATTTGTCCATTTTTTCCAGGTTGTCCACTTTAATGGCATATAGTTGCTTATAGTAATCCCTCATGATTCTTTATATTTCTGCAGGGTCAGTTGTTACTTCTCCTTTTTCCTTTCTAATTCTGTTGATTTGAGTCTTCTCCCTTTTTTTCTTGATGACTCTGGCTAGTGGTTGAAATCAAGGAGGAAATCAAAAAATACCTAGAAACAAATGACAATGAAAACACGATGACCCAAAACCTATGGGATGTAGCAAAGGCAGTTCTAAGAGGGAAGTTTATAGCAATACAATCCCACCTCAAGAAACAAGAAAAATTGCAAATTAACAACCTAACCTTACACCTAAAGCAATTAGAGAAAGAAGAACAAAAAACCCCCAAAGTTAGCAGAAGTAAAGAAACCATAAATATCAGATCAGAAATAAATGAAAAAGAAATGAAGAAAACAATAGCAAAGATCAATAAAACTAAAAGCTGGTTCTTTGAAAAGGTAAACAAAATTGATAAACCACTAGCCAGAGTCATCAAGAAAAGCTCTTTTTAATTAACTAATTCGGTGTACAGAATTGTATCACTCTTGTTTAATGGTCTACATGCCAGTCATTCCGTTGTCCATTTAAAAATATTATTGATTCTTAGCTCCTTTAAGGTTGTAGAAGATCTCTGTGGAGGAAGAACTGAATTCAGTCAGCACAATTTTCTTTCATCTTGGCTTTATTGCCATTTCTCTTATTTTTAGTTTGAAGGAGCTCAAAATGCTTTGCCCATATATATGTGTTAATTATTTTGCAGCATGTAGCAAGCATTATTAATAAAATATTAGTTTAAGAAACAAAAGGTCAGATATGTTGATTTACTGGCTTACCTTCAGGTTGTACAGGAATCACAGCCAGAATCCAGTTCTTAAGAATCCTAATTGACCTCAAAAGTCACAGTTACCCAGAGCCTCTCCTTGGAGGGGCTTTGTGGGATGAAAAGGCAGATTATGTGGTCCTCAAAGAGTGCCTGGAGAATTTCCTGAAAAACTTTGCAATAGTACTTCTCTAATCAAAGAGTAAGCTTTTGTAAGAGAACTTCATGAAACAACTGGTATGGTGCTTGATTTAGGGCTTTTCCATCATCATTGACAGTGAAGCCTTAATAGGAAAACAAACAAATAAAAACACCTGGACTGATGGAAACTAATATGGAAGCATCTGATATAGTATCTAGCAGAGAGGAGTTTTGATGGAAAAAAAGAAAGGGAAACAGGGAGAGTGGAAACATGGTAAGGGCTTTTCAAAACAGCTTTTAAAACAGAAAAGAATGGACCCCAAATTCAAGTTGTTTAGTATCCCAAAGATAATACAAATGCATTTGGGCCTCTTCAAAATGTTCTATTTGTAGAATTTATGACTTACATTTGGAGTGAAGTTTTGAATTTAACTTCAAGGAATATTTGAAAAACCTATTTTTGTTGAGGTTTCTTCTCATGTATTTGCATAATTGAAATAACTTGGTCTTTTTACCAATTCTGTTGTGTAAGAAATATTTTATATGTCGTTATACAGATCCAAGTGGCAGCACTATATTAATAAAGCACATGGAGCTATGTAAAAGAAACCCTTCTTAAGAGTGAAATCCAGTTGGCAAATCCCATTTGTCATGAAAATTATTGAGATTAATTGCAACATGTTCTATAAAACCTTTGGTAAAAGTACTCTGCAATTGTAAAATTCATAACACATAATCCTTGAGGAACTAAAGTTTTAAGCTATTTTGTTAAATTTTTACTTACAAAAACTTACATGCAGAAACTGATAAATGATGGATATATCTTTCTGTGTTGTGTGGGAAACGGTTAGTGATATGGCAAGACATTCTTTCAGGGTCAGTTCCTAGAGCACACCTCTAATCCAAAATTC
The DNA here is from genome assembly GCF_965194805.1 of Balaenoptera borealis. NCBI lineage: Eukaryota > Metazoa > Chordata > Mammalia > Artiodactyla > Balaenopteridae > Balaenoptera > Balaenoptera borealis. Next base: position 60,072,554 of record NC_138860.1, on the reverse strand, counting down.
ATAGCACTACCAGTTTATTCCTAAAGAGGCCCAGTTTCTTAATGAAATAAAAATGCCAACTCCTTTGGCCAAGTCTATTCAAGGTCCTGCATTAACCGTCATTTCTACCTTTGTGGACTCCTCTCCACCAAGAACCCCTGGTGTAAGCCTTGCATTTGGACCTCACTCTCCTGTCTCTCAAGTACCTCCTCAGCATCTTCTGTCATTTCATCTGCCTTGAGTCCTCCCCACCCTGCCCCTCACCTGTCTGATACCCACACCCATGCTGATATCCACCATTAAAATAAAAAATTCTACTTGTAATTCAAGTTCTGGCCAAATGCTACATCCTCCATAAAGAGTGCCCCCTTCCACTTACTAAGCCAGTGGCTAGTCGCTTCTTTTTCTGAAATCCCAAAATACATCATAATCAGTGCCACACCAAAGGGAAAAACGCTCTATCATATGGAATAGCCCTTTGTGCACACTTTTCTTATCTCTTCCACCAGAATATAAATTCTTGATAGCAAAGAGCTGGACTTGTTTGTTCCTGAATTATCTACAGTACTTAGCACAGTGCTCAGTACATTTTAAACCCTTGGCAAATACTTGAAGGATAAACAGACTGAAAACAGCTCATAGGACATCACAAAACTGATGACTTTCCTTTCTGAATAACGATGATTAAAATAAAAATAATGATAGCAGCTGACATTCATTGAGGATTTACCATGTGCCAGACAATGTTATAAGTATTTCACATGTATTAATTTAATTGCCAAGACAATCCTGTGACTTGGATACTATTATCATTTTCATTTTACTGATTAGGGGAACTGAGGCAGAGAGGTTAGGGAATTTGCTCAAGTTATACAGAATGGTATTTGGAAGGCCAGGATTAAAACCCAGGCAATCTGTCTCCAAAGCCCTCACTCTTAATTTCTTTACAAACATCTCACCTTTTTCAGGCTTTCCCTAATATTCCAGACAAATGAAGTCTCATGTGGGCACCTTCTTTCCCAGTTAATGAAAATATTCATGTCCTCTCTTGAAAAGACCACATGTGTTACAGTTACCAGCAGTGACTGAGACTTTGGCCATCCTCAAAGAGAGCCACACTGTCTGCTTGATAAAAGCCATAATTTTCCTGACCTGCTCCGGGCCTGGCGCCCTCAAAGAAAATGCAGGCAGACACTTGGCAACTCGGCTCTCCCAGACTCTCAAGCACAGTGCTGTGTTAGTGTTGGCAGTGGGAGACGGTTTGCTTCCTCCTCCTTTCATGAACTGTCACATCAGCCTCTTTGATCCTCCCAGGGTCTCGAGTGTGCCAGAATCGTAATTCCATGTCTTTGCTCTGTTTCAGATAATTGCCAGAGAAAACGCTACAGTCGGTAATAGCCAAGGTAGGGGAATATTGCTCCCTGCACAGTATACTGTTTATATATTGCATACTCAGAAAGGTTTCAGAGTGGAGGCATTGATTATTTTTATTGCTCCAAAGCCATGAAAGGGAAAAATGGGAATGAACAGAAATTGATACATCTGGAACAAGAGCCAGGCATGATTTACTCACATTTTTACCTGACTTGAAATTGCTTATTTTAGAAAAAAGAAACATTATAAAATCTCAGGAAAATGTCATGAATCAGAGCCAGCATGATTTCACATTGGGGCTTCATAAACTTTTTTTAGACAAAGAAACTGTCCAGGAAAATCAAATGAGCCAAAGGTAGCCCTGCCACCGCAACTGTCACCATAGCGACAGTTTCCTAGTGCGCTGCCTTGTGATGGTGCAGCTTAGGAGACTCAAACATTCAGGGTTGCAAGTGGATGGAAATCTGGTGGTTCACTCGAGGCTGTTCTTACTAGGGCAGAGGGTGAGTGCTGGTTTGGGAAAGTAACAGACAAGAGACTTTCACCAAAACACTACTTTATTGCCTCAAAAATTGCTTTGCCCTAACCACACACTACATCACTGAAACACAACTACAGGAAGTTAGAAGAGAAAAAAAAGTTGATTAAAGCCTTCCATCCTGCTTTAATGGTTCCCTTACCTCGTGTGTTCTTGGCACATTGTAAGCAATATGAGCACAGTTATGAAGCAATTAGATAATAAATGCTATTCTTATAGCTACCAGCTGGAAGAGACTTTACAGACCATCAATTGTTTTTTTTAATTAACTAAACTCCAGACTTTATTTGAATTTCATCCATTTTTCCATTAAGGTCCTCTTTTGATTCCAGGATTCAATCCAGGAAAGCACATTGCACTTAGTTGTCATGTCTCCCATCTCCTTTGATTTGTGACCGTTTCTCAGTATTTTCTTTTTTAAAAAATGACCTTGACAGGCCTTATGGGTATTAGCAAGGGATCCTGTAGAACATCCTCCAATCTGAGTTTGCCTGATGTCTTTCTCGTAAGTAGACTGGAGTCGTGGGTTTGGGGGAAGAAGATCAGAGAGATGAAATGCCCTTCTTATCACATTATATTGAAAGTACATGATAGCTGCATGCCATTATTGAGATATTAACATTTATCACTTGGTTAATGTTGTCTTTGCCAGATTTTTCCAGTGTAAAGTTACTACTTTTCTTTTCCCTATTCTATTCTTTGGAAGTGAGTCAGAAAGCCTAGGCCATTCTCAAGGTATATCTGGGTAGAAGGAAGAGTCAAGATTCACCTCTTGGAGTTGGGTGTATCTACATATATTATTTAGAATTCTTCTATAAGAAAGATTTGACTCTTCTTTCCCATTTTTAAAATGCAATTATTCATTTATATCAATATGTACTCATGTACATTTTTTTTACATTTTGGGTTATAACTCTATATTGTATTGTTTATTTTGTTGACCAAATTGTTCCAGCTTTGGCCATTAAAAGCTCCCTTTGGTTGGCTTCCTTTGACATGTCCCCATCTATTTTTTTGTTGGGCACTTTCTTCCTTTTTGGTACCGCAAGGAGCTCCAGGCTCATCTTTTATTTTACCTGCCCAAGCTCTAGCATCAGGTATTTCTCCAAGGAACCCTGGTTCTTTTCATTCAAGAATAGTTTTTAGAAACCAAGGAGGTCATCAGTTTTTAACTCCTTCCTTGCTCAAACAAGGAAGCTGAGGTACAAGTGGGGAAATAAATTACCCAGGATCTGACACTTAGTTAGTGGTGGGCAGGAATTAGAATCTGGGTCTGACTCTTGGTTCAATAGTCTTTCCTTTATTGTAGTCTGTGTTGTATATCTATGCTTTTCTGGCTAGTTTGTGTGCTCCTTGAAGTTAGGAAGTATGTTTTCTACTCTTTGTGAAATCTCTATTGTGTCTTCTGTAGTGTCAAGCACAGAATAGTCAATAAAGGCATGAATCAACTCTCTGCAGCATCCTCATTCAGACTTACTTTTCACTGCTCAGGTCAGACTCTCATTAACTCTTGCCCTAAGCTATTGCAGTCTCCACTAAAATGGAAGTTTTCCTCTTCTCTAATCTGTCCTACTCATTGTTGCAAGACTAAGAATAGAAAAGCAGAATTGTCATCATCTCTTACCCAACACCATCTTATAGAATAAAATTAAACTCCACAACATGTCAACTTATTCCCCTTTTCCACTTCTCTCAAATCTTGGACAGCCTTTGAAAGCCATCTTAGCAAATTTTACTACATGATGTGTTGCACATAAAAGAAGGACCCTCAGATATAGTCTTAGCTTTCATCTTTTCTACCACCCATTTCATCTCTGTCTTTCACCAAATTCACATTTTTCTTTCCTGTCCCAGAATAAGTCCCTACTTCTTTCACAGGTTTTAATCCGTGTCATTGGGTCTGCTTTCTCTGGAATAGTGTTTAATTAATTATCATCTCTGAGACTTAAATTTTTTTCCTCTTTTTCTACTGGCTCATTCCATTGAACATGTTTATATATGAATTCTTTCTCATCCTTGAAAAAAAAACAGCAACACAGTTTCCCTTACCCTTTCTTCTTCACATCTGCTATTTTTCCTTCCATTCACCTTCATATTACTTAAAAAAGCCTCCACTCACAGCTTCATCTTTCCCACTTACTATTGGCTGATTGACTTATCCTACCTGGGCTCAGATTCCCCACCATAATCATCTATTTACAGTATCCCTAATGTATCATGAATGATCTCTTTAAAGTTTTTAATTACTCCATCAGTCATGGTCACAGTAGGAAACAGCACATTGAAAGGGTTTAATTTTAGTGAACTCAAATAACCCCGTGGGGAGGTGAAGGGAGCTAATCATAGGTGGTGAGGTCTCCAGGAGCTAGCCAGAGCAGGAAAGTAAGGCCTGGAGCAGTAAATGAGGAGAGGAGTATTATCAGAAACAAACAAGAGCTGTAACAATCTGATATGAGCTGTGGCCTTAGTAGAGCAAAACCAGCCTCTGCCAAAACCAATGGCCAGCACGGAGGGAGCAGAGAAGAAATTTCTTACTTTGCTCTTCTTTTACCCTTTGATGTCCTGCTGGTGTCTTCCATTGTTTAACCCAAACTCAGCAGAAGGCAAGAAAGCCCAGATAATGCAATTTGTAGAGGTCAGTTTTCTAAGGGATAGAGAGCAGGGCAAAGAAGGGTGGATAAATGATGTGAGGGATGTGAGGCACGAACAGAATAAGCAGTATAGTTATTATCTGACATAATATTTAGGAAGATTTTTCTGCTCACTTCTTAAAGTTTTTCCATGCTCTGAGATCTGTAATGCTGTCTCCTGGTTTCTTTCAATAATACATTCATTTAAAAGACTATTGTGGGGCTTCCCTGGTGTCACAGTGGCTAAGAATCTGCCTGCCAATGCAGGGGACATGGGTTCGAGCCCTGGTCTGGGAAGATCCCACATGCTACGGAGCAACTAAGCCCATGCGCCACAACTGCTGAGCCTGTGCTCTAGAGCCCACGAGCCACAACTACTGAGCCCACGTGCCACAACTACTGAAGCCCACGCACCTAGAGCCTGTGCTCTGCAACAAGAGAAGCCACGGCAATGAGAAGCCTGTGCACTGCAATGAAGAGTAACCCCTGCTCACCGCAACTAGAGAAAGCCCACACACAGCAACGAAGACCCAGCACAGCCAAAATAAATAAATAAATAAATAAATAAATAAATAAATAAATAAATAAATTTATTTTAAAAAAAAAGACTGTTGTGCACCCACTATGTTGAGAGCACTGTCCTAGACACGAGATTCAGTGGTGAAAAGATAGGCACTGTCCCTTCTTTCAGGGACCTTCAGTTCTAACAGTTTCTTTTTCATACATTCTACCAGCTTTTCCCTTATCCTCCTCATTTAATATCAATGTTCCTCAAAATTCTCTCCTTGCATCTTCTCTCTCTCTCTCTTATTACCCCAGGGCTTTGGTTCTCACATACATGCAAGGACTTCCAAATCAATACTCTAAACTTAGACTGTTTGGCTTCTTAGCAAAGGATTCAAGGCCCTCAATATACTGGCCTCAACATTGTTACTTCTATTTTCTTACTTTTTCTTGTATTCTCTATGCTCCTCCCACCTATACAGGATCCATCTCAGCATTTTTGTTTTGCTTTGTTTTAATCTGCTTTGTTCACTGATGTCTCTGAAGTGTCTATAATAGTATCTGATACACAGTAGGCACTCAATAAATATTTATTGAGTAATAACTGAATTGCTTACATGAAGTCCCTAAACATAAGAACTTGCTTATTTCTGCACCTTTGCTCACATAACTTTTCTTGAATCATCTCCACCATCTGTAATCCAATCTACTTTCAAGTCCCAACTCAAATATCATTTCCCCTATGAGCCCTCTTAGATACTGTCTAATCAGAATTAATCCATTCAACAGTACTGCCAGTGTACCTTGTTAATATTTCTTCTTCAGCACCAATCTTATGCCATATATTTTAGTTAAATTTATATATTTCTTTTCTCCAGCTTTTTGAGGCAAATAAAAATTATGTATATTTAAAGTATACAATGTGATGTTTTGATATATGTATACATTGTAAAATGAACACCATAATCAAGTTAATATATGCATCACTTCACATAGTTATGATTTATTTATGGTGAGAACACTTAAGATCAACTCTTAGCAAATTTCAAGTATACAATATAATATTTTCTATATTCACCATGCTGTACATTAGACCTCCAGAATTTACTCATTCTGTGTAACTGAACTTTTGTACTCTTTGATCCATGGATGTATATATTTCTTATCTCTTCTCACAACACCACTAAAGTTACCTAGGCTATTTATTCATTGCTATTTCTCCCTCACCTCTCCACAGAGCTTGCCAAAGTGCTTTGTTAAATTTAAGAAGGCAAGCATTAAGTCATTGCCCAAATAATCAAATTTGCCTCTCTCCGTCACTTAATATTAATATGTATAAAAAGTCCAGGTCCCTCCTTTGCAGGAAAGTGAGGACATAGTGCATCTTTCATTTTGTGGTTCCTGAGAGTCACCAGAATGTGTAGTTGAAAAGCCAATGTCAGATAGCACTAATGGGACGCCCCTCCAGGCTCTGCAATGGATGAGTCCTCATTTAGAATGGCCTTCTGAATCTTCAACACTGTGATGCCACACTAGCCTATCTGTGCTGTAAAATTTATATGACCCAGCTCTAGTAAACTCAATTATATTGATAGGAAGCCACATTGATCCAACTCAATATCATTATGAAAACTGTCTTTTACAGGAAAAAATTATCTATGAGTAGATATATACAGAAATCCAGAATAAATTTCTGATGAATTTATAAGTATTAAAAATGATCCTCTAAGTCTATATGGAGATATTTGAGGTTTGTTTGTAATAATTCAGCTGGCCCTATTTTTGAATCTATTTATCATACCCTAAGAGTTAGAGATCAACAGCCAAATCCAGGTTGGGCTTTAGCAATCCCAAACTGGCTTCCTTCTTTATTCCTCCACTAACATGTGGTGAGAATCACGCTTCTACTTCTCTCTATGTTGTTTGGTCTTGGCCCCTGATCTACAATGGGTGACCATAAAGACTAGAACACACATGTAGCTATAAGAAACTTCTGCATGCAAACTAATTCCTCTGACTTCAAGAATATGAAAATGCCCCACCTGCCTCAGCTTGCAATAAACTAGAAATGAGGAGAACTGTAGCCTCCCAAGGACAACTGTAAACTTCCAATTAAAAAACTTGATTGATGAAGAAACAAAGATAGCGTGACTTGACACTGGCCAGCTGCCCAAACTCATTTACTTTTGTTCCTAGGCATGCAGCTAGAGCACATCTTTTAGCCTCCCATCAAATCTATGTCTTATGATTGGCTTTTAACCAGTGGAATCTGAGTGGAAGTGATATATACTACCTCAATGTCCAGCCATAAAAATTTCCTGTGCTTCAACCTCCATGATTTTTCCCTTTCAAAGTGTGTTGCAGATAAACATGGTAACTTGGAAGCTACATGATGAAGATGGCATAGCCTGAAGGCAAAAGGATCCTGGATCCTTGAATCACAACTTGGAAAAGGACAGGCCAGTGTTTAGGGACACCTCTTTTAGAATTTATGTGGTAAGTTTCCATCACTTTTGGGGTTATAAAGACTCATGTTATCTTAACTAAAAAGAGGGAAGGTCAAGGGAAGTGTTAAGAAATAGAAGAGTAGAATAAATGGTATAAAAATCATAATACAGGGTGATATACATTAAATCTTATTCTGCATTAGTTGACATAGTTGGAGTATCTGCTCATGCTATCTTCCTCCAAAAAGCAAGACAACCTACTGGTTAAAAATACTATAAGTTGATTTTTTTTTATTAATTTGCTTTAGGCTTTGTCACTTATGGCCAGCAAAGTGAGAAGGACAATTCAACAAACTAAACACACATTCATGAGTCTAAGACTAAGCAATTAATCTAATACGTACCTAGGAAAGAAATACTCCTTTAAAGAAAATGATTTCCTGAAATGAATTGTTGTCTCCACTAGTTCCAACCTTTTTCATTATTGCGGAAAGCAGTTTAACTCCTTAGAGTCCCACTGACTCAAGCATCTCCATTCCAGGAAAGATATTTGTTCTTTGTTTGCTTAAGTAAATCTCTTTTGGGAAAGTTATCCTAGGCCAAAGGGATGTGCTGCCTCAAACTTTATGTCAAACCTCTACTTTCCAGAAAGCAGAAAAATAGTTAAAACTTTTAGGTAACAGATTTTTTTTCAGACTCTATGCAGAAAGGATTCCAAAACATTTATCACTGGATCCGAGTTGCATACTGTACACAGCATTCCTTTAGTCTTATTATTTTTTCAAGGATGATAAGATCTAAGTTTGGACACGACACCCATCCAAGTTTTCATTGTTTCCTTCAAAAAGGTTCTAGAGTTTACTACTGCCAAAAATTGGCAGAGAGATAGTCTGGTTACACCAGAACATGTGAGATAAAAGTGGGAACCTTACAAAGTATTTTAGGTGAAATCTACTGAACTCAATATTATCCATGAGATAAAATATAAAAATCAATATGGATTATTGGCCGAGAATTTTTGTCTTGCCTTCTGGAAGAGTAGGTGTATTTGCTGAGTTATGCTGAGTAGCCTGGCATGTGCAATACTGGTTTATAATCCTTCCAGTATCAGAATCAATTCCAGGCCGCTGGACAAAGCTACTAGCCAAGGTTTTTCACATGAACAATTCCCAAGTGTGCTATATGTAGCATGGCCAAGAAAATGTGGTGACCGCTTTCTGGAGGATCAGCATAATTTCTCCATGAAAGGCCTTCTTTATTATCAAATAACTCATAGTCATTAGTTTTGAGTAGATTGAATTTATTTACTGACTCCCTTCTCTGTACCTAACTGAAGATACAGACCAATCTGGTAACAGACCTAGATTTGTACCAAGATACATATTAATGAAGAGAGGAAAGAGGCTGAAATGCTCACAAAGTCCCAAGTGCTATTCTCAGTGTTTAACCCTTATATCAATTAATTTAAACACTAAGAAATATGCCAGAGTTACATACATAATGATTTAGAGTTTGGGCCTGGCCTTAGAAAAGATGCCAAAGCAAGATGCCAAAGCAAGTGATTAGTATTATCACTTACTTTTACTCAGTGCTTACTTTGACCAGGCACTGGACTAAGTGTACTACTTATTTCATTTATCTCTTTCAACAAACTTTTGGGATAAATATGAGTTTGTTTCTATTTTTAGTTGCTTGTCCAAGATTACATAACTTCTGTGTGGAAGGTCTTAAAATTCAGCCTGCCTTGAGGTCTCAAAATAGAGTGAGATTCAGCGACTATTTGATATTCTAGGAAATATCTTCATATTGGCAAATTCAAAGCTTTGGAAACAGTGGGAAATCAAGTGGATTAACTACATCTGCTTGACTTTTATAAAAGATAAATATGTCCAGAACTAAATAGCCCAAGAAATTTTGATGCTTTTGGTTTGTTTTTATTATAAAAAGTTTCACTTACACATACGTAGATAATATTTAATGCCCACCATAATGGCAAAACTTAATGTCTGATAACACTAAATGATGGTGAAGATGTGGGGAAGTGGGAACTCCAGCACATAGCTGTAGGACTCTAATTTGGTACAACCACTTTGTGGAGCAATTGCAACACTTAAGTTAAACACGTCAATACTCAGCAAGTCTACTTCTTGAAGTCTATTCTAGAGAAGATCTCACACATGTGTGCAAGGAGACATGCTCAAGGATGATTGTTATAACTCTGAGATCAACAGTGAAAACAACCTAATTGTTCTGCATTAGGGAAATGTGAGCTATGAAACTCACTTATAGTATTAAATTTAAAAATTCAAGTCACAATAAGAGTTTTACATTTACATAGAATGATATGCTCATGCAAAATTTTATACATGGGAAAACACTAGGATATCTTTTTAAACATGCAGGGACATATAGTTTACAGATACAAATGCCTATGACTTACATGTATCTTAAACATACAGGAATGATAAATGTCAAGTGTAAAATAATGGTTACCTTTGGGGGAAGAGGGGTGTTCTTCCCCCAGGAAAGCCACCAGTGCAGCTGAGAGCCTGGTGCCGTTGGAACTGGATCATCTGAGATAAGCCCAACTCTGTCTCTTACAAGCTGTGTGACCTTGGACAGGGGCCCTAACTTTACAGAATCTTAGTTTCCTTGTCTGTAAATGAAGCAAAGAATATTTGCCTATTCTGAACATTTCTCATAAATGTATACAAACATTACATGGGGTCTTTGCTCATTGGTTTCTGTCACCTAACATAATGTTTTCAAGTTTCATCAATGTTGTAGCAGTATCAGTGCTTCATTCATTTTTAATGCTGAATAATATTCCATTGTATGGATATACCACATTTTGTTTATCCATTCATCAGTGATGGATATTTATGTTCTTTCCATTCTTCAGCTATTATAAATCATACTACTATAAACATTCATATATGAGTTTTTGTGTGTACATAAGTTTTATTTCTCTTGGGTGTATACCTAGTGAAATTGCTGGGTCAAACGGTAAATCTTTATTTAACATTTTGAGGAATTATTTTCCAAAGTGGTTGCACCACTTTACATTCTTACCAGTAAGGTATGAGTGTTCTAATATCTCCACATCCTTACCAACAATTGTGATTACTGCTATTATAAATGGCATTATCTTATTAATTTTATTTTCAGATTCTTCATTGCCAGTGTGTAGAAATAAAATTTTCACATATTAATCTTTATTCTGCCACATTGTTGAACTGATTTATTGGCTCAAAGTTTTATTGTGTCATCTGCAAATACAGATAGTTCCAGTTCTTTCTTTTCAATCTGGATGCCTTTTATTTCTTTTTCTTGCCTGATTGCCTTGGCTAGAACTTCTATTTTAATGTTGAATAGAAATATTGAGAGAAGATATCCTCTTCCTGTTTCTGATCAAAGGGGGAAAGTATTCATTCTTTCCTATGAAGTATGATGTTAGCTGTGATTTCTCTGTAGATACCAAAATAATAAAAGAAAAAACAAATGTTAAATATTTGAGGTCCATTTAGAAAACTTAAATTTCATTTTCCTATTTAAGTTCTCCTTATCAACATTGAAATCATAGAACATAAGTTGCTTCAAGCTAGGAAGGAAACTAAAGTTACCATTTAGCTTTTGCAAAATATCACCTTATAATAGGCAAAGTCATCACCAAATCTGTATGAGTAAAGCTATTATCAACACAACTTTTGTAAAAGGAGGCTGAGTAGAAAATTCTTTGTTTAGATGTTTTTGTCCTTCCCTAAAACCCTCAAGGTAAAAACAAAAGAGATTCCTGAACTATTTTCTAGACCTAAGATTTAACCTTTGCCATATTCTACAATGTTTTGTAGTGCCTTTAAGCTTGAAATGATTTTTTAAAATCTATTTAAGGCACAAAATGCTAGTTGGTTCTTATTCACTGTCTCATTTGAATTTGTGGGAATAAAATGGTTTTCAATGATAATCACAATGCTTAAGTTTTGCATGTGGACTAATTTTTTGTCTCATTTTTAGTGACTTATGCCCTAAGATAAAATAAAAATGCTGTGATAAAAACAAACTTCATTTAAAAGAAGAAGGAAAAATTATCTTAATAAAATAGCATTGATAAAAGAGAACTAAAGGATTCCTTCTTACCTTACTCTCCCATTCACCTTGGCACACCCTTGCCAAAACCATACTCTGCAGAAGTCTGAGCCCAGTGTCAAGGTCTCAAGCCTCAGATATTCAGACCTTAAACTGAAAACTCAGCACACCCAGGGAGCTCAGACCTTCAGACCTGAGATCATCGGGAGAATGGAGAATGGAACGATCTGTAAAGACAGCATGGACTAGGGCAGAAAAGGGTGGAATTGAAACTGTGTAACTCAGATAGGGACTTGAACCCACGGGCCGAGACTCGAACCAAGCCAAAACCCAGATTAGGACTTGAACCCATGGTCTTTTAACTGAGATCACACACCTGGTCTCAGGACTTAATGAAGCTCAGGTTCTTGATGTCCTATCACAGAAAGAATACAGTAAGAGACAAAGTGATAGGTAAAAAGTGGATTTATTTTATTTTGTTTTTTTACGCAGCAGGTTTTTATTAGTTGTCCATTTTATACATATTAGTGTATATATGTCATTCCCAATCTCCCAGTTCATCCCCCAACCACCCCACCCCGCTTTTCCCCCTTGGTGTCCACACGTTTGTTCTCTATATCTGTGTCTCTATTTCTGCCTTGCAAACCAGTTCATCTGTACCATTTTTCTAGATTCCACATATATGCGTTAATACACGATATTTGTTTTTCTCTTTCTGGCTTACTTCCCTCTGTATGACAGTCTCTAGGTCCATCCATGTCTCTACAAATGATCCAGTTTCGTTCCTTTTTATGGCTGAGTAATATTCCGTTCTATGTAAGTACCACATCTTCTTTATCCATTCATCTGTTGATGGGCATTTAGGTTGCTTCCATGACCTGGCTATTGTAAATAGTGCTGCAATGAACACTGGGATGCATGTGTCCTTTTGAATTATGGTTTTCTCTAGGTATATGCCCAGTAGTGAGATTGCTGGGTCATATGGTAATTCTATTTTTAGCTTTTTAAGGAACCTCCATACTGTTCTCCATAGTGGCTGTATCAATTTACATTCCCCCCAACAGTGCAGGAGGGTTCCCTTTTCTCCACACCTTCTCCAGCATTTGTTGTTTGTGGATTTTCTGATGATGCCCATTCTAACTGGTGTGAGGTGATACCTCATTGCAGTTTTGATTTGCATTTCTCTAATAATTAGTGATGTTGAGCAGCTTTGCATGTGCTTCTTGGCCATCTGTATGTCTTCTTTGGAGAAATGTCTATTAGGCCTTCTGCCCATTTTTTGATTGGTTTTTTTTCTTCTTTAATACTGAGCCGCATGAGCAGTTTATATATTTTGGAGATGAATCCTTTGTCCGTTAAATCATTTGCAAATATTTTCTCCCATTCTGAGGGTTGTCTTTTCATCTTGTTTACAGTTTCCTTTGCCGTACAAAAGCTTTTAAGTTTCATTAGGTCCCATTTGTTTATTTTTGTTTAATTTCTATTTCTCTAGGAGGTAGGTCAAAAAAGATCTCACTGTGATTTATGTCAAAGGGTGTTCTTCTAATGTTTTCCTCTAAGAGTTTTATAGTGTCTGGTCTTACATTTAGGTCTTTAATCCATTTTGAGTTTATTTTTGTGTATGGTGTTCGGGAGTGTTCTAACTGCATTCTTTTCCATATAGCTGTACAGTTTTCTCAGCACCACTTATAGAAGAGACTGCCTTTTCTCCATTGTATATCCTTGACTCCTTAGTCATAGATTAGTTGACCATAGGTGCGTGGGTTTACCTCTGGGCTTTCTATCCTGTTCCATTGATCTATATTTCTGTTTTTGTGCCAGTACCATGTTGTCTTGATTACTGTAGCTTTGTAGTATAGTCTGAAGTCAGGGAGTCTGATTCCTCCAGCTCCGTTTTTCTTTCTCAAGATTGCTTTGGCTATTCGGGGTCTTTTGGGTTTCCATACAAATTGTGAAATTTTTTGTTTTAGTTCTGTGAAAAATGCCAATGGTAGTTTGATAGGGATTGCATTGAATCTGTAGATTGCTTTGGGTGGTATAGTCATTTTCACAATATTGATTCTTCCAATCCAAGAACATGGTATATCTCTCCATATGTTTGTGTCATCTTTGATTTCTTTCATCAGTGTCTTATAGTTTTCTGAGTACAGGGCTTTTACCTCCTTAGGTAGGTATATTCCTAGGTATTTTATTTTTTTGTTGCAATGGTGAATGGGATTGTTTCCTTAATTTCTCTTTCTGATCTTTTGTTGTTACTGTATAGGAATGCAAGAGACTTCTGTACATTAATTTTTTATCCTGCAACTTTACCAAATTCATTGATTAGCTCTAGAAGTTTTCTGGTAGCATCTTTAGGATTATCTGTGTATAGTATCATGTCATCTGAAAAGAGTGACAGTTTTACTTCTTCTTTTCTGATTGGGATTCCTTTTATTTCTTTTTCTTCTCTGATTGCCGTGGCTAGGACTTCCAAAACTATGTTGAATAATAGAGGCAAAAGTGGACATCCTTGTTTTGTTCCTGATCTTAGAGGAAATAGTTTCAGTTTTTCACCATTGAGAATGATGTTTGCTGTGGGTTTGTTGTATATAGCCTTTATTATGTTGAGGTAGGTTCCCTCTATGCCCACTTTCTGGAGAGGTTTTATCATAAATGGGTGTTGAATTTTGTCAATAGCTTTTTCGGCATCTATTGAGATGATCATATGATTTTATTCTTCAATTTATTAATATGGTATATCACATTGATTGATTTGTGTATATTGAAGAATCCTTGCATCCCTGGGATAAATCCCACTTGATCATGGTGTATGATCCTTTTAACGTGCTGTTGGATTCTGTTTGCTAGTATTTTGTTGAGGATTTTTGCATCTATGTTCATCAGTGATATTGGTCTGTAATTTTCTTTTTTTTAGTATCATTGTCTGGTTTTGGTATCACGGTGATGGCGGCCTCTTAGAATGAGTTTGGGAGTGTTCCTTCCTCTGCGATTTTTTGGAAGAGGTTGAGAAGGATGGGTGTTAGCTCTTCTCTAAATGTTTGACAGAATTCTCCTGTGAAGCCATCTGGTCCTGGACTTTTGTTTATTGGAAGATTTTTAATCACAGTTTCAATTTCATTACTTGTGATTGGTCTGTTCATAATTTCTATTTCTTCCTGGTTCAGTCTTAGAAAGTTATGACTTTCTAAGAATTTCTTGATTTCTTCCAGCTTGTCCATTTTATTGGCATAGAGTTGCTTGTAGTAGTCTCTTATGATTCTTTGTATTTCTGCGGTGTCTGTTGTAACTTCTCCTTTTTCATTTCTAATTTTATTGATTTGAGTCCCCTCCCTTTTTTTCTTGATGAGTCTGGCTAAAGGTTTATCAATTTTGTTTATCTTCTCAAAAAACAAACATTTAGTTTTATTGATCTTTGCTATTGTTTTCTTTGTTTCTATTTCATTTATTTCTGCCCTGATCTTTATGCTTTCTTTCCTTCTAGTAACTTTGGGTTTTGTTTGTTCTTCTTTCTCTAGTTGCTTTAGGTGTAAGGTTAGATTGTTTATTTGAGATTTTTCTTGTTTCTTGAAGTAGGATTGTATTGCTATAAACTTCCCTCTTAGAACTTCTTTTGCTGCATCCCATAGGTTTTGGAACATAGTGTTTTCATTGTCGTTTGTCTCTAGGTATTTTTTCATTTCCTCTTTGATTTCTTCAGTGATCTCTTGGTTATTTAGTAACATACTATTTAGCCTTCATGTGTTTGTGTTTTTTACGTTTTTTCCCTGTAATTGATTTCTAATCTCATAGCGTTGTGGTCGGAAAAGATGCTTGTTATGATTTCAATTTTCTTAAATTTACTGAGGCTTGATTTGTGACCCAAGATGGGATCTATCCTGAGAATGTTCCGTGTGCACTTGAGAAGAAAGTGTAATCTGCTGTTTGCGAATGGAATGTCCTATAAATATAATTAAATCTATCTGGTCTATTGTGTCACTTAAAGCTTGTTTTTCCTTATTACTTTTCTGTCTGGGTGATCTGCCCATTGGTGTAAGTGAGGTGTTAAAGTCCCCTACTATTATTGTGTTACTGTTGATTTCCTCTTTTATAACTGTTAACAATTGCTTTATGTATTGAGGTGCTCCTATGTTGAGTGCATATATATTTACAGTTGTTATATCTTCTTCTTGGATTGATCCCTTATGTAGTGTCCTTCTTTGTGTCTTGTAATGGTCTTTATTTTAAAGTCTATTTTATCTGATATGAGTATAGCTACTCCAGCTTTCTTTAGATTTCCATTTGCATGGAATATCTTTTTCCATCCCTTCTCTTTCAGTCTGTATGTGTCCCTAAGTCTGAAGTGGGTCTCTTGTAGGTAGCATATATATGGGTCTTGTTTTTTTATCCATTCAGCAAGCCTGTGTCTTTTGGTTGGACCATTTAATCCATTCACATTTAAGATAATTATGGATATGTGTATTCCTATTACCATTTTCTTAATTTTTTTTGGTTTGTTTTTGCAGGTCCTTTTCTTCTCTTGTGTTTCCCACTTAGAGAAGTTCCTTTACCATTTGTTGCAGAGCTGGTTTTGTGGTGGTGAATTCTCTTAGCATTTGCTTGTCTGTAAAACTTTTGATTTCTCTGTCAAATCTGAATGAGATCCTTGCTGGGGAGAGTAATCTTGGTTGTAGGTTTTTCCTTTTCATCATTTTAAATATATCATGTCACTCCCTTCTGGCTAGTAGAGTTTCTGCTGAGAAATCAGCTGTTAACCTTATGGGAGTTCCCTTGTATGTTATTTGTCATTTTTCCCTTGTTGTTTTTAATAATTTTTCTTTGTCTTTAATTTTTGTCAATTTGATTACTATGTGTCTCGGCATGTTTTCCTTGGTTTTATCCTGCCTGGGACTCTGTGCGCTTCCTGGACTTGGGTGACTATTTCCTTTCCCATGTTAGGGAAGTTTTCGACTATAATCTCTTCAAATATTTTCTCGGGTCCTTTCTCTCTCTCTTCTCCTTCTGGCATGCCTATAGTGCGAATGTTGGTGTGTTTAATGTTGTTGCAGAGGTCTCTTAGGCTGTCATCATTTCTTTTCATTCTTTTTTCTTTATTCTGTTCTGTGACTGTGAATTCCACTATTTTGTCTTCCAGGTCATTTATCCGTTCTTCTGCCTCATTTATTCTGCTATTGATTCCTTGTAGTGTAATCTTCTTTTCAGTTATTGTATTGTTCACCTCTGTTTGTTCTTTAATTCTTCTAGGTCTTTGTTAAATATTTCTTGCATCTTCTTAATCTTTGCCTCCATTCTTTTTCTGAGGTCCTGGATAACATTCACTATCATTATTCTGATTTTTTTTCTGGAAGGTTGCCTATCTCCACTTCATTTAGTTGTTTTTCTGGGGTTTTATCTTGTTCCTTCACCTGGTACATAGTCCTCTGCCTTTTCATTTTGTCTGTCTTTCTGTGAATGTGGTTTTAGTTCCACAGGCTGCAGGATTGTAGTTTTTCTTGCTTCTGCTGTCTGCCCTCTGGTGGATAAGGCTATCTAAGAGGTTTGTGCAAGCTTCCTGATGGGAGGGACTGGTGGTGGGTAGAGCTGGGTGTTGCTCTGGTGAACAGAGCTCAGTAAAACTTCAATCCACTTGTCTGCTGGTGGGTGGGGCTGAGTTCCCTCCCTGTTGGTTGTTTGCCCTGAGGCGACCCAGAACTGGAGGCTACAGGTTCCTTGGTGGGGCTAATGGCAGACTCCGGGAGCGCTCATGCTAAGGAGCATGAACTCCTTGAGTCCAAGGAGCATGAACTTCCCAGAACTTCTGCTGCCAGTATCCTTTTCCCACAGTGAGCCACAGCTGCCCCCCCCCACTCCCCCGCAGGAGACCCTTCAACACTAACAGGTAGGTCTGGTTCAGTCTCCCAAGGGGTCACTGCTCCTTCTCCCTGGGGTCGGATGCACCCACTACTTTGTGTGTGCCCTCCAAGAGTGGAGTCTCTGTTTCTCCCAGTTCTGTCAAAGTCCTGCAATCAAATCCTGCTAGCCTTCAAAGTCTGATTTTCTGGGAATTTTTCCTCCCATTGCCAGACCTCCAGGTTGGGAAGCCTGATGTGGGGCTCAGAACCTTCACTCCAGTCGGTGGGCTTCTGTGGTATAATTGTTCTCCAGTTTGTGAGTCATCCACCCAGTGGTTATGGGATTTGATTTTATTGTGATTGCGCCCCTCCTACCATCTCATTGCAGCTTCTCGTTTGTCTTTGGATGTGGGGTATCTTTTTAGGTGTGTTCCAGTGTCTTCCTGTCGATGACTGTTCAGCAGTTAGTTGTGACTCTGATGCTCTCACAAGAGGGAGTGAGTGCACGTCCTTCTACTCTGCCACCTTAGACCAATCTCCCAGAAGTGGATTTATTTAGAGAGAAACATACTCCATAGACAGAATGTGGGCCATCTCTGAAGGCGAGAGTGGCACCAGGGTATGGGGTTGTCAGTTTTTATAGGGGTAGGTAATTTCATAGGCCAAAGAGTGAGAGGAGTATTCCAGCTATTTTGGGGAAGGGGTGGGGATTTCCAGGAATTGGGCCTCTGTCCACTTTCTGACCTTTATGGTCGGCCTTGGAACTATGATGGTGCCTGTGGATGTGTCATTTAGTTTGCTGATGTGTTACAATGAGTGTGTACTGAGGCTCAAGGTTTAGTGGAAGTTGACTCATCCATCATCTTGGACTTATTTGGTTCTAATCAGTTTATGTTGTGTCCTTGGGCTATGTCATTCTTTTAAAGGTTGTGCCCTGCCTCCTTCCCTCCTGTTTCAGAATCCTGATTCTATTGACTCACTGGTTTGGGCAAGGCACTTGATCCTTCACCTGTACAGTGATAAGAGGATCACTTACCTTTTTGGATTCCAGTTATGATTAAATGACATAAGTTAAAGGGCTCAATATTATATTTAGCATATATTCAGTACTCAGTGAATAATAGCTATTTTTATTCCCTCTGGAAAGGAAGCAGAGGAAATTTAAAAGGCAGAAAAAGAGGAAAAAATAGAAAAACAATGAAGACAAACAGGGAAACAAATAGCAAAGGAAAGGTAGGTGTTCAGGTGAAAGCTCCAGGGGAGTTTTCTGACTTGAAAGTGAACAATGCTGCAGACAGAGATTTGCCATTGATGCTGAAAACTTGGCCTCTGTGTACTGGTGCTGAATCAAATCTCAGAGACAGAGTTTTGGGTGAAGTAGAAAAGAATAGCTTTATTGCTTTGCCAGGCAAAGGGGGACACGGGTGGGCTCTGTGCCCTCAAAAACTGTGTGTCCCAATCCTGGAGGATTTGGTGAGGAGTTTTATAGCAGTGGTTCAAGGGTAGGGTTGCTGATAAGATTAGGGTGTGTGCAGGGCCTGCACTCCTTTAATCTGCCCTCAGGTGGTCTCCTAATCTTGATGAGCTTCTCTGGTTCCTTTAGTCTGGCCTCAGGTGTCTTCTCTGGAAGGAATAATGCTAACATCTTCCATTTGTTGGCGATTTTAGTTCTGTAAAGAACTCAAAGATATTGTTTTGTGTATCCCTTGAGGCAGAACCAGGACCCTGTCCCAAGGCTGCACTCTTGTTTCTTGTCTGATCCTCCCTTGTCACTGCATTCCCTCCCTTCCCTGATTAGCAACTGTTTGAATCTGCCCTTTGGAACTCATGGAAGGTCATGGAGGCTGGAATCTATTCCCTACAAGAAACACAGGACATGAAAAGCCTTATGTGCCGAGGAGCCCCAAAGGTTCCTGCTCAGTTTCACCATGAACAATCTCCTTCACAGAGAGCAGTATCTCGCACTGGTTTCCCAACCTACTTCATATCTGAAGCATACACTCTTGAGTAAGAAAACGTCAGGGAATGTAAAGAATGAAAGATATGAGTCAGCAAGCAATGGAAAATATGAAGCAAGAAGAAGAAAGGGAAGACATTAATCAAAAAGTGTAAAGAACATGAAGGACAATGAAAGAATAAAGGCAAAGTTAAATTCTTGGTAGTAATACAGACTAGCAGGCAAAGGACCACCAACTGCCTTTATTAATTTAAAAAACAAGCAGATCTTAGTCCTGTTAGCTTTGTAGTTTTGACCTTTAAGGTCTTTTTTTTTTAGGTTTATGAGTAGGCTGAATCATGACAAATGCCTAATTTAAAATTGACTTAGCTGCCAATCACCTCTCCTGTGAGAATCAGCTGCCAACTGAACTCTAAAACAAATAAAAATACTTGGATTAATCCATTCAGCAACAGAAAAACATAACTCTTTCTTTCTGGGATCTTGGAGACAAAGTAAATTAACTCTGTTAAGGAGAGAGAGCCATATAAAGGGAGCAACCTTATAAGGGAATGACTGGATTGGGGTCTCCACTGTCAAAGGCACAGAGGGGATTCAAGGTAACATTCCTTGATTGAAAACATGGTTCAAGCATTGGGCCAAGTAGGGTTTTTAGGGGTCATATGTCTTGGATACTATTCCACATCAAACATTTTATTTCTAGGACACAGTGACCGGAAAGGTTTCTCATTCCAACCAATGTAAAAAATAACATGGCGTACCCCTCCCCTAATCCCACGCTAGCAGCCCTCCTTGGAACAACTTACAAGATAAAACATCTTTGCAGCAAAATATTATTAAGTCTCTCCTTTTAGCCACTTCATTTTTTCTCACTTCAGTAAGATTCTTAACAGGAGTGCAAATGCCCTATTTATTAGGAAAGACCTTGACCCTACACAGAGCAAATACAAACAGCAAAGTTATTCTAACAAACTATGTAAGTTGATGTTCTCTTCAATCTGCTTTCTTTGTGCCTAATTGTTGGCGGGCCAGTAAAGCTTAGGGCCCATGGCATAGGAAGAAAGAAGTGTAGGAAGCCCATGAGTTTCATGCAATCTGGGAGGGATTTCTGGACAGGGAAACATGGATTCCTGGCTCCAAAGGACTTGAATCTCTGGCTGCTTTGGGAAAGTGTCCTGTTTGTGTTGGAGATGTCCCAGGGCAGGCTTTCATTACAGAAATTGAGAGATGTTGCCTTAGGGTTCAGTGCCTTTCCCAGGCTTGTTAAGTGCCATTCACTCGTTCCTTCATTCAGTAGGTATTTATAAAACACTCCTGACTCAGAGCTAGGAAAATGTGAGCCAAGGGCAGGCTGCATCCTAGGAGTTGTCCTAGGAAATGAAAAGGTCACTGACTCTGACCTTGTATAGGCACAATTGTGTTATGGAGGTTAATAACACAGATATTAATTGGAGTCAGGAAGTTCTGCGTCCCCGTCCCACATCCTCCATTTTCTAATATGACCTTGGGCACATTATTAACTTGTCTGGGTTTCCAGTGTGAATAATAGTAATTCTGATGTGAATAATTAGTAACAGTAGGGTTATTATGAGCTTTAAATAAGACAATGCTTTCCCTAGCACATTATAGCCTTACACACTGCCTGACACATTGTAACTGTTATTAATATTTGATAGTCTAATATCAAGGCATATCTCTTCCATTCATCAGATCCCTAAATTAAAATAAAGAAGCACAGCAATTATTGCTGGTTATAATTTCATCTATAATCAATATCTCCAGAGACCCTTCTGGGTGATGGAGTAGAGCCCAAGCCATCTTGGCCAAAATGTCTCAATCTTTGGGTGTCTGAAAATGGCTTATGTTCACTAAAAGTTCTTTTATTCTCACTGGATTGCCAAGTGCTTTGTGAATATAAACTGATCCCAAGAGAGACTGAGGCCTATTGTCTCCGAGAGGAGCCCTTTTTCTCCACACAGCCCATCCTGCCAAATCCAAGACCACTCCAGGTTCGCTGAGAGCTGAGCATTGCTGAACCTCAGAGTTGAAAGGAGTTTTGGAGGTCATCAATCTCAGGCCTGCTCCATTGCATGAGCCAAACCACAGAGCTAAGTAAGACACTTAGGTCAACTGATAATATTTCCTCTCAAAGTCTCATATTTTTTTTCAGGCTTTCAGATCCTTAGACTTTCATGGAATAGGCTAGTGATGTTGAAGCGCTACCTATGAGTTATCATTCAGTAAAGTGAAAAAACAATGGCTCCACTTGGGGGCTCCCCTGCTGTTGGAGATGGCTGAGCATCTCTGAACTGGCTGTGGGTTGGTGGGAAAGTGTCAAGAATCCCATTGCTTTTACCATTTATACGGTAGTAAAAGGTATGCATTTGCTTTGTGTGTACTCTTGGGAAATACATTTCTGCACATATGTTCATGCAAAGTGGTAGCAAACACAGCCACAAAAAGGTTCCAAGAAGGCGTGACCAGAAGACAAGGAGAGAAGCCTCCACATCATCTCCGAAGCTGAGATGTAGGAGGAGGTGAAGTACCTTTTCAAATAATAATAATATAATAGTAATAATAGTGATCATAACCAGCTACACCAAGAAGTAAAGGGTTAAGTGGTGTTGTTCATTGTCACATGATGCTGGGAAAGAGCTGAGCAGGAACCTTGGGGATGGGGAGGAGGCACATCTTGCCTGCACATGTGGCCTCTACCACAAACACTTCAAAGTGCCTCCTCAGACCGACATAACATTCTGACGCCGACTGTAAATGCCCTTGACACGCAGAGTGGAAAATATCAAACGCTCCACCAGTCCCCAAAATGCAGTGTCTCTGCACTGGGAAAGGCCTTAATGAGCCTGCAGTGAAGGGGGAGGTTGGGGGCCAGGACTCGGAGCCAGGGAGAGGGGAGGGGGTGTAACGGGTGGTTCTGATTTAAGGCTTGTACAGATGCACGCCGGCGTGTGCAACTCTGCTCAGACCGCTGTGAATCTAAATGCCCCAGGACCTTGCAGAACAGCCCCCAACATCAATTCCAGGCCTTGCTGAGTCAAGACCCTACTGAGACTATTTCCCCTTGCACATTCCAGAGCATATGACTCTTAAGTGGAAGAATTTTCCAGCCCACAGAGCTGTGATTTTTCTGCCAAAGAATCTTTGTGCCCTGTTTTCTCCCACACAGTTCCCTTCCATTCTCAGGGAGGACACCTTATCACGCTGTCCTCTCTCTGGTAAATTTTCATGATGAAGAAAGTCGGCTGCCTGAAAGGTCTCTCATCCTACCAAGGTGCACCTGCCTTTCTGTGAACAGAGGGTCTTTCCCTCTGTTGGTCTGTTGTTATCTGCTCCCAGTAAACCTGCTACAAAATAACTCAGGAGAATAGTCCAGACAATGTGGAGGAAGAGGGTGTGTCTCTCTTTAATATCCCATCTTTTCATCATTGGCCCCTTGGGCTGAGTTTGTTCATCCACTCATTCTTTAATTCATTCACTATTTTTGAAACACTGGAGCACATAAAATTTATAAAACACCCTACCCTTTGAAAATATCACTGTATAATAGGGGAAGGGAACATACAAAGAACCAATGACAAATGAGTGTGTACAGTGCTTTAATAGAGGTCTGTTACAAAGTGCCCAAGCACACAGGAGCGAAAGCAAAGAGGTCAGCTCTAGGCATATGGACCTTTCTTGAGGAGGCTGCATTTAAGCTGGACCTTGATGAATGCATGGGATTTTAGCAGGCAAAAGAAAGAGCCAGTGTAAAGAATTGGGAGAGAGCAAATCCTAGTGAATTTGGGGAAGGTGTTCAGTGTGGTTGGAACACAGGGTGTGGGGAGTGATGATGGTAGATGAGGCTGGGAAGGCACAACATTAAGGGCTCATGTGCCAGGCTGATGCACTCATTACAAAGTCTAAAGGATTTTAGGTCAAGCTCTGACTTAGAAGGGTAAATCTAGTGGAGTGAAAAATGAACTGGAAAGTGGAAAGGCTGGAGTCTTTCCTGTGTGTGTCATGCTCTGTTCATCTTAAGAGCTTCATTTGTTCATCAGAAAGGATATTTAATTTCTGTTTCTTCCCACATCTGTTATACTCGCTTGGTGCCGCTCCTCCCAACTCCTTAGAGGCTTAGCATCGAAAACCAGTGATCTCAAGGCATTTTTCTCCTGCCGCTGCTCTTGTCTCTCCAGATCGTGTGTTCTAGAAGCAAGAATTTCGGGAAGTAATCAAAACCACTGGTCCATTATAGAGCTACACCCCAGAGGAAATATGGAGGATGAAATCCAGTCCTCAAGAGAGAGCAAACACATTCTTATATAAACATGGAGCAAATGCGAAATTTTAGCCAGAAAAATACTCACTTAAAATACATTCTGTTACTAAGCTTATATCAAACAGGCCCAAAGGGACCCATCAGAAGTTTTCTTGCAAATTATATTTACATGGCTTTAGGTGGTGTTTGGGTGGTTAAAATTCTTCTAGTATAATAACATGGGAACATAAGATAAGTGAATAATAAAAAAGGTAACTGAATCTCATGCGTTAAGTCCTAAAGTTTTTACAGGTATAATCTTTATGGAATAAGGAGGAATTAACCCATGAATAGGAAGGGTTCTGGAATGATAGAGGCAGTGCTCAGTGGTTTCTCCAGCTTTAATTGTCACTGCTGGAGACAAGACCCCAGATTGCATGAATTGATTTCCCTGATGAAAACATCAGATTTTATGTATTTTGAAAATTGGTGGGAACTGCTGTAAAAATAATTATGTCTTGCTTCTCTCCTCACAGAAAGACTGTAGATGACCAATGTCATTGCTTTGTTTGGAATATTGGCTCTGAGGAAAAGTCTTTAGTTAAGATTCAGTGATTTATTACTGGAAACTTGTATAGCCTGGTCTAGATGTACTGACCACATTGAATATGCTCTTTTGATCTATCTCACCATCTGTATCATTTATACACTGCTCTACAAGGTATAGAACACAAGTTAGTGTGCTATGACTTTTATATGCATCATGTCATTTAAATCAATCTTACAACAACCCTGTGAGATAAGTTCTACTATTAGCCCTATTTTACACGTGTGGACACTGAAGGCTCAGAGGGATAAAGTTAACTTGGAGTTCCCAAGGAGCAGAAATGAGATTCTAATCCAGATCTGACTCACCATATTACATGGCACGCTGATATTTCTAAAGGACACTAAAGGCTGTTACCTGAGTATGGGGACAGGGAAAGGGACTAGATTGGGTTTAACTTAATCAAGTTGCCTGGGTGAGTGAGGGACAGACTCAGAGAGGTACCAAAATATTCATCTCCCTTCTTTTTGGTGTGGGCTCCACTTTTGACTCTCTTGGGTGCTAGAGGCAGTAAGGCACTGTTATCTGGAGTTGCGTCTGTAGAGCCAAAGAAAATCACCAACTCAGCAGGCTCAAGGTCTGAAAGCAATTATGCTGGGCCCAAAAAATAAGTGAGCAGCAGGTAAAACAGAATTTAATAATGTCTATTTAATTTCTAAATCCATTCCTTGCTTTTCCAAAATACTATATATATATATATATATATATATATATATATATATATATATATATATATATATATTCTGTGTTTTAGCAAGGGAGGTGTTTTACCAGGATTCTATTCCTCAAAGAAGCTGCTCCTGTCAGACAACTTCTCTGGGAGTTAGTCCCACAGGCAGGCTGTCCTTGAGCACTTAGCACTGGTCTCAGCTCTTACTTTAAATGGTCCAGGAGGGCACACGGAGCTCCCAAAGGGCCATTTTGCTCTCCACCACAGAGTCTAAGGAAGAACCTTCACTGCTGGTCTACTCTCTCACCTGCTGTTCCTGACATGAGCAGAGGAAAATTGAAATTGTAAACTTGGTTTTGGTGAGCATCTTTACATGGCAAGTAGATTTGAAAGGAACCCAAGCAAATGCCCTGCTTCCTCTAGGAAGAAATAATGCCCAGTGTGCAAGAAAAGAGTGAGGTGACAATTGATCTTGTTTCCCATATTGTTCCAACAGAGATTCTAATCCAACAGGTCCCTTGTAATGGCATGACATCGGTGTTTTAAGTTGGAATAGGAAATTGGGACAGGGACTTCCCTGGTGGTGCAGTGGTTAAGAATCTGCCTGCCAATGCAGGGGACACGGGTTCGAGCCCTGGTCCAGGAAGATCCCACATGCCTCAGGGCAACTAAGCCTGTGTGCCACAACTACTGAGCCTGCACTCTAGAGCCCACAAGCCACAACTACTGAGCCCGTGAGCCACAACTACTGAAGCCTGTGTGCCTAGAGCCTATGCTCCACAACAAGAGAAGCCACCGCAAAGAGAAGCCCGTGCCCCACAACGAAGAGTAGCCCCTGCTCACCGCAACTAGAGAAAGCCCGTGCACAGCAATGAAGACCCAGAGCAGCCAAAAATAAATTAATTAATAAAAAAAAAAATTGGAACATAAGAGGACATGATTATCTGGAGGTCCTCAAGACACCTCACCTTCCCCCTATGAATGTATTCCTTTGCCCATATGTCCTTGATTAGTGAGTGGTCCCATCATATACCCAGACACCTGTGTAGGAATCCCAGAT
This sequence comes from Balaenoptera borealis, assembly GCF_965194805.1. Classification (NCBI taxonomy): domain Eukaryota; kingdom Metazoa; phylum Chordata; class Mammalia; order Artiodactyla; family Balaenopteridae; genus Balaenoptera; species Balaenoptera borealis. The sequence goes on along the minus strand of NC_138860.1, from coordinate 60,046,619 downwards.
TCTTCATTCTATCTTATCTCCCAGTAAGTCTTTTTGTTTTCCTCCTGAATATCTCTTTTCTCTACCTTCTTCTTTTCACCACTGTCAACTGTCAAAGTCCTCTTTATTAATCTCGCCCCCCTGCCCATCCTCCACACTGCTGCCAGAATGATGCCATGACGCCCCCCATCATGTTTTCCTGAAGGTCCCATCTTCCTCTACTTGTCCACCACCTCCCTTTGCTCACTTCTGCCTCTGAGTCTTGCAGCAGTGTGTCTGCTTGGTGGAACTCAAATCACCTTGGAAACCATAGCTATAAGGAAGTCTGGAAAATATCTTCTTATTTTCCACTATTCCAACCTCTGAAGTACAGGAAGACACATGAGAAGGAGGCTGGAGTGGGTGTTGAGAGAACAAGTATGAAGTATTTGCCACTCTGCCAACTCAGCTTTACCTGTGGTTCTTTGTGTCAGAGCTGTCATTGTTCAGAATTGGAGACAAAGAGCAACGGGAATATATAGTGGAGTTTGTTTCATGCACGTGATGCTGAGGGAGAAAAATTTACAGGGTATAGGAAATAGAGGAAACAGAACAATCATTAGCATTTAGAGGACCTCAACAATAATAGCAAATACCAACTAGCTATAGTGGATCCAATAACTGAGTAATTTCAACAGCGTCCTAAGTGGTCTCCTATTACTACCCCTGTCTCCTTCAATCGCGTCTCTACACAATGATCAAAGTGACTTGATAAAACTTAAGGCACATCAAGGTGCTCGTCTGCTCAAAACTCCCCAGTGACATCCCTTCTCACTCCTTTCGCTCAGAGAAAAGCTGTAACCCCCCCATCTGTCACTCTGCCCCTTTGTTCTTCCGATGTGCTGGGTACACTCCACCTCAGCCCTTGCTCTGCTGCTCTCTTTGCCTGGAATACTCTTCCCCCAGGTACCTGTGGGACCTGTTCCCAAATGTCATCTTCTCAGTAAGTCCTTCGCTCGCTACCTTACCTCAAATTGCATCCCCCAGCTTCCCTCAACTTCCTATCGATCTTCCTCTTTATTTTCTCCTTAGCATTTGTTTCCAGTGGACCAAATTTATCTTGTTTAAATCGTCCCTCTCCATCCCCTCAAATGTAAGCTCAATATAGGTAGAGATTGTTATACCCCCTTTTCACTACTGTCTCCACAGAAACCAGCACAGTGCCTGGTGCATGATAGGTGCTTCATGAATATTTATTGAATCAAAGAATAAATGAACAAGCTGGTTAAATGAAAGAACTTTTGGATGGATGAAAAAATAAAAAAGCTTTTCCCATAGAGAGATGAAATGTAAAAGGGATTTCTAAGGAGGCATAAAGGGAATTTTCTAAAACCCTTTTCCTTCTGGGGTATCACTGGGGGCAAGACTGTGGAGGTGCTTTCTGCCAGCCATCTACTAGAGAACCCTTGGGGCTGACAGAGCTCTGGTGGGGAAGGAACACTATCCTGGAGCCAGGAGAGCAGGCTCTAGCTAGATAAGTTTGGGGAAGCCCTTTCTGCTCACCTGGGCCCTGATTTTACTGGTGGAGAAACTTAGGCTGCTATGGGCTCTGACTTTCTTCCATGGTGGATTGCACTGAAAGAACAATTCATTGATAAGTGATTTAAACTCTGTGGGTGTATCTCCAAAGACTCAAGAGCTACATTTTTAGCCTATGATTTTCCTCCAGAAATGCTTGTGGCAGCAGAAATTTCTCCACTCCACCCCATGGAGCGGGGCTGTGTCCACTGGGCTGTGGGCTGTTAACGGTCAAAGCTCATGAGGATGTCTGTGGCCTGCCTCTTTAGGACACCGTGTTCCATTTGCTGCAGCAATCTTGTGGTCCAATTTTTATTTCTACTTTAAATACACAAGCTTTCTCTACACATTTCACGTGAGTATCTTGAGGGAATCCAGGGACATTTTTCTTTAACCTGCCTGAAATTTGTTTTGGCAGAAGTTCTGAAGGCTGAAGTCTTGAGAGATTTGGGTTTTGTTAAATTATAGACATAATTTCAGTGAGGTTAAATAGCTCAGGCAAAAATTGGAGTGCCCTCCCATCATTTCTGCCCGTGAAACTCTACCCATCCTGCAAGGCCTGACTCTAGTGCTGTCTCATCCAGAGAGCTTTCCCAGGTCATCAGAGCTAGAAGGGCATTCTCTTCTCCCCGAGGCTGTGTGCTAACAGAGCATGTAAAGGGAAGCCGGACAGATAAGGGTTTGAATCCCAGATCTTGCTAGTGGGTAACCTTGACCAAGTTTCCCAATTTCTCTAAGACTCAGATTTCTCAATTGTAAATGGTGATAGTGAAAATAGTAGTAGGTAACATTTATTGAGTGCGTACTGTCAAGCACTATGTTAGATATTTTACATCATCTATTTTACTCAATCCTCTTAAGAACCCTGTGGGACAAGACATTTTATTATGTCTTCTCTATATATGAGGAAACTGAAGGTAAGAATGAAATGATAATATCTCACTGAGTGATGGAGATTAAATTTAAAAAATATGGATCATGGCATTAATTAAGCACTTAATAAATGTAAGTTCCTTCTCCATTGTATTCATTAAACCAGCTTGGGTATGTCATTCTCACAACACTTACCCTGTGTTGCCTTATATTATGACTCTGTAGAAGTAGTGAGATGTACAGGATGGGAAGTAAGAGCCTGGGCTCTAACCCTTGGACATGTTACTTAATTTTTGTGAACGTTGATCTCCTCAACTATAAAATAGGAGGAATGCTACTGTGAAGGTTCATTGAACTGATATATAATCTAAAATAATGCCTGGCACATAATAGCTATTACTATTATTATTTATCAAGAATGTTAAAATCTATATTCCTCTTCAGTTTGAAGTTACCTGAGGAATAAAACAGGTCTTTTCCATTGTTGTACCCCTTTGTGACCCCATCCTGTGTCTTGTATGTTATGAAATTACTTCTCAAAGTGCACACAAAGTGGCACCTGAATTAGAATGTCCTGAAAGCTTGATAAAAGGAAGATTCCTGGGCATCTCCCCAAACTCAATGGATTATGATCTGTGGCAGTGACCCAGGATTTTGCATTTTACCAATCTCCTCAGTTAAGTTCTATGGACCCTGATGTTTGAGGACCACTCTACTCAGGGCACCAAATATCTATGAGTGAAATAAACAAGTGGATGGATGATCAAAGCAATTTTTTTATTCCCATGTGACACAGCTTGCATTATCTTAGTTCCCCGACTAGGGACTGAACCCCGGAGCCACAGCCGTGAAAGCGCCGAGTCTTAACCACTGGACCGCCAGAAAAGTCCCCAAAGCAATTTGTTTAAGTATGCATTTTTCAAAAGTAATGGAAAGAAAAACTACCAATAGTGCTAATAATTTTGGGTTAAAAAGATTCTGGTCTTGCTCTTCAGCATACAGTTTTGGATCCCACTTACTCATTTGGCTTATTCTTGCCCCAAATGCTCCTTCAGTCCATTTCCTTGGGGAGGTGGAGTAGTTATCTATTGAGGCACAGGTCTTCAATAGACTCTGAAAGTTTCCTAAGAACTGTGAGTGTCCAGCTGATTCCTCAGCAACATAGACTTACCCACACTCTGGGTGCCTGCCTGTAAGTATCATCCTAAAGCTCTATCGAGATGAATTATATTAATGGACTCTATAAGAAAACAAACACCTCCAAACTTTCAGAACTTTTAATTGGGATAAAAGTCTTTTCAGCCTCAACATTTTAGCAAAGAAATTGAAATCTTGAGTTACATGAATCATATGAATCATATACATAGACATTTTGGATTTATTTTTTATCCCAAGTTTCTTTTTTAAGGACATTTCTTAAAGCACTGCTAAACAAAAGATTATTTTTCTATAAAGACTTGTCACACCAGCATCTCAGTAGAAATGCCGCCCCTTTAGAAATAAAAAGGAGGGAAGACAGAAAGTGATGTGGTCAGCAGAGTAATAAATTAAATTCACCTGGTAGAGTTTGTTCTTCAGGTCTGAAACATGTAAAAGAACACATTTCTAGTGAATGAAAAAAAAAAAAATTCCACAGAAAGAAAGACCAGTTCTGAAACATGAAAAGAGAGGTTACTGCTCCCAAACCCTGACTCCAGCGTAAATGGCAGGCTCGGGTTAAGAGTCATAATTCCTGGGTAATTTCCATACCAAATGTGCAAAATTTTACAAGCCAAAACAAAAGCTCTCAAGCCAAACAAAGCCCAAGCTAATTTAATTTCTCCCACAGAAAAGAAAGATGATAACAACCTAGAATTGAATACTTTTGTCATTAAAAGTTGCTATATTTTAAATTTTTCATTGATTTGGGTAGTGAAAAACTACACACTAATATATCTTCTTCCAGGAGGTAGTAACTGCAATATGCTAAAGAGCTCAAAGTCAAAAGTTCTATAGGGTTTGTGTAGCATCTGCACTAGCATATTTCTTACCCAGTAAAGCCTCAATTTCTTCATCTGCAAAACTAGAAACAGACCTGTGCTTTTTTCAAAGGGTGGTTGTGAGGATTATATGTTAAAATGTCTATAAAGCTCTTAGCACAGTTCACTGCACACTGTAAGACCTTAGTAAATGCTAGTTGTTATAATTATACAAGCTTCAGCCTGGAGACAAAGATTTCTACCTTTATTGGAATGAATAACTGATGCTCATGACCTCAATAATAATGAGATATTATGTTGTGTAGCCCTGGCAGAGGAACTAAAGCAAAAGTGGAGACTAAATAACGTGGAAGAAAAGCCAATTACTTGAGCAGCAGGGGGTGATTGATGTACACTAGTTGGATATATCTTAAAGGAGATGGTACTTCTAGACATGCCTCATGTCACCAAGAAGCTCCATGCCAAGAGTAAATTATTGTCATGTATTTAGGCAATAATGCCAAATGCAACACCAGATTTATCTGAGTTCTAGTTTTAGGAAAAATAGCCATCTGTTAACTCCTTTTTCTCTGAGGAATACAAAACACTTCGTATGAATTTTTACATTTTCAAAGATTATATTGTGTTAGTGAGGGAGTGGGGAATATTAATTTCTATTTTCTGTTGGGTAGAAGCAGGCCCAAGAAGATAAAACTGCTTTCATAAAATCACATAACTGAAACAGAACCTCAGTCTCTTAATAACTAAATTTCAAACTCAATCCAGTAAAGCTCACTGCATTTCACATGGGCTTCACGTGCACAGTATCTCTGCTTCTTTTTGGTTTCATTTTCAAGAGTAATAATTCATAAATTTCAACCAGTTCCATGGTTTTTCCCATCACTGGCTCTCTGGACATGTTCAGGGTGTTTGTCTTTTTGGCTTCAACGTAAATGCTATGCAGGTGTGAGCCCCGTGCTGGGCAGAATTGGAAAGCAGTGCAGTCATGAAGGCTCTGGAGAACCACACCTTTGGTTTTTCATTACAAGTGAACCAAGCTGGGATCAAATCTGAGATCTGAGGGAGAAGGGCCTGAATCACTGGACGTGGCCTCAGCGTCCAAGCAGGATGTATCAGGTGTGGTTGGGGGAAACTTGAGGACCAGAGAGATGGCTGTCCTGAAAGGAGCCCCAGTCCATGGGGGACCTTTTATGCCTGGCAAATGGGTGTGGGGATTTGAGATAATGATCAGTCAGGATGAGAGAGCTGAGCTAGAAGAATCTTCTAGAAGCTGAGAGGTCATTAACACAATGCCTATAGTGTTAAAACAAACAAACAAAAAATAGAATCCATAAAGAAATGATAGCCCTATAACACACAGGCAGAAAGTAAATGAAATAAGAGAAAACAACTTTTTGGTTCCAGCTTTAGACGTCAGTTACTTTTCTCAGAAATAACAAATGTGTATTTCTTGAAAAACATACCTTAGGGAAAGAATCAGAAATGCAGGAAAGATTTCTGTTGGAAGATGTTCATCATTGTGTTATTCATGTTAGTAAAATAATGGAATAAAATGTAACACTCAACAATAGGAAAATTTTAAATAATTTGAATATTTTATTGATACAATAAATATTGATACAACGAAATAAATATTTATTGATACAATAAATAATGATACAGTGAAATAGTAGACGTCCATTAAATAACAAGTTTCCAAAGAATGTTTTATCACAATATTATATTTAAGTGAAAAAGTAAGACATAAAACTGTGCATACAATGTGGTTTTGATTATGTAAAAGAAACACAAAGACACACACACACACAGATTGGAAGTAAATACACCATAAAGGAAACAATGATACTCTATCTCTGGGTGATGAACTTGTTGGAGATTTTATATTCTTCTTTGTTTAAATTTTTAAAAGACTTAAAAATACAACTCACATATCTTTTCAATAATCTGAAGAAATATTATCTGAAGAAAGATGATGTGACAAACCCACATAGAAAAATGGTCAATGTGCCTGGCAACCAATTTTTTCTACTAAAACGACTTGTGCATTCTAAACCTGGAGGAAAACAATTTCAAATTAATCTTCTGCAACACCACTCCCGTGGCTACCTTGATTCAAACTTTCAGAAATTCACAAAGACCACGCCACTCAGCTGGCCTCAGGAATGCAGATGTCTGAGTCATTTCCCTTTGGCCATGTGGGGAACATCATCCCCATATATCCAGATCTGTAAGCAGGCCAAGTCCTGTCATTTTCTGTGGGCAAAGGGAGGGAAGGAGCTACGTGATGGCATGCACAGAATCACGTATCATCTCTTGTGCCATTACGTCTTACCAGCTTTCTGAAGGCACAATCGTTTCAATGCTCTGTTCATTTTTTCCTCTCAAGAATGTGGCCAAAATTTGATGTGTGTAGAAGATGTCTATTTAGCCTCCCTTCCTCAGCATTCTCCCCAGTCATTCAAATATGTGGTAGGAAAAGAAAACTGATTTGCATTACAACTTTTTATTCTCTGCATTGAATTCTCTCTAGTTATTGTTTATTTGGCTTTGAAATGTTCTCCTTTTGAGAAATGAGCATTTGCATACACTGCAGATAGGACTATAAATTGGTATAATATTTTGGGGGAGATCTCTTAATCATAAACAAACACATATAGATGTGTACATATAACTTTACCTATACATATTAAGAGTCTTGAAAGTATCTTTAAAGTACACTTTCACACCAAAATGCCACTTATAATCAGTCAAAAGAAGATAGTTTAAAATTTCTTCCCATTTTGATACTATTGTTCTCACATGAAATTTGATTTAAATAACAACAGTGAACATCATGTGTCATTGGCAACTTTTGGATAAAACTACGAAGCTCTGAGAAAGGTAAAAAGAAACCAGCATCTGTTGAGAATTTTCTGTGTGCCAGACATTTTCCCAAGCTTATCTTACTTAATTCTCAAGCTGAGGTAGATGATGGACAGCTTCTCTTTAATCCCTCTTGTCCTGTAAGCCCTTTGCACTGGAATATAATTCTTCTGGAACATTTTCTCACAAGGTTCTCATACAAAGTGATTGATACCATCCTGTTTTCTTCAAAACCTTGATGATCAACTGATTGCTGAGGTTGGGACTGGAAACTATCTTATGATGGTGGGATAGGGGTCTTTGAAGGCATCTCAAGCAACACCACAGTGAAGAAGCACAAAGACTTCCGGAATGGAAATAGTTCATGGGACCAAGAATCAATGTGTAAGATATAACTTTCATTCAACCTAGCCTCAGCAAGGTGTAAACAGATATTTCCACAAAGAACCAGAAGCTCTCTTAAGGGACTTGTGTCCATTATCCTTCATTTTGAATCTAATCATTGTACCATATTACTTGAGAAAATGCACCAAATTACAAAAAAATATAACTTTTCCTCTAATGGGTTAAATTACCAGAAAGTTTATGAAATGGAAGAAATGAACATTAATTCCACCTTCTCTAAGTTTAGGAAATTTAATCTTTTTGAACTGATTTGATAGTTTGGTTTTGGCTTTTAAGGTCCTTTGCTCTTTTTCTAATCTAGTATTTATAAGGAAAGAAAGACTTGATTTTTATAAATTCCTTCCTCCATTAATTAAAAATACCCTGAGTCTTCCCAGGAGTTGAAGTAAAAAATAAGGTTTCATATAGACGTCTTTCTTCTAATGACCACAGAAGGGGAGTTTAACATTTAGGAAACATGTACCTTATTTTCTCTGGAGTGTTATTTATTAGGAATGCATCATTAGTCACTTCATGGAGAATGCTTCCAAGACAGTGTGGCCGGATAATATCTTAACTGCAGTTTGATGCGAATGAAAAAACCCCTTACAATTATAGGGCAGAAAAATAATGCAAGCTTCATTTAGGCAAAGCTTTTTGGCCTAGACAACTTTTAGAACTGAGTGACCCAGGGAAGGTCTGGAACTTAAGTGAACATGAGAACTGTTATTATAATTGTCACCTGGGTTTGGTACCTAAAAGCTGCAAGAAAAGAACACAATTACAGATCACAATAGGACAAGATAGATTCCCTCTATATATTGCTCTTCACCCAACACTTTTATCATTACCAAGATGAGTATATAAATCACTCCCTGATCATTCTTCATATGTTCCCCAGATTGTAGTTCATTTTCCTGAGCCTCAACTTATTGTACTTTGCTGGACCGTAAGACCAGAATGTGATATTGAAACCAGGCCCATATTCTTCAGAGCTCTACTATTTATATTACTCAACCTCCGTGGTCGTGCTGAGTGCCAAATCTATAGAATTCTTCCACCCCCATCAAAAGCTTCCTGGATTTTTAAGCAAGATGATACCCTTTATTACTTCTTAGTGGCTCATGTACAATTTAGGGAAACCCTCAAGAAGTCCATTCACCTTGCCTAGTTCTGGTTACTTCAGAATCCATACCGTATGACACACATAGTGGCTCTGTGACAGAAAGATCCTGAAGCTGTGTGGGACCAGGTACATATGTTGTCCTGACAGCTGAAGGGTGCTTTTAACTCTTAGGGAAAGTGCTATGATTGTGGCCGAGTATACACAGATCATTAGCTTTTTTTTCCTCCTAGGTAAAAAATAATCACTAACTGTGATCTTTCCCTGGAGTTTAACTTGAATGACAGGCAGAAAGAACACTGCTAAGAACAAAAGCACTTCTAGGCCTGGAGAAGGGAATGGTGGAGAAAAGAGGTAGCCTTTTTAAAAGTCTCTTGAGTTGTAAGTGGAGGCACAGAGGAAGCCAGAATCAAAGAGATTCTTTCATAAAACTGGTAATAATTATTATTGGTTATAATTTAAATACTTGATTGCACCAATGTATTCAAAGAAAGCTGTGGTTTGGTCGTGTCTCCAGAAATTACAGAATATAAAACAAAGTTGGAAAGTTGCAAATGGACCTGATTTTGTAAAAGGAAGCAAGAGCATTTGAAATTTAAATAGCAGTCATGGAAATTATTTTGCAAAATAATTTATTAGGGGAAGCAGAAAGAAATCTGAATGAAAAAGAATAAGATATCACATGCGTTTTTTACAAAACAACATAAAAGGGAGCTTTAAGGATGCCTTCCAAGATGTAGTAATAAGAATCGGTAATATAATGCAGGGATAGGGCCTAATGGGTGGAAGCAGGAAAATAAGTAAACAGTTACGCATTAGAATAGATTTCATCTTAGGGGTGAGGAGCCAAGTGACAGCTTTTGCAGCAAGGCCACCATATTCTTGACATTCCTTGTCTCCATCAAGAAACCATGACCATTTGGCAGAAGATTCCAGCAAGGTCTTGGTCCTTCTATGGCCTTTATGTTTGGCAAGAAGTTCTGAAAAGTACTTCCTGCCAAACCTTACACCCTTTACATCCTGAACTTTCTGGGAATTCCAGCCCTCCTTGGAGGAATGAGATGTTGATTTTCATCCTTCCCTGCCAGGTCCAGAGAAGTTTAGCACTGCCAAGGGCTGGTGTCAACTGTACAATCTTGATATAACATGCAAAGATCAAATATAGATCATTAAGTTTGAAGTTGCTAATGATCACTGGTTCATTAACAAGTCAACAGAAATATTGACCAAGCATCCCCAATGTGTAAGGCATAATATCAGAGCTATATAAATGATTTTAAGATATAGTCGCAATCAAGAAATCTACAATCTCATTGTAGAACAGACATTAGACATTAGCTCTTAGTAGGTATTGTTAGCTTTTCATGGAAATAAACATGAATGGCATGGTCAACAAGAACCATCAAGTTCAGGTAAAGTGACAGATCCTCAGGGACTAGAGGGGCTCCCATACCTTCAGGAAATAAGGGGACCTGAGGAAGGAGGAGAGCAAACAAACATACATTCTTGATAACCTTTTATGGGTCAAGCTCCACATTTATTCTTTCATTTAATCCTCTCACCAAGTATCCAAGGTAGATTTTATTCTTATTTTTATAGATGAGAGCACAGAAGCCTAAAGATGCTTAGAAACTTGCCAAGGTTACAAAACGAATAGACAGCAGAGTCAGAATTTGACCCACGTCTGACTGAGTTCACCATCTTATACTCCTAACTTCATTATGAAGGATGGCTGAAGTTGATAGACTAAGAAACAGCCACAGAGCAACTTCCACACAGTTTGGCACGTACTTTCTCAATATGCACCTGCATAGATAGTTAAAATTAGTTCAACGGTTAATGGCTCTCTTAGTGAAGTGGTGGAGAGAGAAATAGGATAGCCTAACACATAAGAGGTAAGTGCTACAATTGGGTTTTTAGCTAAATGTTGTCTGGTTTTGTGCTCTCCCAGAAGCAGACCCAGAGATAAGGATTCAAATGCAAATATTCAATAGTATAAAAAGGCAAGCAGGAAATATTCATAGAAAAGTGGGGGGACAAGACAGGAAAGAGCATGTAAAGGGTGACGTAGTAAGCCAGTTACCGCCATGGATGACTGGAACATAATCCTGTAGGGGATCTCTGGAAAACAGTGGAGAACACAAACCTCAGAAGCACACATGCAAGAAGTCATAGAGCTGGAGGATTTATACCCTAGTTCCAACCAGTCATTGGTTAAGAGCAGAGCGATGGTGGAGTTGGGGTAGTTAATTCCCTGGTACTTCTTTTTTTTTTTTTTTTTAATTTTATTATTTATTTTTGGCTGTGTTGGGTCTTCGTTTCTATGCGAGGGCTTTCTCTAGTTGCGGCGAGCGGGGGCCACTCTTCATCGCGGTGCGCAAGCCTCTCACTATCGCGGCCTCGCCTGTTGCGGAGCACAGGCTCCAGACGCGCAGGCTCAGTAGTTGTGGCTCACGGGCCCAGTCGCTCCACGGCATGTGGGATCCTCCCAGACCAGGGCTCGAACCCGTGTCCCCTGCATTGGCAGGCGGATTCTCAACCACTGCGCCACCAGGGAAGCCCCCCTGGTACTTCTTGTCTGCCAGGAGCACAGGCAGAGTCCCATCTGAGGCTTGGAGGAAAGCCCCAGAAGGTCATGCAGACACAATTGAGGCTGGCTGTCTTGAGTGACACAGGTAAGACTCAAGGGTTATGGGCAGGGCACTGGCAGCACCTATAAACACCAGTATCTTTGGTGCAGATTTTGTAATATTCTCTATTACTCCAGCCCTTTTGATGTGTAGGATTATGTAGGCCATTGTCTCTCAAACTTCAAAGTGCATAGGAAGCTCTTGGGAAGCTTGTTAACAAAGCAGATTCTGGGACCTCATCCATTGAGAGTCACCTGTAGTTCAGGGATGGAGTCTAGGAATTTATGTCATTAATAAGTATCCCAGGTGATTCTGACTCACATGGTCCATGGGTCACACACTGAGACACAATGCCTGGAATCTCCATGTATTACATGGAAAACAGATGAACAGGGGAAGGCCATGTGATAAAGTGAAAAGAAGATGGTATTTGGATCAAGATATCCTTGGATATAAATGCTGGCTCCATTACTTAGTGACCTAAGAAAAATTACATAATCTCTTTGTTTCATTTTTTTTTTTAATCTATAAAATGGAGAGAAAAGCATACACTTGGACTGTTTTCTATGAGCGTTAAATAAGATAACTGGTAGAAGAGTCCAGAGAACTATGTGTCATGTGGTAAACATCAGTGTTAATTCTTTTATTTTTTTTCTCAGAAGATTGAAATCTGTTGACAAAGTGATACCAATGGCATTTGACAGTTAATGCTGTTTGACAAATTATACCTGACTAGAAGAAAACTCGATGACAAAATAATGCAGGCCTTAGCTCTAAAATTTCCCCCCAATTTCTCAGTGCACCTACAAATTATTTTTTACCTTCCACTTACAACTGCATTACATAATGATTACCCTGGGGCTATAAATAGAAGTGTCCAAGTTCCAAGAGACAGATCAGGTTAATTTGGCTCCAGATCTGGCTCAAGGACCTGGACTGCAGACTCTCACTCTTAGACACTGACTTTCCATACTGAGCAACTTTGGTTTATTGGCTCTTTGTGTTTCTAGGGAAGATATTTTCAAGTATACACTGAGAAGAGAAGGAAAGGTGCCAAGAAAAAGATTAGAGATAAAACTGACTATAATTTTGAATAGATTGTACTTATTTATTGTTATTATCACATCAAACTGATTGACAATCAGAATGAATTTGGGATTATAATGGTATTACCACGTTATAGACCTCAAGAGATGAATATTAGAGCAAAAAGCAATGTGCTTTGTACTTAATAGATACTCAAGTGTTCACTGAATTTAATGACATCATTCAGGACACATAATCGCCTTCATGCTTCTCCAAGATCTCTAGATAGTTCACTCCCTCTGCCTCATCTTTACCTTGGTCACCTAGTTTGGCTTAAATATTAACCGAATCTCTCTTACCTTAATTTAGAGTAAGTGACTTCTACTTGGTCCTCAGGAATTTAGAGGAAAATGTATCAAAGAGCAAAGCTTTGTTAGCTACTCCCAAGATTGGCTGACTTAATCTCATAACCAAAACATGGGTAGGACAATAGTGAAGATTTTAGAAGAAAAATCTTTTTCTATAAATGTTGATCTCATTTAGTCCTGATGTGGATCACAGGGGCCACGTACCATAGAGTATGATGCTGCCCTCAAGCATGATGCCAGAGCACCTGTTTCTTTAAGCTTAGGTACACGAGCTATGCAGTCACCCTCTTAACATCACCAGAGAGATAAACACTGCTGGACATGAAGCCTGCAGCACAAGCCACGTGGGAACCCCACTCGAGTGCACCTCCCAAAGCAGTCACTTCCCCATGCTTATGAAACCTCATACAAGCCTCTGTGTCCCTGTCCTTTCAAGTGAAAGCCTTTTGCTTTAGTCTCCCAGGCCTTCCCTGACCCACAAAAGGCTGGCTTAAGAGTTAATGATTAGGAAGTGAAGATTTAGAAACAAAGAATAGCCTTCGGGACGGGAAACTGGTAACCATTTAGACTATAAACCAACCACGTTCTCTGACACACATTCCTAAATTGTTTGCACAGGAAGCAGACCCCACCAGATAAAAACTGCTGACCTCAAGCGCAGAGACCCCAGACCAGCTGAAACCAGAAGACTGGTGATACTCAAAACTTCACCTCGATGCCAACCAATTCAAGAACTGTGTGCGAGCTGCTCACACACCCTGCAGCCCCATCCCTCACGTTGCCTTTAACAGTCCTTTGCTTGCACCGAGATGTCAAGATGGTTTCTAAGGACACTAGTCCACCGTCTTCTTGGTTAGCGTGCTTTCTCAAATAAAGTCACTTTCTTTGCCTCAACACCTTGCCACTTGACCTATTGGCCTGTTGTGCAGCAAGTAGCCGAACCTGACTTTGGTAACACTCCCACAGGAAAACCAGTGTGGTCTGGTGGTATAAGGATGGGCTTGAGGGCTGATGCACCTCATTCTGGTCCAGGTTGTGCCTGATTCTTCTTGCTTAGGGACCTGGATCAAGTCACATCTCTACACTCTCATTTTCTCTAATGTACAATTATGGAGTTTGAATAAATGATCACTAAACTCTCCTTCATCCCTGGAGATGATTCTTCTAAGGAGAATACATCAGGATAACCAATGATAGATACATCTGATTCTCATTACCTGCAGCCATTATGTCCTCTAAGTAGCCAAGAACACTGAATTAGCAAACACTGAACCATGCTCTTAGGGGAAATACAGAGTTAGGTTCCTGCAAGCCTCAGAGCACAACATTTTCATCAACTGATCAATACATAACCTTGTTTTATGTGTGTGTCTATTTAAAGACTACTTATTTAATATATATTGTTAATTTATTAACGTTGAACTCATGGCCAACAGCACTATAAACTTGTGCCTGAATAAAACTTATCTAACGTTTATTTTCTCCATAAGGTACATTACAGCCTTCTTGCGCTTGGGAACACAGCATTTCAGCACTCTGCTTGGGGACCATTTCAAACAGATGAATTCACCAACAAAAAGTACAAAATGCTAAAAACTCGGCATTAAATAAACTGTGGAAGGGACACATTTACAGTCTGAGAGTTGAAACAAGAAGGCAGAGCATCGCCTTGCCCAGCCTCAGCTGGGAACGTGTGCATCAGGCTATTCAAATTTTTTGACACTCAGCGCACAGCCAAGAATGACTATGAAAGGACCACAAATATTTATTTGGAAGTTACAAATAAATTTTAGTGAGTAGGCAAATCTGTAAATATGGAACCCATGAATAATGAGAATCAACTGTACCAATGTAAAATAAAAATAAATTATTGTGTTACTTTAAAGTCTCTTGCTTCTAAAAACAGCAGACTTTCTTCCAAATCTTGACTTCAAGCTGTGTAGTAATCTCCTAAATTCCCCTACACGTTCGTTAAAATTACAACTCCATCTCATAGATGGTGACATGCAGAGATGAAGCAGCTTCCTGAATGTCCCCAGGCAATGCAACAACCAAGCCAGGATAACTCAGGAGTGTGAAACTAAGCCTGTGGTCGGCCCACTGGACTGTCCTGTTCCTGCTCAATTACTCACAGAAAAGATGTTCTCCCTTCTGGACCTGTTAGTTAAGTCCTGTGCTTAGGCTCCGTGGTGGAAGTCTGCAAATTGTTCTGGGACACACATTTTGGAATTGCAGCAAGTGATTATAATTTTGTCCTCTAAGAGTGTTATCTAAGGATTAACTGGCTGTTCTTTTACCACACTTTCTTTCTTTTTTTTGTCTCAGAGATGGAATAGCTGACATTTTACCCCCACCCCCTGTATACAGGCAAGTTTTAATGCCATAGCCTCAATTAGGACGTTCCCGTCTGGGCTACTATAATGCATGTACTTGAGAACCATATGGGGCTAATCACTGTTCCTTTTCTGTAGGGCAAGAAACACTTTCTATTCCTTTTTAAAATTTCCCTCTCTTCCCCAGGATGTCTGTAGCAGTGCCTGGGGCATAGAGCACACTGTAAACACGTTGATGAAATTGAATTCTCTTCCACCATGAAAATTTTCCCAACATTTCCAGTTGGGGAAGTGTAGTTGGAGTGGAACAATGGAGAAACATGTCCAAAAGAATTTACATAACTTGTCTAAAGTCACTAAGCTAGTAAATGCAGAACTATGATTGAAACTTAGAGCCTGTTTTTTTGTTTTTTTTTAAACCAGGACCTATGGCTTAGTTTATTTGTAGTGGTAATGCCTTATTTTTCACCAGGTGTAGTTTCAAATGAATTGGTAATTCCAGTTTACAAAAAAAAATTCTATTCTACTGCTTATTGCCTAGGGCTTCACAGGTAGACAAAAAGAATTGTGAAGATAATAAGGATTGGGAAGTATTCAGGTTAAAAAGAACTGTCATTTACCAGTTGCTCTATGAGATTTACATCAAAGTTCTCTATCAAGAAACAAGAATGTAGCCATTCAGTGGGAGAACCATTCTATGATGTTTATCTTTCAAGAAAATGAAAATTAATGAAAGTAATTATATCACAAATTGAGTGCAAACAGTATCAGACAACTCTAAACAGTACACAAAATGGCTTTTATTTCACATCCACTCATCTTTCAAGTAATTACACAGCTTCTATATTATCACACAAGAAGACAAGTAACTGGCATTCTCTTCTCTCCATTATTAGATGTTGGACATTGTTGGTCTGCCTGGAACTGAGGAGATAATACAAACTTCATTATATAGATGATGTTCAGAAAGCTTAATATTTCCAAAAGATTCTTCTGTATCAGTTATGTGTCAAGCATTGCGACTAACAGTCAACTCTAGATTTGATGACATTTTAAGATCCTTTCCTTTCAATCAAAAGTCTATTCTTTTCTGCGGCTACTCTAAGGACGACTAGATTCTCCCAGTATATCTAAACCCATTAAAAGTCTTTGGAAGAATATGTAAACTGATGAAAGAGATTTTTTTTCCTTCTTTTGACATCTGCTGAAACTATTCCAACATTCTCAGGGCTGAGATTTTTTCCCTTTAAGATCTACTTATAACAGTACATTGATCAAGACACATGAAACCTTTAGAAGAGGCCTTAGAGTTCACCTTGTTCAACTGCAGTCCTCTCTGTAATATCCGTGCTCAGATTTAGCACTTCCAGTGATGAGGATTTCTCTACTGTCAGTACCGTTTTGAGAAACTCTTCCTGGTATTTATTTAAAATCCATCTTCCAGTGACCTCTACCCACAAGTCATAATTCTTTCTCCTTGAACCAGAAAGAGTAAGTCCAGGTAGTTTTGAAATGACTCTATGGTGTGATCATGAGCCCAGAACAATACTAGTTTATGTGTATTGCCCTGGTTTCCCTTCTGGTTTAGTATCTGATCCAGACTTTTCATTGTACAATAAAATTTTACTGTAATAATTGCTTTAGAATAAGCTTTAAACAGTTGGGCAGGTCTCTCCTTTGTTCCTCTAGCTTCTACCATGGTCTTGTCCAGTAGTGGGTGAGATATACTTGTAGGG
Source organism: Balaenoptera borealis (assembly GCF_965194805.1). Classification (NCBI taxonomy): domain Eukaryota; kingdom Metazoa; phylum Chordata; class Mammalia; order Artiodactyla; family Balaenopteridae; genus Balaenoptera; species Balaenoptera borealis. The sequence continues at coordinate 60,029,769 of NC_138860.1, read as the reverse complement.
CACATGGTTCTTATTCTCATATGTGGGCTAAATCTGAAAGATGCCCTAGAATGTTCTAAAACAGTTTTCTGATAAAATGAAGTGTACTTAGATGTGAATTGCTAGGTACAGCTGACCCCTTTCAGTCTCTGATAGTTCTAGGTGTATTCAACACTCTACCACTGCTGGCCACCTGGTGTAGCAATCAGTTGTACTGTGACCAGTTGCAAGGGCTGCAAAATACAGGAAGCCACCAAGTCACAGTCAGCAAGGTGAATGAGAATAAGAAATGTGGCAAATTATAGTTTAGGTACATGTGAAACAAGTGGAGGAAATAAAAACAGGGCAGTCCTGTCTGTGAAGCAGGAAGAGAACAGTTTAAACAGTTGGGTACTGTTGTTTTGTCAGTTATCGTACAGTGTAAAATCGACAACTATTTATTTTATTATTTGACAATGCTTTTTTATTCTGCAATAAACACTTTTAGCATCAATAAGTTTAAAAAGGAAGTATAGGTTTAGTTGAAAAAGAGGAAGTGAATTTTGATTACTCAAGAGAGTTAATGATGAACATGTAACTTGCACAAAATGTTTGTTGACATTTACCATCCACCATGGGGTCATAGTGGTATAAATGACCACATGAAAACCAGAAGACACAAATCTGCTGGAGAAGTATCAGCAGTTACTTCAAAAGTTAGTAACTAATTTATACAGACTGGGCCCTATTTACAACCGAAGAAAGTACCCTTCATATCATTTGGTGAGATACAACTTTTCATTTAGATCAAATGGCTATTCTAAATCACTTTCACTCATTATTTATTCCAAGATTTTTTTGTGTGCATGAATTCAAAATAAAGCAATAGCTGTTGGTGTGTGGCTTCAAGAGCAGAAGAAGAAATTCACAGTTAAATAATGAGAATTTTATGTTGGTCATCAAATAGTCCAAACAGAAAATTAGCTCATCTCAATTATGCTTCTTTTTTCATCAATTTCATGTAATCAAAGCCAACATTTTAGAAACTCCTTCTCCTGACAGTGAAATATTTGACGTTATTGTAATATAAATTCAGTTAAAACATTTGACATTGAAGATAAGTTATGTTTTTGCAATGATAATACAGCACAAATTTTGGTGAAACACAATGTTCTTAATAAATTAAGAAGCTATGAAGGAGAGGTGCCCTTGGAATTGGATATTATGCACACATACTTCATAACTACATTGAAATACGTTGTGATATTCCACCACTTGATATAGAAACTGTAGCTTCAAACTGTACAACTGTGTTTTTTATTTAACACACAGAGTAACTAATTCCAAACTTTTGTGATAAAGCTGATATAAAATTTTAAGGAAGTACTTTGGCATGGCAGTTCATGCTTTCTCTCTTTGCTATTTGAAATCAGCTTCTAAAAATGTAGCTTTTGAAGTACTACTTAGTAAAGTAACCCAAGTTACCCGCACTGAAAATAAACATTTTTATAAAGGATTTCTGTAAACTGAGATTTTTTTTCAAAATCAGTTGGAAATATTTAATAAAAGTGTTCGATGAATGGACCAGAGAAATACTTCAGCATTTGAAGCTTTGTACATATTGTATATACTGAAATATATTGAATATTTATATTGACCAGGTTGAAAACAAATTTGCAAAGAGAAAGGCACTGACTTGTATCCCTACAAAAGCTAGGAAGAAACTGATCAAATTAAATGGTGAGAGTTCAAACAGTGTATATAATAACTTTTATAATCAGTAAGCATTAGCTTTGTGCCAGCTACTAAGCAAAGCACTTCATATACTTTGTCTTTGATGTTCCCAAGTATGAAAAAACAGTAATTGTAAAAAGGAATAGTAATAATACTACTATATTATTATCCTGGGATTTTGTTTTGGTTTGATTTTAGGGTTTTATTTTTTTGGGGGGATTAAGAGTCTGTAGCTTAAAGAGCAAGGTGAATTTACCCAAGATCATGTGGCATGGCCAAAGAGTTAACGCAGCTCCCTCAGACTCCAAATCTTTGCTTGAAACCATTACACTCCAGTGTGTCATGCCTAGCTAGCAATTGCTGAGCCTTTTAACACCTAAACTATGCAATCAAACTTTACTTTGCATAAATTATTCTATAGAAAAGTACTCAAATGTTTCCCAATGTTCTTTTCCAAATCCAAAAACACATTGCCACATTAAACATTTTTTTTTCAAGTTAAATATACTATTCCTTCCTGATTAAAATCATTATTCACCTTTGGGAAGATATAAAAATTTTTAACTCTTTCATTTTACAAATGAGAACTCTGAAGCCCCCAAAATGCTTAATGACATCCTCAAAGACACAATGCAATCTGAAGGCAGAGCTGGGTCCAGAAGCCAGAAGGCTTAGCTCTCTCCCCTAATGCATTTCCCTATTTCAGAGAGACCTTTAAATCTCCACAGGAATGTTAGCATGGGTCTGAATCTTCATTCTTAGCCACAGAGAGGTCAATAGCACTTCTGCAGAGGTAGAAAAGTCCAATGGGCCTTCAGGGTGTTCACCCAGAAAATTGTAGAGAAATCAAGAAGGGCTGCTCTAGTAAGAAAGAAACACACTTGGGAGAGCAAGAACTGATGGAAATAGGCACTTTGGAGTTGCTTGTATTTTATTAAAGTCCATTGTTTCTGAGAGAACATTTTCATTTGCAGGAAGCAAGGAGGGCAGGTTTGAAAGTCCTGTCTTCCTTGACTCACTTCCAGAGAAATGAAGAACAGGACCAATGTGGCTCCCAGCCACCCATGCTAACAAAGCTCCCCCAAAAGGCCCTTTCCCTGGGTGTTCAGATGATATCATCAGCTTAAAGTGTCTCCAAGTGAGATTGGCTGCTCCCAGAAATCTGTCAGCTGAATGTTTGGAAGAAACTGAGAAATCCTTGAAAAACATGGAGGGATCAAAAGTACTTATTAAAGTATTTTCAAAAGAGCTCTGGATTTAATAAGAAGCAAATGAGATCAGATGGAGAGGATTCCAGAGATTGGTTCTAGTGTGGAAAACTCGTGGCAAAGACCAGGAAAAAGGAATATACTGATGGGAACAGCACTTATTTGGAAGCGGGGTGCTAGACAGTGTGCAATTGAATTGCTCTGCCCTTGAACCTGAAGGAGTATGCAGAAGAAAGCAATTACTTAAACAGTCACATCTTTCCTAAGAGATCTGATCCAAGAAAAATAATGAATTACAACAAAAAAATTTTTTTAAGGAAAAGAGAGGAAACACCCAGGCTCCTCTCTTACTGGAGAGCCTTTTGTGTCTCTAGAAGGTTTGCAACACACAGTCCTGACTTAGTCAGCCATCAGCCCTCTAACAGTTTGATTAAAAGAATGTTCTAAAGAAATTACAAATTTTCTTCTCTCATCAACCAACCAACTAACTAACCAACCACACAAACAAAACTACCCTCTGTACACTTTGTTTCAGAGTAAAACATAAGCATGCTATTATGTAGAACAATTGCTCATGGAAGTGGGGATCCATTCACTCAATAAACTCCTAATATTTGAATAGGCCAAAAATTAGTTAAATGTTCAGGTCCATGCAAATAGTAAGGCATTAGAACTAACATAGAAGATTTCTTCCATGGAGAATTAGGAACCCTGTGAATCTTATCTCCCTGTATTCTCAGTGAAACTTGAAAAGAGGCCGATTTGTAGAGAGATATTTATTTCTAAGGGATGAATCAAACTGATGGCAGCAATCTTCCCTTTTAAATTGCAAGTGTATAATTAGTGAAATGTAGTAAGTTGTAACAGTGAAATGAAAAATAAAGTCATAACACCTGGTGTTCATTGGGTATGATAAAAGAGATACTTAAACACAGAATGTAAGATCTTAATTGGCATAACTATTTCTGTAAAAATGGAAGTATTTGCAACAGCTTTCATTTTAAAAGTTTAGCCTTTTTGACAGAAATTCCAGTTTAGAAATGTATTCTAAGGAAATTATGCATGCACACAAAATCTTAGCTAGTTGTTTATTATGGCTTTGCTTAAAAAAAATAAGAAATTATCATAAAAGTGAACAAAGGGGGATTAAGTAAATTATGTGCATTCATTCAATAGCCATTTAAAGTAGCCATTAAATAAAAGAATTTCAGTGTATATTTAATAATATCTGTTATATCTATCTCTATCTCTATATCTATCTAGCTATCTTGCTAGCTCTATATCCCTAAAAAGGTAAGCTATAAAATAGAATAACAATATTCAGAATTGGTTAAAAATATTGAGAATATACATGCCTATATTGAAACTTGAATGAAATATATTTAATTATATATGGCCATTGTCTCTGGGGGGTAGAAATACAAGAATTTAAAAATTATTTTTTCTAAGTATTTGTATTTATAGTTTATATGTCTGATTTACTAACCAGCCTTACCTTAAGAGCAAACAACTATTCTTTGGGCATAGGTGACTCTCTTATGGTCTGGGGTAGTTACCAGACCTAACCTTACCTCATCCTTAGGTTTTTTGGTACACCTTGAGATGGCTCTACTTTTCAAGGGTGATGAGAGGAGAAAGAAGGAAAAAGAGATAGAGGGAGAAGGAGAGAGAGAGAGACTGTTGATCCCTAAAGCTGCCTCTGTTTTCCATTTTTAATCATTTCCTAGTGCCAACTATAGTAAATATATACCTCACACAGTAAACCCTCTTCCTAAAGGTGGCTCAGGTGTTCCTTGCAAACAACAACACAACAAAACAGAAAGCCTAATCTATTATAATCAGGAAAAAATGCTAAATAATATTTTAAATATATCTGTAGCAGAATAATAACATTTTACACTTTCTCAATTATAAGAAGATAATTAGACACACTTTATATTCTTGTCATCTTGATGAGCAAAGTGCACTTTTCTCAGAAGATTAAAATCACTTGCTCTGCTTCTCTATTTTTATAATTCTGGGCAAATGACAACATTGTTTTACTTGAAACTTGGATAAGATTTTCTTCCTACATGCAAGTTTTAATCTCAGAGAAGTTTACTCTGTATTCCTCCTGCAGTGCAGTTTTCCTTCTTTTTAGCCCTTATTCATCTACGTGTCTTTCTGAGAGTGGGATTTTAGTAATGTTATTGATCTCCAATTCATCGTGCTTTTGAAACTCTGGGAATCCACCTGTACTGTAAGCCGGAAATTATATATTAGAAGAAACAGTTACTGAGGAGATGAATGGATGAATAGATGGATTAATGAATGGATGGATGGACAGATCGATGGACAGATGGAAGAGATCTCAATAACAATCAAGTATGTTTTTTTATATCTATGATGTGCTTAGCACTGTGCCAGCCTCTGGGAAGCAATGAGGGTTAAGTATCATGATTCCCTTTCTCAGGGAGCTTAAAATAATGTTATGTTGGACTACAAGTTATCAGGTTAAGAACCTCCCTAGGAGAAATCTTTTGTTTTGAATGGCTCACTCCCTGAAGGCAGGCAAGATCATGCTAAGAAATGTGAAGCTCTGGAAAACTTCGTTTTGTGGGACCCCTACCCACATAAACAATTTGAGTCACCCCAAATCAGTGTCAGCCCCATCTGAAGCCCAATCTCATGTGGTTCTGCCAAAGAAATTCCACACCAGTCAGTGGGAGTGATCAACTGGCCAGGTCAGCCTCTTGAGGTCCTGAGATGACCCCATAGGTAGCAGTCTTATAGCTTCTAGAGGCATCTGATTGACCCTCACACATGGGATAGAGGGTTGACTGAGGTCCATGTGGATCTCTGTCTTGGCATTGAAAACCTTGTCTGGATGGCACTGTGGACTCTACCTGCTCCTAGGCACTGGAAGGGACTAGAAAATGTTGAGGAAGACATTCCAAAGACCTGGGCTCCATAAGACATGGGGTTAAGGGCAGAAGTCCTTGCTTGTCAGGTCTAATGGTGATAGTAAAAGTAGTCATTTCTCTTTTCTTTCAAGTGCTCTTCCCCTGGACTCACTTTGTCCCATATACTAGATACCCACAGTATTTAAGGCACTAAACATAATAAATAATGACCTTGGTAATGGAAAATTCCACTTCCCTAACTGGAGTCTGACATGCCATCATTAAATTTCCAAACATCTCGCCATTAATGACAGAAGTCTGAGCACATACTTCTTAAGTGTATCTGCCAAAGCTCCAAACAAATTAAGGGAAAGAGGTATGAGATCTTGCTCCTGTATTTAGATCAGGTTACTCTAATATTATATTTTTCTCTGTTGCTTAATTATTTGATTCTGTGGGCCATGAAGCTAATGAGCTAGATGACTTTCTTCTTTAAACCAAGAGCCTTCAACCAAATTAAGATCACTTAGCTACTACCACTTGAACAGTAAATAAACTTCCAGCCAAGTAGTAAAGATCATAGGCAGGAGTTAAAGCTGTTTGGGTAACGGAAGACTTTTGTCCCAGAGGACAAAAGTGGGACATGGAAAAAAGTGTGGAGTCCAGTGCATCCCTCGTCCCAGACACAGAGACATAAGTCTGAGCTCTGTGGGAAGAAGAAGCACCAACAAAACTGAAATGGAAAATTTCCTGAGGCATTCAGTGACATGGGGCAGTTCAAGCAGTGTAGCTTTAGAGCACAGGAGTGAAATTCAGTATATATTCCTTTAAAGGACCATTCTCCTCTTTTGGTGGAGAGTAGAGCATGGCTTTTTCACAGAGATGATCCAAGAGCTGCAATTCCATTTTGAGACTTGGCTGCTTTGGAGGCACTGGGAGATGGTACCCTCAGCGCTGGGATCAGTGTCCTTATAGTGAACACTGGCAGAGACGACAGTGCTCGGTCTTCAAAGAGTTTTGAGCACATCAGCTGTATATAAGTGGGTTCCAGAGCAGAAGAACACAGCAGGTACAACTGTCACTGTGGCCAACAGACATCAAAACCTTTCTCTATACGCTGAGTTGCTATGGGATTTAATGTAGATCAAACTTCTTCCTTCACTTCCCAGAAAAATATTTCGTAGAAAAATGGAAAGAACTTGGGATTTAGACATAGACCTGAATTCAAATCCTGGCCCTTTCGATTGTGAGTTATGCCTCTTTGAACAGGTCATTTGATCCTTTGGAGACTCAGGACTGGTCATTTGATCCTCCATGGAAATATTGACTTCGCAGAGGCAGCATGAAGATTAAATGCACCTTGTAAGTCTGCTACCACTTTTGTGTTAATAGTCACATGGTTATTCTTTTCTGAGGCCCTACAGTTATCACAGCGTTCTTCTACGGGTGTATGTATCCTGGTTCTTAAAAAATGTGGGCTTCTTTGCTGGATCCTTCCCCTGGCTGCCAGCTATTGTGGTGAGTAATTATGTGCAAATGAGTGTTCTCCACCAAAAGTTGTAAGAGGCAGAAAACTCATTTCTTCAGTGCCCTTGAAAAGCACAAGACACTAATGAATGTCTGTGTGCCAGCAGTTTAGAAATGAAAATTTCCACATTCCTTGTGCCTGGTCTCATTAATTCTCCCCTCCCCATTGGTGTTAAGGTTTTATAAATAAGCAAGACAGGATTGATTTGTTCCATTTCAGCAAACTGTAAAAGAAAACAGTCAAGAAATCACTCCCATCATCATTTCCGCTCCCCGCCCCCCATCACATTACTCTTTAAAACTGGGCAAAAGCCTGTATAGCCTTTCCCAATTAGGTGAAAGATGATTTCATTTCAGTAATCTTTAGGGAAGTTATTTCTGGTTTGTGCAAACATGCCAAAATAATGCAGCAGAGACCAGTTTGATTTCTCACTGGCTAAAGGGAGATTCAAGATGCAGGAAGACCTGACCACCAGTATTATTAGGATTTATGATGTTCACTCGGACCTACATGATGTAGCCTAGAGGAATGGAAGGAACATTGAGAGGAGAATTGGAACACCCCTTAAAGATGTCTGGTACTGGGGTTTGCAAACCTTTTCAGCAAAACCCTGGAGATTCCAGGCAAGGGTTGCCTTTTGGATATACACAGAGAAAGGGGCAAGAATCTTCAGCCAGAGCAGACCTATTTTTGTGGCTTCTACATATAGGCTTCCACATATGATCAGTTTCTCACCAGTATAATCTAAACACCCTTCTGTTGTTTGAATTCTCTCTACAGCTTCCCAGCTGTTCATCCTCTTGCCGATGCCTAAACAGCTCCAGTGACAGGGTTCCCAAGGCAGCCATCTTTAGACAGATGTTGTTCCCTAAATTCCCTCCTAGCTCTATTAATCTCTACCAGAGTATGAATGTAAACAGGAAAGACAATGGTGCGAAGACATAGACTGAGCTTTCACTTGTCTAACTTGACTCATCAATCCAAAACATCCTATGCAGTTACTTTTCAGTCTATAACAAATGAGAGTAAAAAACAATCTCAAATTTATTTTATTTTAATATATTTTTAGAACATGTGAAACTATACCCCCCTCTTTGACACAGGGTGTTGCTTTTTCTCTTCAATAGGGAAAACATTCACATCAGGATTGATTTAAATTTTTTCCCCTTTTAAATCATAAACAGTCCCGGTACAAGAAACAGTAGCTGTTATTGATTAAAAGTTCATTTGCCTTGCCTGGGCTGATGATTGATACTTGGAGGGCAGGAGGGGTGTTGGATTTTGGCTGGGAGATTGAAGTGGGGCAATTTTGTCACATTACCTGTTCTTTATAAGAGTGTTAGGGTTGGAGGAAATTTAGGTTTGGGGAGAGAGCTTTTTTTTCTCTGTAAATTTTGGTAGATGTTGATCCAACTTTTTGCTTTGTTTTGTTTCTTACTACGCTGGTTTCACCAGCTTTTAAGTACTCGTAGTGCACGTGAGCTGGTGAGAGGCCCTCTAAATGGGTTTTTAATGGTCTGTTGAATAAAGCAGCTACCAGTTCAGGAAATGCATGCATTTTATAGGTGCATATTTTCAAAGCTTCTATTTGTGAATGCTAGTTGAGAGGTGCCTTTGTATATGTTCTTCACAGACCCAGTACAGCAATAAAGACTGCCTCTGGAAGCATTAAAAAACAAGAAATAAATTTCCTTGTCCCATTTATACTTCTAATTTCAAGAATAATAATTTTTGTGGGTAAAAGAAGTATCTTTCCTTTAGGAAAGTTATCTGAGCCCATTGGAAAATTATAATTTCACAAGAGTGTGGCAATCAGATTCATTGAATGCATTTGTCAGTGATATTTGTAATCAAGGCATGGGATTTTAAAGAAAGTAAGAAGTGATTAGCAGTTACAACAGAATTCTTAGTCTTCAGTTTTCTAATTTTTATGTGTTGTGAACATTATCTCCCTTTTAGTTTTTAACTGTAGCCAACATCTACCATACACTAGAGATCCTTGAACTTGTCAGTTAGTACAACATCTGGAAATAATAGTGATCTTTGCACAACACCATTTAATATTGACATATTAAATTTAAAATAACAGAATATATAATATGACACCAAGTTTTATTAGATAGTAATAAAAGCAACAAGGAGCAGCAATGAACATTTGAGGAAAAAATGTGGTGGGAAACCTTGGAATTGAAAGATATTCCATTAAGTGTATTTTTCCGAAAAATTGGAAAGACTGCTATTATTCATATTTAATGGCACAATACCTTGGCTAAAATTGTGGAAGAATGGTGTTTCATGGAAGCATAGTCTTAGAACCAGTATCATAAATAAAGATGAATGGAGAGTCTGAGTTTCTAGAGAGTTTATGTATCGTAAGTCAGAATTTTTCAGTTGATTTAAAGTCCTCAGGATGGTCTAAGCCTGAAAACAAAGGGAAAAAACAAAGAAATGCTGATAAATTTGATGACCAAGAAATGTAAAATTTCAGTTTGTTGTATGAAATACCAGAAGAAAAATTAAAAGGCAAAAAACGAGCTGAAAAAAATATTTGCAACATATATTATAATGTATTACAATATTTAAAATAATAAGTTTGTACAATTAAATAAGCAAACAACTAACACTAGGGTAGAAAATAATAGGCAAAAGAAAATGATAAGTAACTTACAAAATAAGAAATACATATAGCCAATGTGCATAGCAAAATTATTCAACATTATTGCTAACCAAAGAAATGTATATTAAAATGGTGAAATAACATTTATTTCCATCAATCTGGGGGTTTAGGGAGGTGGACACAGTTATACACTACTATGTATGTTAGTATAACTTTTGGAAAAATAATTTGGGAGCATCCATCAAAAGCCTTAAATTTTTTTATACATTTAATCTAACAAAAATTCTACTTCCAGACATATATTGCTATCCCTCATTTTTTCCCATATGTAAAGTCTTTTGTATGGCAGCCTTTGTATCACTATTTAAAATGAAAAGTTGGAAACAGTCTCATTGTCTAATTCTAAAGGACATATTCAGTAAGTTATGACACAGCACACAATATCATCCTACAAGATCTTTAATTATTCTGTTATATATGTTTCCTTATGGGCATCAATAGGTACTCATAATATTAAATGAAAAAAAGCAAGTTTCAAAGATGTATTATGTTATGATCTTATTTCTGTTAAATTATGTATGCAGAGAGAAGGGCTGGAAGTTCACATATCAAGGTGTCTAGTATCGTTACATGTATGTGGGTGGAATTATGTGTGTTCATTTTTTTTGTTTTCTATCCTACGCATATTTTTTTTCTGTAATGATTATGTGTGTCAGGTTGAGAGAAAAAAACCAAAATTTATTTTTAAGTTTCCATCCTGCAGAAGCTATCTAAGGAGACCAAATAACATATCTAGCCTAAGACATGTTATTACCTCCAACAATAATTTTTTTCTTCTAAAAATAATCTCTCTTACATATTCTTCCTCTCTAGAATGCTTTTCACCCATTTTATTCATGGGTCATCTCAGCCAGTGATGACTTTCGTATTTCTCCAAGGGATCATATAGTTTGTTTCTAGGCAATAAGCTCTCCTAATCACCAGTAATGAAATCAAACCACTCTAAATTAAGATCTTTGGAAGGGAAAAGCCAAGTCAATGAATAGCTTTGTATGATTTAAATGAATCCCTGAAGAAATAAATCAGACTCTTGGCTTTCATCTTATTCCCAGCCTCTGGAATAAGAATGTTAAGTCAGCCAACTTAATGCTTAGGAAAACCAAAAAAGAAAATAAAATGTTTAGGAAAACCAAAAAAAAAAAAAGAAAAGAAAACTTTCAATTCTAGTGTCCATAACACAATGATAAAGATACTCACTGATCCCACTTTTTGAGCACCTATGTAAAGGAGGTTAGTGTGACCTAAATATGTTTAAAATGAACAACAGGAACAAACTTGGAGGGAACAACGCGGAAATAACATGTAGATTTTGGAACTGGCCAGACCTCACAGGTTCACAGCTCAGTCCTGCATCTTACAAACTGTGAGAATGTAGAGACGACACTTAATCCTTCTGAGGGGAGATTATACCAAAGTAAAGCTGTTATAAATATTAAAATCGCATTAAATATATCGTGCACCAGACAATTAATAAATATCAGCTTTCCTTATTCCTGGGAGAATAAAGAGTTAGAAGGCAGAGGAGGAGAAAGCAGGAAATTCTCCTCACCTCCAACCCCCATGTTCAGAATTTCAGGCACAGCCTTAGCAGTATGGTGGGGGAAACATACATGTGTTTGGAGGGAGGAAAACAGATAACAACTGGAAGGAAAGAGTATTTTAAAATAATTTTAACATCCATCTGAGGATAAGAACAAAGAAAAATCCATGGTCATAAAGAGCAGTAACAACAAAGATACCGTAAAGGCCAAGGAAGCTTTGGGCCTGGAACACATAGATCATTATTTTTAAGAATCAGCTGTTTCTGTCCCTGCCCTGCCTCCTCCTGGATCATTGTGAGGGAATTAGCTATGCCACTTAATAGTTTTGCTGTTGTCAAATGAGAAAGAAATACCTTCCTCTTTTTACCTGGTAGAATGTTACAACAACAAAATATGATGATTTTTAAAAATACTTTGAAATGGTTCTGAAGAACCTAGGGGCAGTTCAGGAATAAAGACGCAGACGTAGAGAATGGACTTGAGGACACGGGGAGGGGGAAGGATAAGCTGGGACAAAGTGAGAGAGTGGCATGGACATATATACACTACCAAATGTAAAATAGATAGCTAGTGGGAAGCAGCTGCATAGCACAGGGAGATCAGCTCGGTGCTTTGTGACCACCTAGAGGAGTGGGATGGGGAGGGTGGGAGGGAGGGAGATGCAAGAGGGAGGGGATATGGGGACATATGTATATGTATAACTGATTCACTTTGCTATACAGCAGAAACTAACACACCATTGTAAAGCAATTATACTCCAATAAAGATGTTAAAAAAAATAAAATAAAATAAAAAAATAAAAATGCTTTGAGCTCTAGAGAAGGTAACCCTTACACCCAAAGTATTGGAGTTGTCATTTGCAGTGTGGTTGAAGGTATGAGCTTCATCTTGGAACTCTGAAGCTAGAAAATTCCATCTCACTTCCAGTTTAAATGGTTTGGAGGAGATTTGAAATTTTAGGAACTCTTGAAGCATGGTGAATGGGAAGGAAGTCTGATTTTTTTTAAAAAAACCGTTTGTGAAGTGCCTGGTGCAGAATGGGACTGGCGGTCAGGAAAATGGGAATGGACGTGTGGTATGTACCTCGTACTGAGTGTGGTTTGAGAGAGTTGGTGTGAATTAGGAAGATCACGAATGTGAAATACATCTACCACAAGGTCTGGTATTGTGGGTTTGAGTTTGAAATACTGAAGTGTTTCTTTAGGATCAAAGCTTTGGCAGGAGGAGATGGGCATGGGGACAGTTTCCAATCTGGCCAGAAGCAAAAACTCCACATTCTCCTCAGGAGACATGTAGTCTGAGAAAATGCTTTTGGTTGCTCAGAGTGTATGTGTTCACATTTATTTTGCAGTACTTTTTGAAATTTCTTAAGCAAAAATGCCTCTACTCCAAAACAGGGCAATCGTGATAGCTGTTAATTCTCTGTCTCATTGTCTCTGTCTCTGTCCTTGTCTGTCTATGTCTCTCTGTCTCTTAAACACACACACATACAAACACACTCACACACACACACTCACACACACATTAACCCACATTTACTCTTTCATGTTTTGTTGCCGCTACCTTTGGGGGCACACAGTGAATTGGAAAGAAGCCTTCTGAGGTCCATTGGGAACTCCCTGCCTGAACTCTCTGGAGGAAAGAAAAAGACATTCCCCAGTGAATCTCAGCACCATTCTTCTACCATAAGTATGGTTAGTTTATTTTGAAGTCAAAATGGCAAGTGAAGTATGAAGGGTGTTTCCAGTATTTAGAGAAGGAGGAGGGGACCTGGACAGACATAGGACACTCTGAGCCAAGAGCGTCACTGTATCTCAGGGCAAAGATAGTGCTGCCACTCAGCTGCATTGCTGGCGGAACAACCAATTGGGAAGGACAGTCCTGAGCATTCGGGCCAGATGTTCATGGCATCTTGCACCGTCCCAGGAAATTAATTTTGGGATAAAGGCAAAGCAGATGACTGGCAAAGGCTCTTGTGATGGATATTGAAAATGTCAGGGAACAAAAGACATAGGAAATAAGAGTTCCCTCTGGATGCAGCTCTCCCAAGGGTAAGGCAACATCACATTCCCTGCCACAAACCTACCATTCAGCCTGAGAGAGTGAAATCCAAAAGAGAATTTGGTCCCATTTCCTCTATATCTCCTGAAGTGGAAGTGGGGGAGGATTACTCCCCATTCCCAAGATCCCAGCCTACCTTTTCTCCCTCCAAAAGGAAGACTTTAGGTGGCACAAAGTCTCTTTCCCTAACAAATGCAACAGATGGTCAAATTCTTTGAGGCAGGGATTAAAGGTGATTTACATTTGTATTCTTACTTCCCAATGAGACTCCCATATAGTAGGTGCTTGATAAGCATTTGTTGGTTGAATGCACAAACTGCGTAAATTGCATGTGTTTTTGGGTGGTTCGGATGGGGTGGGGACTTTGGAGCACCTCCTCTGGGTCATGGTGCCAAGCATGGGACTATACTCTTTATATGAGCTATCTCACTCACTCCTTCCACCAGTCCTACAAGGGAGGTCACCAGAACTTCTCGAAACATGGAGGCACATGGAGATTAATTTGAGTAATTGGGAGTTGGTATTTGAACCGAGATCTGTCCACCCCAAAGCATGAACTCCTTTCTCACCAGGATGATGGAGACTCACTGATTGTAGTCTCTCAGTCAATGATCGAGGCAGTGCCACACTTACGAAGTGTGAAGCTGGGCAATCCCTTTATTATACCATTTTAGGGAAGAAGCTCCAAAACTCAAATTGTTTCCTCCTGCTAGCTGATAGGAAATCCATTCTGAGTTCCTTTCTGAAGGAACCTCTGGGACTCAGAATCAGAGTAATGTAAAGATTACTGAAGTTGAATCTTTGGATGTATTTCCTGTAACTGGATATGATGCTCTGTGAATCAGGTTGCCTTTCTGAGCTTCAGTTTGTTCAACTGTCAAACAGGAATATGTAACATTGCCTGTGCTTTCACCACAGAGAATGATCTTGACTCAATGATTAAATTAGATGAACTTCATGAAAGAATTTGAAATCTGCTAGATTGTTAAGGTCAGACACTGTCTTTTATCTTTACAAGCCCCCAAACATCTGGGAAAGTGCTCAATAAATTTGTGAAATAGAGGAAGTAGTGTAACTCCATATTTAATACAAGATTTCCATTTTTCTAGGTTCAGTTTAGACAACTGTTCCCACAATCAGTGGTCTCTCCCTTTCCAGTGGCCTGGGGAGGTGGGTGGTAATTTAGAAGGCATGGGTTGCCTGGTATAACTAAGGAGAAGTTTGAGATGTGTGCCTTTGAGATGTATGGAGGGATCCATCTTCAGCAAAACCCCTAGAACCCGAGGCTGACGTGGAAGTCACAGGGCTGCTCACCTTCAAGGGCACAAATGTGCTGGACAATGAACATATCGATGATGATCAATGTTGAGCAATGACACAAAGGTACTCTGAATGTTCTGGATTGCTTAAGGTTCTCTAGTTCTTGAATGATACAGAGAGATGGGAGTTTCATTTCTTGCTACCCCCCACTAACATTGCAAATGCCTGGATTTTAATTTTCCACCATCCTGATTGGAACAGATTAAATTGGATTTAGAGGAACAAATGTATGTGCCATTTATTGCATACTGGTATTGTGAACTAAACTCCATACTTGTTAGAAAAGCAATATATAACTTATTTTTAATTTTTATTTATTTATTTTTTAACATCTTTATTGGAGTATAATTGCTCTACAATGGTGTGTTAGTTTCTGCTTTATAACAAAGTGAATCAGCTATACATATACATATATCCCCATATCCCCTCCCTCTTGCATCTCCCTCCCACCCTCCCCATCCCACCCCTCTAGGTGGACACAAAGCACTGAGCTGATCTCCCTGTGCTATGCGGCTGCTTGCCACTAGCTATCTATTTTACGTTTGGTAGTGTATATATGTCCATGCCGCTCTCTCACTTTGTCCCAGCTTACCCTTCCCCCTCTCCGTGTCCTCAAGTCCATTCTCTATGTCTGCGTCTTTATTCCTGTCCTGCCCCTGAAGGTTCTTCAGAACCTTTTATTTTCTTTTTTTTAGAGTCCATATACATGTGTTAGCATACGGTATTTGTTTTTCTCTTTCTGACTTACTTCATTCTGTATAACAGACTCTAGGTCCATCCACCTCACTACAAATAACTCAATTTCGTTTCTTTTTATGACTGAGTAATATTCCATTGTATATATGTGCCACATCTTCTTTATCCATTCATCTGTTGATGGACACTTAGGTTGCTTCCATGTCCTGGTTATTGTAAATAGAGCTGCAATGAACATTGTGGTACATGACTCTTTTTGAATTATGGTTTTCTCAGGGTATGTGCCCAGTAGTGGGATTGCTGGATCATACGGTAGATCTATTTTTAGTTTTTTAAGGAACCTCCATACTGTTCTCCGTAGTGGCTGTATCAATTTACATTCCTACCAACAGTGCAAGAGGGTTCCCTTTTCTCCGCACCCTCTCCAGCATTTATTGTTTGTAGATTTTTTGATGATGCCCATTCTGACTGGTGTGAGGTGATTGGAGTTTCGATTTGCATTTCTCTAATGATCAGTGATGTTGAGCATCCTTTCATGTGTTTGTTGGCAATCTGTATATCTTCTTTGGAGAAATGTCTATTTAAGTCTTCTGCACATTTTTGGATTGGGTTGTTTGTTTTTTTGATATTGAGCTGCATGAGCTGCTTGTAAATTTTGGAGATTAATCCTTTGTCAGTTGCTTCATTTGCAAATATTTTCTCCCATTCTGAGGGTTGTCTTTTCATCTTGTTTATGGTTTCCTTTGCTGTGCAAAAGCTTTTAAGTTTCATTAGGTCCCATTTGTTTATATTTGGTTTTATTTCCATTTCTCTAGGAGGTGGGTCAAAAAGGATCTTGCTGTGATTTATGTCATAGAGTGTTCTGCCTGTTTTCCTCTAAGAGTTTTCTAGTGTCTGGCCTTACATTTAAGTCTTTAATCCATTTTGAGTTTATTTTTGTGTATGGTGTTAGAGTGTTCTAATTTCATTCTTTTACATGTAGCTGTCTAGTTTTCCCAGCACCACTTATTGAAGAGGCTGTCTTTTCTCCATTGTATATTCTTGCCTCCTTTATCAAAGATAAGGTGACTGTATGTGCGTGGGTTTATCTCTGGGCTTTCTATCCTGTTCCATTGATCTATATTTCTGTTTTTGTGCCAGTACCGCACTGTCTTGATTACTGTAGCTTTGTAGCATAGTCTGAAGTCTAGGAGCCTGCTTCCTCTAGCTCCGTTTTTCTTTCTCAAGATTGTAGAAAAGCAATACATAACTTTTGACCTAGGAAAAGGTTATATAGCTCACATGAAATGTGTGTAAGTGATTTAGCAACACATGAAGAAGCTTCCTAATTAATAAATGTGGCTATATGAAGCCCTTTGGGAAGCTCTGGTAGAGACCACTCCCAATATATCACTCAGAAACTTCTTTAATTCCTATTTATAGTCACATTATTGTTTACACTTTACCAAGTGTTTTATGCATATTAATTAACCTGAGCCACACAACAATCCTACCAGGTGGATGATAGTATTACCATTTGACAGATCATGGTACATAAGTAACAAAGATGAGATAAGAATCAAGCACTTTTGACTCCTCAAACTTCTGTCTTTTAAAAGCTGTGTGTGTTCCCACAGACTAGCAGTTATTGACTCTGAATGCAAAGTCCATATGACAGGTGTCTTGGCAAACAGGAATTGGATCACAGAGCTTTCTAATAAGTGTGTAATTTTAAGAGGCAGATCAAGAAGACATGATTATAGGATGGGGAACAGATAGCTTTCATCTCCTGTTAACCACAGCACACAGTGAGGAGAATGCAGAGTCCACCTGGGTGTTGGAAAACAAAAATTTCCCTGCATGCCCAGCACTTAACACTCTCCTCTTCTGCTTAGGGGAAACAAACACACCACAATAATTGAACAAGCACACTTGAAGTTCTGCTTATCAGATTCTTTTAAAGAGGTTATAGAGAGAGAAGAAGAAAGAAAAAAAATTCGAACAAAGCCCAACACTTTGCTCTTTGTTCTCACTATGTCATCGTAGCTGAAGCACCAAGTTGCATGCAGATATTAACTCTGAAAGATGCATGGAGATGTGAAGGGAAATATTTATGATTCTGACAGTTGGTGATACACAACAGCTGGGGTCATGGATTCCACAGCTTTTGTGGGTATATTGTCAAAATGTTTTGATTGAGGAAAATATAAAATTAACAACTCTCCCTTCAGGACTTGCTTACTCTAAAATATTTTCCAATAAAATGAAGTAACACATCCATGAATTCATAAGATTTTCGGTCGGTAGAACTTTGTTTCTCCCATCCGTTCTGCACACTTTTCTTCTTTCCTTGATTGTTGCCAAAGCGTCAGAACCACTCCCCACTTCAGTTCCGAAACGGAGTATGCAGTCATACTCAGCCTCGTTTAGATCAGCCCCCACTGGGCTTAGGTATTTTGATTCCAACCACAGATTAACTGACCTCTCATCCTCCCGTTTTCCTTCCAGGGACGCCTGTGGTTGAAGCCAAATACTATGCATCTCTAACCACTTAAAACAGAGCTACTGATTAAGACACAGACAGCTATAGCAATTGGAGGCAAAGCTCCTGTTCTGAGAGTGACCAGTGCCCTGCGCCCTGACAAACAGCCAGTCCAAACACACTGGAGACTAAATGGAGCTTTGGTGGAAGGGTGGTTAACTGGTGTTGGTTCCCATGGACAAAGTCCATGTTTCCATGTGTCATTTCCAGAATATCCAAGAGGAATTATAGGAGAGGCCAGATGAAAGGCTTGGTATGATTGATAAATAGGGGCGAGAGAAGCAAAGAGTGGTTGGGTTAGATGAACTTGTCAGAAGGTTACTTGTGGACATTAAAGCCGGGCGTTGTGCCCTACATGGCTTGAATATGGGCCATCCTTGCTTGGATTCCTGAAGCAATATCTTCAAAGGCTCCACATTAGGATCCAATTACCCACAACAGAGCTTTATTTGATCCATTTTGGTTTCTATTTTTCTACTGATATTTATTGAGCACCTTCTATATGCCAGGCCATATGTGCCAGAAATAAGTAATGAACAAGACAGACAAAGTCTCTGCCTTCAACATAGTTTGAGTCTAGTTGGTGGAAACAGAAAAGTGACCAATAAACAAGGTTACTTTGGGACATAAATAGTGTTATAAACAAAAATAAAAGAATTAAACAGGGAGAGATGCTAGAGAGTGACTGGGGTGCAGGAAAGCCCCTTTAAATTGGATGTTCAGGAGAGGCCGTCCCATAGTGGAAAGTGGAGGAAATTTTGGCTAAGAGTTTAAAGATGAGACAGAGGCAGCCACAGGAAGATCTGGGGGAGAAGGGAGGATCACAGAGAGCATTTGGAGGGAGAAGGAGCATTACATGAGACAGTTGTAAGGCAGGACCTTAGGACCTGCATGTTTTAAAGGAGGCCATGTGGCTGGAGCATTGAGAAGAGGGTAGAGAGAAGACCAGAGGTGGTTGGGAAAGCCATCAGAAGCCACATTATGTAGGACAATAGGCCATGGTGAAGAGTTAAAATTTTATCCTAGATGCAATAAGAAGATTTTGAACAGTGTGGCTACAAAAGACTCATTCTGCTTTCTTCACTTCAACTCAGTAGTCCATTCCCCTAAGTTTGCATTTGGCAGTTTGATAGCTACATTAAGGACATCCACTCCTAATCTTTGGCCAACACTGAATTGAACTTTAAGTATATAGAATTGAACTAAAAGTATGTAGGGTTGTAAATCATTCACTAATGACTCTTTATATTAAGCTTTTTATGGTAAGAATCAGTTCTCTCATTTGGCATATCCAACCTAATAGCTCCTCATAATTTACCATCCTACTTTGGCAGAAAATAGACATTGATTTAAGTGAATGATTTCTGAAGGTAGATTTTTACCTTTGTCGGCTATCCATCATGGGAAGACCATGAAGGATGTCTTGATGAGAAAGGGGCAGGTGATCTCTCTCTTGGCCTACAGTTAAATCCAAATAAACACTTTTATGTAAAAGAAACAAATTGAGATTACAACCCAAACTTTCCAGTATTAATGAGAAACTTTGTGGTATGTAAGGCAATGGACCTGCAGCTAAATACTGAGTAAAATCAGAGACTCAGGACTGGAACTTGTTTTCCCCAAAACATACATTGAACAGTTTCCGCTACACAATTTCACCAGAGTATCAGTAATCTGACATTTCCTAGGCATCTGGGTTCATGAATATTCAGATAGATAGAGTGCTGAATACTTTATTGAATGATGACATCTGGCACTCTTAGATTAAGTGATGCTTTCAGTCTTAGCAGAAATAAAATAAGTTACTTCTAAGAATACTGGCATTTATACAGGATTCACTTATTAATGAAAAAATTCATTCTCAGGCCAAGTTTTTTCTAGGTAATAACCTTGTGCAAGATGTTGTGTTAGGGTCTAGAGAAATACGAAGTTTCATATTTACAACCTTATACCTGACATTTACCAGTTTTTTAGAGACGTTTTCTTTGTTTTTAAGCCCCAGGTACTGTTCAGATATTAAGTCTGCTTTTGTCTCTGAGAAACTGGATGATCTCATTTGATAAGCTGCAAAAAGCATACTTTAAAAAAATCTGTAACTCTAGGATCTAAGTGTTAAATTGACCCTAAGGAAATTTCTGGAAATGTACAGGACCACAGTGAACCAAATACATCCTAGCTCAGGACTGTTTGGCCAAGGACCCTTAGGGGTTATTAATGTGTGTGAAAATCTTGTATACTTCTTGTCTTTCCATTTCTAACGCACAAAAAGTACAAGTGTAGATTGTAGGTAAATCATATTTACATTTCCTCAGGCCTTGTTTTTCAGTCCAAACTATGCATTCATGACAGGTTGTTGGTGACATAAGGAATCCTTAGACTTTGACATTCCATGCTTTAAAGTGTAGGTTATTATATATTTCCCTGATATTTGTGCCTTACTGCTCCTTTAAGAACACAAATTCTCTGCATTGATGCTTCATTTCTTCACTGGCAACCCTCACCTTCATCCTGAATACATGAGCCACATCAGTTCAGGTCTTAATGATCATGGTACCTACTATACATAAGTCTTTTCTCTAAAAATATCAAATTGTCCAGAACTGATAGCTTTCATGGAAAGTTCATTACTTTGTTACTTCTGGCAGGCACATGTGTTTTTCTTTGGCTGGCCAGGCTAGTGGTGTTTCCAGCAGCATGGATAACTGGCGATCCTGCATAGTTCCTTCTCTTAGGCCTGTCAAAGTCTTGTCTGACACAGGTAAACTGGACATGACTATATAAACATACCAGGCTTTCAGTGCTGCCTTGAAATGGTCACACCCTGCCAGAAAGTCTCCCTAGCATGTCAATGGCTGGTTAGAGCTTTCTGGGCCCAGCACAGTGCTTCCCCACAAGATAAGATTTCTGCAAGTAGAACTTTGTCTTCAAGGTTTACGTTTTGCCTAAAACTTAAGCTCCAAAGGTTTCAGGTCAAATTCCATTGCCATTTATTTCCCCTCTCCACTTAGGATTGGGCAATCCCCCAGGGTTCCTTTGTGGAACCCTGGGTCCATTACTTTCCAGTTTTGTTTCTGCCCCTTTCACTTCTCAGCCATAAGTGTGTTTATATTGATCCATATTACTGGCTTTCCCTTCCAGAACACTTTTGAATAAAACTGTAAATAGGGGTCCAAGCTGCTTTTTCATTTCACATTCCATGGTATGAGTGAGAGGGAGAGGAACCAACCTACTGCCAGAACACCCTCCGTACTCTTGCGCGGAACTGCCCTCAGGGGACCACTCATTTTCTTTGCACATTCTGCTGAAGCTGATTGACAAAGCATGGGAAATTCAGAAATCTGCTCTTTAAAATGTTCCTATAGTATGTGTTGCGCACACTGCTAATTTCTAACATGTTAAGTAACCAGTTTAAAATATGCCTTTGTTTCCTCTAGACTAAAACCCTCTTAAAGTAATGGGGACCACAGTTTTCACTCAGCACTATGCCTCTTGCACCTAGTAGACTCTCAATGAGTATTTGATGAGCTGACTATAAAACCAGCTTCATAAACTTATTAGATTTAATTTGGCCTTTTAACATAGCCTGATTAATTGATGGTCCTTCTCCTTAAAGTTCTATTTTAGGGTGGTACTCTTTGAATTTTTCAAGCATGAAACTTTTAAAAATAGGAGGTTGAAGAATTCCATCCACAGCCAAATCGGCTGATGTATTTTCAGTCCAAGGTAAAAATCTACATTGCCTCACCTGTAGCCTAAGTATAGATTTACGCTTGACTCTTTCGGATAAATTTGCTTTCCAAAAGATCACCTAGGATAAGGGAGAAAAGCTTCCATCGATCCTCACTAAAAATAAAGCCTCTGGGCTTAATGGAACACAAGATGTCTCCCTTGCACGAGATATAATGCAGCTGGGATAGAATTCTCTGACGGGTTTTTATCGAAAAATGCCCTTGTCTCCTTCTCATTCCCTAAAGCACTGGGTGGCTGCCAATATATTCAGAATGTGTAGGCATCTGGTAAAGCTCTGGTTTGATTGCCTTGGTCAGGTTGGATAGAAGTAGACCCAGGCATTGCTCTTCTAAGCATGGGTTCACTATTACTACCTTGAAGTTTATCCACTCTGCAAGTTCAATCACCTTGAAAATTACCCTCTAGTTTTCCATTGCTCACATTACCTTAGCTAGTCAGTTTTTTAGCTACTCAGATTTTGTGTGGAATATTTACTAAATTAAATCACACCAGTGGGCCCTGGGATCCATGAACTGTAAATATATTTATAGTTAATCATCTGACTAGATTCCTTCCTGAGAGGAAAACAAAATAGTCAAAAGTCTATCTTGTTGTTTCCAGATTGCAAAAATGCAGAACTTGCCAGCATTCCATGATTTTCATTTAATAGGGCTCTGTCTGGCCTTGAAAGGGATGAAGAGCTTTAGAGAAAAGTGTTAGTCCCTGGTTATTCAAAAGTTAAGGGTGACTTCAGTAAATTTGGGGGGTTTTGTCAAGACTAAGCATAAACAGAGGTAATTGTGGAGTTAATCAGGTTTCAAATCATACAGAATTTTTAAGTCTACGTTTGTATATACCATGACGATGCTTTGTTAATAAGAGGTTCTTGATCATACCATTTGTTAGTGGAAGTTTCTTCATGGATAAATGGACTGCCCTGTCAGAAAAAGATTTATTTGAACCAGTTTGTTTTTTCACAATAATAGAAAGGTTTAATGTTTTGATATCTTTTATTTGTGGACAACTTTCAAACACTTAAAATGGCCTGTGAACATGTCTAACACAACACCTTTTAACTTAAAAACTCAAAAAATATCTGAGAACTTACTAATGGTAACAAAGCCCAAGTGAGGGTTTTAAAATAGGTAAATGAGGCATAAAATTATAAAACTGTACAAATATTTTACAAGCAGACCTATCATTACCTAAATACCATCCATCTATAAATACTTTTTTAACCAGTTTTTAATTGAATTATAGTTAATTTACAATGTTGTATTAGTTTCAGGTGCACAGCAAAGTGATTCAGATATTATATATATTATATATATATATTATATATATATTATTTTACATTACAGGCTATTACAAGATATTGAATATAGTTTCCTGTGTTATATAGTAGGTCCTTGTTTGTTTTATATATAGTGGGGTGTATATGTTAATCCCAAACTCCTAGTTTGTTCCTCCACTCCCCTGCTAACCACTTTCATAACCATAATTTTGTTTTCTATGTCTGTGAGTCTATTTCTGTTTTGTAAATAAGTTCATTTGTATCATTTTTTTTAGATTCTACATATAAGTGATAATCATATGATATTTGTCTTCGTTTGACTTACTTCACTTAATATGATAATCTCTAGGTCCATCCATGTTGACACAAATGGCATTATTTTATTCTTTTTTATGACTGAGTAATATTTTATTGTATATGTGTACCACATTTTCATTATCCATTTATCTGTTGATGAACATCTAGGTTGCTTCCACATCCTGGCTACTGTAAATAGTGCTGATACGAACATCAGGGTGCATGTATCTTTTCGAATTAGAGTTTTCTCCAGATATATACCCAGGAGTGGGATTGCTGGATCATATGGTGACTCTATTTCTGATTTTTAAGAAGTCTCCAGACTGTTCTCCATAGTGGCTGAATCAACTTACATTCCCACCAACAGTGTAGGAGGGTTTTTTTTTCTCCACACCCTCTCCAGCATGTATTATTTGTAAACTTTTTAATGATGGCCATTCTGACTGGTGTGAGGTGATACCTCATTGTAGATTTGATTCGCATTTCTCTAGTAATTAGTGTTATGAGTGTCTTTTCATGTGCCTATTGACCATCTGTATGTCTTCTTTGGAGAAATGTCTATTTAGGTCTTCTGCTTTTGGATTGGGCTGTTTGTTTTTTTGATATTAAGCTGTATAAGCTGTTTGATATTTGGAAGCTCCTGAAAGCTTTTGAAAAAAAATAGGACAAGCTTTATGCTGTGGGAACACAAGAGACAAAGTGGGTGATGGTGGTACAGGATGCCAGGTGGAAGTCTGAAAGGTGTATGAGCCTCAGAACTTTCTTTAAACAGAGACTTTCAGAACAACAGAAACTTATACAGCTCCCTATATCTTCAATGGCTCCCAGTGAATTCTCACTTTCACAATTGCCTAATACTGATCACGTACAGCTTGAGAGATGATATAATAGAAGTGATATAATAGAAGGACAAAGGTATCACTTAGCAGTATGTTACATTCTGTCTTTCTAAAATTGCGTGGTGTGTTATTCCTGTGTTACTGTGGTCTCATTAATTAAAATATGTAGCTTGTGGGGAGGGATGACATATAATACACTTTTAAAGGCAAAAAAGTGAAATACATTATCTCATGTAACTAGATGCTGAAGCAAGGGATTTGAATTCTATCAATCTGTCTCCCCTCCACCTTTTATTCTCTCCTTCTCTCTCTTTGTTTCTTTCTCTGCATGCTGGTCCCATTCTTTTGGGCAAACTATAAGCATGGCTGCTGCTGCAGCCCTAAGACTCATATCTCAGCTTTGGCACCAGAACAGAACAGAATCAAATAGTAATGTTCGTATTTGTATGAAAAATGTAACACCATGCTCAATTGTCCCCCCAAGAGTGATTTTATCTTGAAAGGCTTTCATCCATAGATGAAATGTCAAATGGAAATCTTGAGTATTTTAAAATATATAAGGAAGAGATTTTCTCAGGTAACATTCAAATAAAATATGAATTTAAGGACTAATATAGTAATAAGGCAAATGAAAATCTCATATACCTCAGGTGGGAATGTAAAGTGGCATAACCACTTTGGATAACAGATTTGCAGTTTCCTAAAAAGTTAAACATACATGTACCATATAATCCAACTTTTCCATTCTTGGGTATTTATCCAAGAGAAATGAAAGCATGTATTCATAGAAATAGATGTACACCAATACTCATAGAAATGTTATATGTAATAGCTATAAAGCGGGAACCACTACAACCGGTGACAACCCAAAAGTCCATCAACATGTGAATGGATAAACAAATTGTGGTATATCCATAAAATGGAATACTACTAAGCAATAAAAAGAATAAACTGTTGAAACATACTATAACATAGATGAATCTCAAAATAATTATACTCAGTGAAGGAAGTCAGATAGAAAAGAGTACATATTATATGAGTCTACTTATTTAAAGGTATAAAAAGCAGACTAATCTACAGTGACAGAAAGCAGATCAATGTTGCCAGGAGGAACTGGCATGAAGTGAGGAAGAATAAGAGGGAGATTACCAAGAGATTGTTTATAATAATAAATTCCTTGGTACCACGGAAATACTTGGTAGTGTTTGATATGTTCATTATCTTGACTGTAATGATGGCTTCAGGGTACATACATATTTGAAAATGATATCCTTTAAATATATACATTTTAATGTAGGTCAATTTAACCAAATAAAACTGTTAAAATTTTTGTGGAATTCAACTGAATTAATGCTTAAGGAAGAAATTACAGTAATAAATATTTACATTAGAAATGAAGAAAGGTCTCAAATCAATAGTCAGTGCTTCCATCATAAGAAACTAGAAACAAGCCTGAAATACTTAAGGATAAATTTAACAAAACATGTGTAAGACCTGTACATTGGAAACTACAACACATGTGAAGATAAGGTTAAAAGAACCCAAATAAATGGAGAGACATACCATTTTCATGGATCATAAGACTCAATATTAAGTTGTCAATTTTTCCCCAATTGATCTATTGATTCAATGCAAACCCAGTCAAAATAGGGTTTTTTTGTAGAAATTGAAAAGCGAATCCTAAAATTTGTATGGAAATTCAAAGGACCTAAAATAGTCCCCCTGAAAAATTTGAAAGTGAAAAATCAAGTTGTAGGACTTAGACTACCTGTTTTTAAGCCTGTAGAGGTACAGCAATCAAGATAGTATGATAGTATGGTGTTGGCAAAAGGATAGACATATAGATCAATGGGATAGATTTGAGAGTCCAGAAATAAACAATCACATATTTGCTCAATGTTTTATGACAAAGGTGCCAAGGTATTTCAATGGAGAAAGGATATTTTTATCAACAAATAATGCTGGAACAATAAGATACAATTAAAAAGATAAATCTTGACTCTTACTTTCACCATACAGAAAAATTAACTCAAAATGGATTGTAGACTTAAGTTTAAGTGCTAAAACTAAAACCCCTCTGGAAGAACATATGAGAAAATCTTTGTGAACTTCAGCTAAACAAAGATATTTTAGATTGAACCAAAAAAATCTGCAAATGAGAAAAAATAATTGATACATTGGATTCCAACAAAATTAAAAGGCTTAGCTCATTAAAAAAACAGTATTAAGAAAATGAAAAGGCAAACGACAGACTAGGTGAAAATATTGCCAAAAGATGTATCTGACAAGAATCTATATAGATTACACAAAGAACCTCTACATCTCAATAATGAAAAGACAAACAACATCAAAAAACAGGCAAAATGTTTTTATAGACATGTAACCAAAGTAGATATATACATGATAAATAAGCACAGAAAAAGATGCTCAAGGTGATTAGTCATTAGGTTAATGCAAATAAAGTCACAATAAGTTAGCAATACATACATACATGCATACTCATATACATACATAGAATGGCAAAAAAATTTTAGACCAGCCATACCAAATGTTGGCAAGGATATGGCAAGTGGAGCTCATATACAATGCAGGTGGGGATGCAAAATTGTACAATCACTTCTATATGATTAACCATACAAGTAACTTATGTAGTGAAATATATATACTTACTAGATATCCCACCAATTCTACTCTTTTCCTTTATTCAAGAGAAATAAAAACATAAATTCACCCAAAGATTTATACTCAAATGTTTATAGCAGATTCATTTATAATAGCCCCAAACTGGAAACAATCCAATTTCCATCAACTAGAAATATTTTTAATCAGACCTAATTTTGAAAAACAAACATGTTCTGACCTGATTGGAAAGCCTAAAATCACAAGTTTTTCTGAGTTTATAGTCGTAGCCAAATGTCTTCATTATCAATTAAAAGGTTTTCGTTTTTACTAAAATTTAGAAGACACTCCTCTAGGGCCCATTAGTACCACTCTCAGAAAGGGGAGGATAATGCGGCTGCCACCTTGGGTTTTACTCTCCTCAGCAACTGCCATACACAGAGCGTAATGCTAAAAGCAATTTTAAGAAGAGCTTCAAAACAAATGCAATCTCCATTTAGTTTTTATAACCAGGCTTTCCTGTGTTTCTCTCCACATGTCTTGATAGAAGGGAATCTTTTCAAGTGGACGGTCACTCCCTGGGCTCTGCAGAGAAACCCCAGCGGATTTGACAAGGTTGAGTCATCAGTACCCCATGTCCTTGTTTGTGCACCACAGTTCAGCAGTCTTTTCTGAATCATCTTGATAAGAAGCCAACTAGAAGAAAACATGAGAACCAGTTGAGAAACAGGCTTTTCCTTTGATGTGTGTTTGTAGGAAAATCCAGTATCCGCCGTCATGGGGAAATCTCCATCTTCTAACACACACACACACACACACACACACACACACACACACACACACACACACAAACTGCCTTTATTACAAAGTTGTCACTTGAGTAAAAACTTTTATCTTTAGCTGATTCACTGACGGGAAGCTGTTTGGCACAGACTTAATAAAACCTTCATATAAAAACAGCAGAGTAACTGCCAGAGCTTCCATATAGAGTGTAACTAGAGGAGTTATCCTGATCCTTGAAGAGCCGGCCAGCTTTCCAGAAGGAGGCCAGTTAAATGTGGGGAGGGGGAAGGCTAAATTGGAAACGCTGAAGGGAAACTTGTACTTCTAAATATTCCTTCAAATTTTATTTCAGATTTTAATCTTCACGTCCACTCAAGATTGGGTGGCTCAGTGTCAGAGCGACTTCTCGAGATGTCCAGAACTCCTGCTTTATTTGGATGTGGTTATATTAGGACTACAAGAGGGTGAAAACTGGTAATGCGTGAAAAAGTGATAGAGCATATTACCGTAATAATTTGTATTAGCTAAATCTAATGGAAGCGTGGATGATTCAAATCCTACGATAATTCAAATTTTTCATTTCGTCAGTTAAATTCCTACCATTTTACATGTAGTCTTTTTGAGGAAATTGTTGTACATGTTTTCTCCTAAGTTCATAGGTGTCCAACAAAAGGGAGAAAGAAAAAAATAAATTTCGGGGACAATTGACACACATTTGGAAATTGCTTTTGAACAATTGAGAATTTGATCCATGTCTATGAAAATGATGCAAAAATATCAACGAATTCACTGTGGGTTAGTAGGCTTAATATTTTCTCTAGACAGCAACATACAGCGCTTGCCTTTCTCTTTGTGCCCTACATCCAGTCCCAAAGAACTTTGGGAAAAGCTCTTTGCATTCCAGGCAATGCTTGTTCAAACGTCCCTTTAAAGAAGAAAAAGAACCATCAACTGAAGAAATCCTTGTTATAATGTCACCCCAAAGGATAGGTGGTCTCCTAATAGATTGTAGACCAGCAGGGTTTGATCCAGCCAATACCTCAATCTTCAAAGAGAGAAGGCATCCGAGAAATCAGACCTCATGTGCTGTTGTAAGAGATAGCCAAAGACTGAGTACATTACAGAGTGCCAAGGAAATAAGGCAAAGGATAAACTCGGTTGAAGGAGAAATTTGATTTTAAATTACCTAGTGAGAAATAACTAATTAAATTGAAATAAAGAGGAAGGGTTCTTAAATTACACATGTATTGTTCTTATCTACCAGGGAGAGTCAACTGCCACTAAGGTCTAATAGATAAAGATGGACAACTGAGAGGTGTGCTACTCAG
Organism: Balaenoptera borealis; assembly: GCF_965194805.1. Lineage (NCBI taxonomy): Eukaryota > Metazoa > Chordata > Mammalia > Artiodactyla > Balaenopteridae > Balaenoptera > Balaenoptera borealis. The sequence goes on along the minus strand of NC_138860.1, from coordinate 60,000,754 downwards.
AAACAAACTGAAATGCCTATGACAGACTTGTTGAAGCAAAGGTGAGAAATGTCTTCTTGTTCTTGTTTCTACAGGTACTTCCCAAATCTCATCATCAGGTGTTGGCATTATTTTGGTTTCTAGCAAAAGCATAATTTGTGAATTTCCCTTACCTCTTTGGATCATGAAACTCTAGCTAGCTAGACATGGGAGCACAAGAAAAATACATCTTTAAAAATGTGTGTTTTGTAAGAATTTAAATATGCCCAGGGAAATAACACTAATTCATCTTGGTAGGAAAACTTCTTTGAATAAATGAAATTATCTGAATTAACTTTTTAAAGTGGGACTTTAGAACTTTTCTATGCTTAAAATAATTGGAGTTAGGCTAACAATATGTTGCTTGTATAAGTGGCACTCAGGGGATCTATTTAGTGAATACAGAAAATGATTTTAATTATACATACCAAATATTTATATTTAGATTGCAGCTGTAAATTGTTTGGGAAAGTTTTTCACCTAAATTGCTTTAAAATTCTATTTACAATCTTTTTAAAAGCCAAGAATTTATTTAACAAGCTCTTTCTCCTCACCCCATGGAACTTAAACTATGAAAGTTCCCATCCAAGAATCATTAATTATAAACTAAGGTATTATAAAATTTCCTTAAATAGCAACTACTGTGATTGTGTGCCATGTACTTTATTTAAGTCTTGTATCTTGACTGTATAAGACTGGAATCTACATTAAATATTATCTTCTCTGTTACTTCATCTAAAATTTTAAAACCTCCTTATCCTCAATACTCCTACTCCTCCTTCTCAGTGTTACTTTTTTTTTTTTTTAATATTTATCATTACGTAGTATACTGTATATGTATGTTGCCATGAGGGTAAGATTCTTTGCATGTTCATTGGTGTATCCCTGTCATCTGGAATAGTGCCAGGAACATAAGATTTGCTCAATAAATAATTGAATAAATGAATGAATGGGATGTGTCTGAGTTTTGACATCCTTTCATAGAGAACACAGACATTTGAGGAATAAAATTATACCTGGTTTACTACCCACTACATTCCACTGAAACAGAAGAGAGGATTAAATGATGAGCAAGTCAGGTCTCTTCCTTTACTGAGGACGTTGCCTATGTAGGTATACAAAAATGATGACCATTACAGAAGAGGAAAAAGTGGCTGACTACGCTTGAAGGTGGGAAATAGTTGAGGAATGTTTCCATGGAAACCTAAATTTCAGTTAAATCTTGAAGGAAAAGTATGGCAACATTCCATGTAGAGGCAGGTCCAAATTAAAACATATCTTACTCTCAGGAGATGCTACCAGAAATAATTGGGGGTTGTGTAGCTTTTCAGATTTTATTCAACCAAATGCCCCAATACAAGCCCCAAATTTGGTCAACCCTGCCCTTAGTCTAATCCCATAATCTAGTCAACTTTACTTTATTCCTTCTTCCTCAGAACAATCCCCCATAATTGAATCACCCTCTCTAGTTAATGTGAGCACTTTGAGCATGAATGTGTACACACACACACACACGCATGAGCGCACACACAGACACACACATGCAGAATCTAAAAACTTGCATAAGTCCTTTGGAGAGTTTAATAAATAAATAAAAATAGCAGATAAACTTCTCTCTGAGAATCTGAAATTCTGATTTTTAAAAAACCTTTTTTTATTACTTTTGTGAAGCTGATAACCTTCCCCTTCCTCTTTGGTTTCCAATGTGATAAAACGTTACTAAACTAAAAAGCTACTACAGTGTTTTAATTTTATAAGAAGAAACCAGAAAGACAATAGGCAGATTACTTACTCTAATCTGAATTGTCTAGGAAAAACAAAGATGCTACAAGCAGCCTCAAAATTAACCTATGCGTGGATCCTTTTCTGCTAGCCATGATAATAGGTCCAAACCTATGGTGAGGAATTTTGTCCAGTCTATAAAAATGAAAGCCACGGATTCTGTGTGCCTTATGCAAGTGTTAAGTGATGTGACTATTTTTCATAAGAACTTTTAAAAGGGAATTTTCGTGGTAACCGGAAAGCAGCCATTTATTTGCTAAAAATAAGAACAGAGCATAATTTCTATGTCCAGATCAAGCTTCACTGGCCCAGATTCTCTCCATAGATATCTGGAACGACTCCAATTCTATATTTTCTTGATTGTGAGAACTGAGAGAAGCTCTCTGCTATGGGTGACCCAATACAAGAACAGGGAGGAAAATATTTGAGGTTCATACTTCATAAGAGTTAAAACTTCTTCCAATGTTTGCTTAAACTGTGGAACTGATTAAATAATTCTATTATCCCTGTCCTACACAAAACAAAACAAAACCCTGCGCAGGCTCACAATTTGAGCCAATAATCTAGGACTTTTACAAGTGTATATCAGAGTAGAAAAAAATGACAGCAGCTGTTTCCCCTGATTAAAATAATGGAAGAATTAGTCCTGGCTGAAGATAACACAGACTCTAAAATGGACCATCTCAGGCAAATCTCTGTGTTCTGTGAGATTCCCTGAAGTCATCGAGAGCATTCCCAGGAACCCACTGAGTGGTCAGTCAATGCCAATTCCACACCCTCTGACCTTTCTCAACAAAAGGGAGCAGCAATGTTGTTCTAAATCATTTTGTGTGCCCTGGGTCTGGATAAGTTTGGACTTAAGAGAGAATAATATTTGTGGATCTAATACATCTCAAAGACGTGAGTTGCTCTCTGTTATTGTTTGATTGTTTTGTTTTGTTTTTAAACTCTGTGTATGCACAACACACACACATACACCCCAAATCTGAAAGAGTTTTCATTACCTCCTTGTTATTTTCCCCTCGACTAGGCTGAAATGTCTGATGGCTTACATGAACAAGTGGCTATTATGAAAGTTGATGGTACAGATGTCTATTTCTTCAAACCCTGCAGCTTGCCTAACACATAGTGAGAAGCTGTTTAACATGTGATAAGATGCTTTGAGATGGTCATATAGGACTGGGTTATATCAAAATATTCTAGCAGATATAAAAGTGTGACAGTTGCAGTGTAGACCAATTTAGATAACTATTGCATTGTTGCCTGAAGCCACTTGAGAAGGGGTCGCTCCATCAAATATCTTGCTTTTGCACCTCACATCTATTCAAACTTTTTTGTTCACATAATTTTCACATGCGTTGAGTCTTTCACTAGGACTTGAGAGGAAGGTGCGGGGGGGAATTTTTGTTGTTTTTTTAGCATAAACCTGGGCCCAACTGGCCTTAGAACTACTTGCCATCTTGCCAACTCATGGAACCTAAGAATGAAGCCACAACTTAAAATGCTGAACTGAAAGACGTAGAGCAATGAAGGTCTATTGACACCTGTTGAATCCTTCTTTTTAGCTGCATCTAAAACTTGTTCCTCCCTTACTCTGTTTGGCTGGGAGAACCAAAAAATTCACTCCTCCACTCCCTCCCTCCATCTTTTTTTTTTGGCTTAAGCCAAAGTTAGTTAGGTTTTCCATCATTGCACAAGAAGGAGCTGATACAGATGGAGAACCACTGAATCGTCAAGATCTATTCCAAAATTAAAGTTGCCAATGTTCTGAGGATAATTACATTATAAATTGGGTGTGGTGTGTTTCACAAGCAAAATTGAAATCTGAAATAAAAATAATATAAAACATAAATTAAGTTGGAAGAGAAATTCTTTAAAGCCTACAGTGTTCCATCATTGGAACTATTTTGTAAGATGGATGGATAGACAGATAGAGGTTTACTTGGAAGTGTTGGGTGATGCTGATGTTGCTGAGGTAATTGTAGCCCTTGGAGAGATGGCCTTATAAGGTATAAACTTTTCCTTCCTTGCACAAAACATAGAGTATTGTCTTGAAGCCATTGGAATTGAGGGTACTGTGAATGCCCTCATTCTCGTGATGTCTAAATCACATATTTTTCCTTTCTAGATTATAGTGGCATACCATAACAATACAATCTCTTAATAAGAGGTGCTAAGTATCACTTTAGCTTTTAGCGTTTCTGGATACAGTGAGATTTAAAACTACACAGAGAGAAATCTGTAGTGGGTGGTGACCTTTCGGGGATGGTGTTGAAATCTGGTTCATGATTAAAACAGGGTGTGGTTAAGAGGGGCAGGGATGGAAAATTCTCTTTTGGAAACTTGGTAGAGATGCGGGGTTAAACTGTCGAAACAACCACAAAAATCTCTTGCAAGAAGAAAAAAATAAAAACTCTTAACAGCAGCTTTAAGCTGTGCCAGGCACTGTGTTAAGTGCTTTATGCATGATCTCATTCAATTCTAGAAGTGATGTTGATTTCATTTCTATGCACATGTTACAGATGAGGAAGTGAAAACAGAGAGGTTAAATAATTTGTCCAAAGTTTCACAGATAGCCAGTGGTGAAGGCTGGGTTTGAACCCAGTTATATCAAATTCCTAGTCTCATATTCTTAGCAGCTAAGTGATAACTCATCCCTGTTGCCTTTCTCTAATCAAGAGCAGATTCATAAACACTTATTTGTTTCCTTTCATACACAGGGCATTTTTTTCCCCTTTGATGATTCCCATATCAATATCTCTTTTGTTTGAAAATCAATATGCATGAAATACTCACAACCATGGGAAAGTGTTTTATTTTTCCTGGAAATTTCTCAATCTGGATTATCACAAGGAAAAAAAAAATTCTTCTTCTTCACTGCCTTTGAAGTAAAGAAAAAAAAAACACCATTTAATTTTTTAAGGCATGAAATCTCAATGTTCTTCCCTAGCTCTGTCAAGGAAGTTTTTTACAGCAGTGAATACTTTCAAAGCCTCCAAAATTTCAAGAAGGCAGAAATAGGACCTGCCCTGGCTTAGCATGCATCTTTAGATGTGTTTTGGAAATCACTGGTCTGTGGCTCAGTCTCCTGATACCATCACTGTTTAAGAGGAGTAGCTTTCTAGAAGAAGAAATCCACCCTCACAGCTTCTGTGTGAGGGGTTAAGTGCTACTTGACCCTTGCTGAGGAATGGCAAATGTGCATGTTTGTGAGAGTCTCATGCAGAATACTTGGGGTCTATTTGCTTCTAACAGGAGCACATTCTTAGCTTATTGAGGTGTCTAGAGAGCAGTGAGCACCTTGGCCAGTTAGAATCAATTTCACCAAGATTTCATGTTGGTTAAGGTAGACTGATTTTTCCTTTTATTTGTCAAATTTTAAAAGCACCTTTAAACACTGGGTATTTTCACATTAAAATATAAGGGCATGGAAGTTTACCATTTCTCAGAATCAAAAAGAAAGTTAACATACATTTTAATTTTGAAAGAGATATAGGCTTACTATTGCCGACCACTCACTTAGCACACACAAATTACTTTCATTTCCATTCATACACCCCGGTTTAGGTCAAGAAGTAAGCATTTTCCTAAAACTAGTGTGTAATCTGAACATAAGACTTTTGGAAACATACTTCTCTCAAACATCTGAATACCCTGGAAGGAAAGTAAGAGGCAGTTTCTAAAAACTTGAAAATGAAAGTGGTTAGAAGAAACTTCAAGGAAGGGTAGCTCTGGTGTTGGGAAAAGTAGAATCCAGTTTCACTCAGTCCAGCAGAAGCCTCTGTGAAGAGAGAATAGAGAGGGCCCTGCACGTGGTCCTCAGGCCAGCCAGGTGCCCTGAAGACAGAACACGGGATTGGAAAGCATCTTTCTGGTGATAGAAACCAGCCCACCTCTGAGAATATATGACCAGAGAACATTCCTTCTCCTCACTGGCCACAGTTTATCATATTGGTAAGCAAGAGTACTTAATTTATCATTCAACTGTGGTCACATTACATAAAACAGTAACTACCCAGAGAGCTATCACCATGCCCTGCGTTAAGACAATGGAAAATCTGGCATGGGTGCCATGGTAATCATCCTGGCAGAACAATAGGAATCCTGTCACTGTTTTTAAATCGTGCTGGAGTCTGGGTGGTCTCTATCCATAGGATTTATTTTCTCGTTTCCTTATAAAGGTTCCACTAAAACTTTTTAAAAGAAGTATTAGATTTAAGAAGGGAAATAGATCATAAGAGATTAATCTCATTAGCATGAGATTCATACTTTGACACACTTAACACAAAATTCTGTCTTTAGGAGTATATGGCATAGAAAAGTCAAACCCAACCTGAAAATTTTAAGTGCAGATAAAAAGTGAAGGTTGTCAGGGTCGTCCCTCCATTTCTCTTAAAAAATTAAAAGAGAGAGAAGTGGATAGGGAAATGTAATCCACTTTCAGTCATGTGCCAAAAAATGACCAGCTTTACAATGATAGATTCTTCTAGTCTAGGCAGCCTTCTCAGATACTGAGAACAGTATCTGACCCTTGAGAGGTATGCAAATGATTGCCCATTAATCTGAAGTGAATCATTCAGCATTCATTCAACAAGTAGATATTTTGATATTGTTTATTGATGGATAATGAATTACAGTTCAAATAGGATTTTCAAATGAAAGTTCTGGACATAAGTCATGAATAGAAGCTCTCTTTAAGGAAAGGAATGATGAAAAAAAAAGAGAAATGAGAAGTCCCATTAGATGTCCTTAAACATATGGATACATGTTCCAGCCATTGCATTTAAGGAGAAAAGAAAAGAAGAAGAGAAAATTCTGCTCTAGAATTCTGTCCTTTACATTCCAGGACTTTTCAGGAGCCACTCAGGAGTTTCATCTTATCCAGACTTGGTGCAAATCAGCACCAGTTCAACATCAAATCAATGGACTGAATTGCTCCTCTTTGGTGTGGACAGTTCTCAAGAGCTTGGGAGAGTCTGAGCATGAGGGTATGTGACATGCCAAGGGGCAGTTAGCTGAGCTGAATCCTTTTTAAATACATATTTTGCTATGCAAAATTTCTGTTGAAGACACAGGGCTATTTGAAATAAAGAAGAAGTTTAGCGGGCCTCCACCTCAAACTCAAAACAAAACCTCTTTTAAACTCTAAAAATATTTGGCTAAACATACTCTTAATGACTCTGGTTTTTGAGATTTGGGTCTGCCCCAAATCAATGACAGTGATTAAGTACCCACTGGGTACAATGTACGAGTGAGTTCAGGGGTCTATGGGGAGTTACAAAGAAAGCAATGACTTCGTCCCTGTCCCCTGAGAGCTTATGGCTCAATAGAAAAAGGACTACCACATAATTGCTTACAAGAAATGCTAGACTAGAGCAGGCTTTCAGCCAAATTGCTAAAAAAAAAAGAAAAAAAAATTTCCCAAACTGTGTAATCAGTATGCTTGTTGGCAGAATCTTTCCATTCAAAGATCCCTCTCCGCCTGCTTTGTGTCTTACACCAAGTCTCATGTGGCACACGCAGGAACCCTGTACTCCAGGAGGCCGCCCACAGGACACACCCGTGCCCTCACAGAGCAGGGCCAGAAGCTGATGTGTTCCTTACTTGATATTTATGTGGTCTTCCAGGCTGATAGAAGTTATTATTGCATTACCATTGTAAGGATTTTCTGGGTGAAGAAAGTCAAATAAAGTTGCTATTAACTTCTGAGCCTAGAAACCAGTGCAGCATTGCTGATGATTGCTCTTTCTAATTAGTTGCAGATGACCACAGTCATGTCCATGTGCAGATGAAATGGCAGATTTTCAGCACTAGTTTTTTTTTTTCTTTATTTCTTTTTAACACCCAATTTGTTTACTGGTGACTTTAGTCAAGCTAACTTGGACTAAGGAGAATGAAGATGGCAGTGACTGCAAGAAGGAAACTTGTGATTTACATAACAAGTATCAGAATCATAAACTTGCGTGGGACATACTAATAATGTGAACCATCTTCTTACCTGCAAGTGGAGCCGTCCTTAGACAACTGAGACTTTTCATATATATATATGAATATATATATATGAAATATATGTATACATATATATGTAATATAGATATATATATGTAATATAGGTATATATATTTTAAAAAACTGATTAAATTTTTTATGGGCTTATATATATACCTTTATATATATATATTTTTATATGTATGTATCATATATATATACATATATATATATATATATATCTCCCCATGAAGCATACCTCCCCGCTATGGTTTTCGTGCCCTTGTGCAGGCCATACCCGCATTGACTCTGGGCTCATTGAGATATAATCAAGCATGATGCTGAGGCTTAATAAGCACTTTCACATTGGGGCTTGTCATCTTGTAATATTTGCTGCTGGAGCCCTGAGCCACAATGTAAAGTGGTCTACTCTGCCAGAGAGACCCCCGTAGAGAGAAAGGTAGCTAGTGAGCCCTAGATGTAACAGTCATCCCTCTGAGGAGCCCCACATGTGACTGGAGAGACAATCTTAAAAAGTTCAGCCCTTGTCCAGCCAAGCTGGTCAACCCACAGGATCATAAGAACCAAAAAATACTATTATTATTGTAAGCTACTAAGTTTGGGTAAGTGGTGTGTTACACAGTAATAGGTAACTGAAAAAACCATGTATGTGTGCGTATGTATGATATCCAGAGAAATTCCCTGACTTCCCTCTTATATTTTTGTTTTAATTTTTTTAAGTATAGCATATTTATGAGTAAAACAAAGTACATAAACTTTATATGTACATTTTAGTATAATTAACAAATAATTGTAAAGCAAACACCTATGTAACCACTACCCAGGTCAAGAAATAGGACATTACTAGCACTCAAATACATTCTTTTTCTTTTTTTTCAAACACATTCTGTATGCTCTTGCCTCCTCATAACACCCCCGCCCCTAGGTAACCATTGTAATGATTTTTGTGACTTTAATTGCTTAACATTTCCTTACAG